>NC_143486.1:96110445-96710445 GCF_027475165.1 Benincasa hispida
TTCGAGCGATCCACAACTGTCGAAAATTTCTTTTTTGCCTACCTCTATCCCGATAAGCTGAAGCCAAAGCTCTTATTTTCTGTTGAGTAATAGTTCGAGTAAGTCTTGAATGAGCCCCTCGAAAGCTTGATGCAAATAAACGAATTTTTGTTCGACGTCTCCGAGCTATATATCCTCGTTTAATTCTAGTCATTGAATAAATGAAACTTTGATGAATAACTAATTGATTTCCTTTCTTTCAGTTATTCCTTTCTCCTTTGCTTGTCGAGTCTATTAATAACAAAACGTATTTTTCCAATGTATAAAATAAAAATTCCAATGGCTTTTGCTACTATAACCTTCCCGACCACGATTTCTTTTTTTGTTCTAGTCACCCCAAAATACCAAATTGTATTCATACTAGGTATCAAAAAAAACAAACATAGAGTAAATAAATCAAAATAGAAATGGATAAAGAAATAGTGGGTTCCTTCGTTTCTATGGTTACTTCTTAAACGGTGAGGTCCTCTCTATACACCGGAGCTGACAAAAATGAAATTTATAGTAAGAGGAAAATCCGTCGACTTTAAAAATCGTGACATCCCTTTCAATTGGTCTACAGTGTCATTGTAGAGAATCACTGTCTTGTTTTCCACATTTTTTTAATTTATTTCCTCCATTAGTATACACAAATTATCTTGTCGAAGAGTGACGGGGACCAATTCAGTCACGTTTTCATTCATTTGGAATCTTGGCTCTTCTACGTCGATCAATTTGAATATAGATGAATCTACAATATATATCTTTCTATTTATATATAGATATCATATCACGGATCTCATAGAATACTTCTCTCGTAGAATACTGATAATTCTAGTCCGCCAATTTCATTTAAGACGCGAAATTTTAATGCTTTTCATTTTTCTGTACTCTGGCAACTTTACGTAAGGCAGAGTTTGGTTTTTTGGGGGTGATAGTAGAAAAGTTGACAGATAAGTCACCCTTATTGCCACTCGACAGAACCGTACGTGAGATTTTCACCTCATACGGCTACCGCACTCAAAGGTAGGGCATTTCCCATTTTTATAGGAACTTCTGTACCAGAAACAATGGTATCTCCAATTATAGCCCCTCTGGGATGTAAAATATATCTTTTCTCACCATCCTATATATATATATATATATATATATACATTTTTAGTCGATAAGTTTTGGCTCTAATTTCTTTTATTAACATGTCACTCTACTTTACTTCATGTTGTAATTTGTATTCAAATTTTTGTAGAGTTTCTAATTTTTCTTTTTAATACTTTTCTAGTCCTTTTAAAACATTATGAAATGAAACTTTAGGTTTAAATCCTATTTTGCAAATCTTATTCTAATTTGGTCCCTAAATTTTTAAAAAAATATTTGTTTTAGTTCCTATAATTAAATGTTTGTTAAATCTTAAACGAAAATGTGAAGTGACATGTATTTTTGGGTTCTATATGTGTTGAGTAAGACTAAGATAAAGTAAATTGTCAACTACAAATGCGCTAAAATGGTGAACGGCCAAAATCTTGAATGAAAAATGACTTCCAAGTTATCTCATACAAAATCACTTTACCACCTTATTCAAGATTGAAATTGTAGATTTTTTGGCTCGGTTAACTTATTTGGTAGGTTAGTCATAAAAAAATACAAGTCATAATAGTCATTTGTTAAGAAATTAACAAAATTTTTATAGCAATGACCAAAGTAATCAATTTTTAAAAGTTAAGACTAAAACAAATATTTTAAAAAATTTAGCGGAAGTTTGAGACAATGAATTGATTATTATAGATATAAATTATTATAATTGGGTTATAATAGTCTGTGTTTGGGTGTAGATTATTTTAATTTGGATTAGAATAATATGTATTTGAGTTGTAAACTATTATAGGCTGAGAATGAAATAGTAAATATTTTAGCAAAGATTATAAAAATAATGTATGTAAATAAATACAGTACCAAATAAGGGTTTTGAAATAATGTTGATTGTAGTATTTACCGTAGTTAAACGGGATCTTAGGGGCCGTTTGGTTCGAGGGAAGAGGGAGGGAATGAGAATGGGGTTACAAAGCCCATGTTTGGTTTGTGGGATTTGTTTATTTACCTTGAAAAAGACAATTTCTAGGTATCTTTTACCCACACAAATGAAGGAATTGCATACCCATTGAGAAGTGTGGGTTTTCATTTCTTCTTCCGCTTCCTACCACGATTTTCCTTCCTTCCAGTCATGAAATTGTATAGCATTTTGTTACTCATCGATCGTGTAGCATTTGGTAAGCGATCGTATAGCATTGGGTAGGCAATCGTATAACATTTTGTTACTTAGCAATCGTATAGCATTGGGTAGGTGATCGTATAGCATTTTGTTACTCAGCGATCATGCAGCATTTGGTAAGCGATCGTATAGCATTTGATAGGCGATCATATAGCGTTTTGTTACTCCGCAATCGTGTAGCGGAGCTCAGCGATCGTGTAGATAATTTAAGCGATCGTATAGTATTTTGTAAACGATCGTATAGCGGAGCTCAGTAATCGTGTAGATAATTTAAGCGATCGTATTGTTACGAAATCGACAATTAAAGAACACAAAAAAAAGGAACGTAAAGATAGAGAAGATCGACACACAGATATATGTGGTTCACTACAAATTCTGAATAGGTGTTGCCCCTGAACCCCACCAGGGCACGCCACCCCTAGACCCTCGTACTTGGTTGTTTGAAGCACCAACAAACAGCATTTCAACAAATGCTTGTTAGTGACAATCTCAATTTTTTTTTTATTTCCCACATACTATTCCCAGACATTGTTTTTCCATGTACAACCAAACATAGTCATCATTGATTCTCAATAATCTTATTCCCGACATCCTAGACATTGAAAAAACCTCAATTCAAACGACAACTTGAAAGTTGGGACACCAAAATAAGATTTAGACCAAACTTTTAAATATGTGACAGGATAAAATACACATTAACATTATCTTCTTCTCCTTGTCCCTTCAATGTTCGCAAAACAGTCATCAAAATGGCCACTTCCCAATTCCCTCTCTCTAAAACCCTAAACCTTTCATCTTCATTCCTCCATTCCACCTCCCTCTCACCATTCTTCCATCCCCTTCTTCAAACCCTAACCCTAAAATCCCATCAAACCCATAAACCCCTTTCCATTCGATCCGGCCCCCCAAATCCTTCCTTTCTTCCGATATCCCGCCAAATTTCGCATTTACAGTTCGCAAACTCCCATCGGAACATTCGCACGCACGCCGGCCGGAGCAAGAAGAAGGGTGGAGGGCCCTCTCCCGGCAGAATAGAAGGCAACGCTGAGTTCCGACGGAAGCTGAGGCACAATGCTCGCCGGAAAAGCCAGAAGCTCGCCGAGTCCCATTTCTACCGTCGCAAGAAGCCGAACAGCAATTACGCAGATAACTTCAGTGAGGATGAGCTTCAGCAGATCGGCCTCGGCTATGATCGGATGGTTCGATTCATGGAGAAAGACGACCCGAATTTACGCCATCCCTACGACTGGTACAAGTACGGCGAGTTCGGCCCGTACTCGTGGCGTGGAGTCGTCGTCGGCGAGCCTATTCGTGGGCGGTTCACGGATGAGCGAGTTACGATAATCAGCGAGGTTAAAGATCATGAGGAGTGGGAGAAGATAGAGCAATCAGAAATGGCTTCTGATTTCAGCCAGGGATTGCTGCGGATGGATAAGAGCAAAGGGTTCCGGTACTTTTGGGTGTTCGTGAGGCACCCACGGTGGAGGATTTCAGAGCTGCCATGGCAGCAGTGGACTTTGATTGCAGAGGTCGTGCTTGAAGCTGGTAAAGAAAGGTTAGATAAATGGAGCTTGATGGGTAGACTTGGAAATAAATCAAGAAAGAATATAACTCAATGTGCAGCTTGGATGAGACCTGATATCATATATGTGAAAAAGCCTGTTTACCAATGCCGATTTGAGCCTCAGGATGAGTTTTTCCAAGCAATAATGCCATTTCTTGATCCCAAAACAGAGCAAGATTTTCTGTTTGAGTTGCAGGATGATGAAGGAGGAGATGTTGAATGGGTGACTTATTTTGCTGGGTTGTGTAAGATTGTGAGGGTAAATCCAAAAGCATTTGTGGATGATGTGGTGAATGCTTATGAGAAGCTGAGTGATGAGAAGAAATCCAAGTGTTTGGAGTTTCTTTTGACTAACCACCCTGTTCCATTGCTGCATCCATATACAAAAGAATGGAAGGCTAAGTTGGAAGAGGAGGAGTTGGGGTGTGATGCACCAGACGACATCGAGAAACGATGCGGTGACGAAAATGTGATCACCGAGTGGATTGAGACTGATGATGACAATGGAGAAGACTATGAGGAGGATCAGCCTGAGGAGAATGTCGTAATGGAGACCGAGGACGAGGATGAGGACGAGGACGAGGACGATAAACGAGAGGATGGAAATCAGGAAGAAGAAGAAGATGAGGGTTATTGGGATGAGAGGTTCAGGAAAGCAATAAGTAGTCCAGAAGAACTGGAGAAGCTGTTTAAACACAGTGCAGAAGTGGCTGATGAATTCTATGAGAAGGAGAAAGAGAGTGTGGGAAGTAGAAGGGCTACAGCCATGGAAGATGGGGATGAAACAGAATTGAGAGGGAAGAGAGCAAAAGTGAAAGCAGAAGAATGGGAGTATATTGGGTATGGGCCATGGAGGAAGAAGATAAAGAAAAGTAAAATTCCTCCAGAGCTGTTTTTGAGATCTACAGTAAGGCCTTTCACTTACAGGAACCTTGTGAAGGAAATTGTTTTGACAAGGCATGCTATTTTGGATGGTGAAATTGGGGTATGATCTTTATCATTATATCATTTTCATAATAGAATACAAAAATTTTGATCATTATCATTTATAGGCCTCCTAAGTTTTCAAGTCTTTCTTGGTGGTTATGGGAAGGGAAAAATTCATACGTTGAGAAGGGGATTTTTATTATATAAAAAAAATAAAAATACATTGCATTTTTTGTACCAAAAAAATCAACTTAGGTGTGAATTGAAATTTTGAGTTAATAATGGTTCCATTTAAACTTTTAACTTTGGTAATTGATCAATATTTACTATCTTTTAGATTTCATTTGAAAAACGTCGTGTAAATTGTTATAAGTAAACCAATTTAGATCTTTTGTTAAGATTGAAGATCATTCAAGCATCAATTTGTATATGTATGTAAGCTTCATCAAATGTGAAATTAATGGAATGTATGATTATAATTGGTGCATTGACAACTTTTAAAAAAAATCTTAACGAAAGTCTAGATTTTTTTTTTTTTTGGTATGTGTGTCCATACTTATTTTCTTAGAAAAATTTAGGGGTTTAATTGATTAATTATAAGTCTTACACTATGTTTATCCAAACGAATATGAATGTTGAAATTGATACATTTATAAAATTTCAAAATTTAAATTGACACAATTATTAGGGATTTTAATACATATTTAGGAGTGATTTTGAAATAATTAAAATTACTTTTTTATATTTAAAATCACTTTGAAACACGTCTTTATTCACTCAAAATCAGTTTAGTATTTGATTTTACAATTTTCATATTATCAAAATTGATTTTGAATTTTTAAAATCATGTAATTTTGAACATAATAAAAGTGATTTTCAAGGTATATTAATTCACTATCATTATGGAACTCTTGTATGTTCGTTCATCATTATTAAGTTTTTATGTTTGTGTGTGTTTGTGTTTATTTGATTCTTATACTTTCAAAGATTATTTGATCCGTTACTAAATTTTCAATTTCGTGTCTAATAATAATTATATGATAAGTTTGAATTTTAAATTTTGATTATATGTAAATCTATTTTGATGAAAATTTTAAACTTTCAATTTTTGTGACTTAAATTTGTACATTTTAAGAAATTTAAAAGTTTAGAGACTAACTATTTAAATAAAATCCAACCTAAAAATTCAACAATAAACTTTGGATTTTGACTTAATATTTACAATAATTGGTTAAGGAATCTAATTGTTGAGTAGAATATTTATTTTCTCATGGGAACAAGATGATGAGAACTTTCAACCACCTCTAAAGTGAAAGATGTATGTCTAAAAAAAAATCGATTTAAACGAATTGAATGATGCTCAAAAGCTGACAGGATTATAATAAATTGTGTTTACAATTACGTGCTTGCTTAATAAAACAGTGGTTTTAGTCCCCAGCCAAATTCTGAGTTTTTTATTTTTATTATTTTTATTATTTTCCTTTTTGGAAGTTTTTTTTTTCAATGTCTAGTATTTATTCATGTTTGAAATTTGACTAAATTTCGAAAAATATATGTACAATTTAAAAAACAATAAAGAGGTCTTTAAATTTAGTTCTAAAAGAAGGGCCTAAATTTAAAATCCTCCACTGAATCACAATCAACTACAGCTTCTGCATTGGTCAGTTTTCAAGTACTGAGACAAATGCCAGAGAAGTAAACTTCCCTTTTAAGTAATTAATTACAATTTACAAGGCTATTACTAAGCACAACCATGTTCTTGTTCTAGGCTGGTGAAAGAGATTAAATAATTACTCAACAAAAAATTCTTCGGGAACATAAAACTTCAACCCAATGGCCTGCAAAATTGTAATAAAACAAATTGAAAGTATAAATTTGTGCGCAAAAACTAAACTAGATTAAAGTATAGTTACAAACATGTTAACAGAAAATTGATTGATCTATTATAGTAAAAAACCCATGCACATTAAATTTATTTTTTTAAAAAAAAATGTGGGATATGTTAGTATTAGTATGATAATAGAATAACAAGTAGTACCTGAGCAAACTTGAGATCAGTATCACTGTGATCCTTGGCTCTCCCAGCTGCATCCCCCACATAAAAACATCTACACATGAACCAAGGCAGTGCAGGCCATTAACAATATGAATATAATATAGTGGCAAGTGGAAAAATTGTCAACATAAGCATAGTTCAGAGATTGAAATATCTCTACTTCCTCCAAAATGTCGCTCATTCGAACCGCATCTCCACATGAAAGATAATGATAATATACCAAGTGAAAGATAGAGACGGAGAGAAATAACTGATCTATATTAACAGGGATGCCGTCGTTGAAGTGCTCCTCCATGACGTGCCACATCCCAGGTTTCGGTTTCCTAAACGGGTCTTCTTCGGATTTACCTGATCCGCTTCCTATTCCACAAGCAACAAACACCTGCATCCAGATTCCACACAACAGCATCATACACTCACAATTCGACATGGTTGTATATTGTTATGTGTGTGGTGACAATGGTTTGTTATTTACCTGAACCGGGACATTGACTTGACTGATAAAATTATTGAGACGCCCAAGTTTGGAGTCCACAGCAACCTGTCTCTTGTTCTTCCATCTCTCAATGTTTGATTCATTCGTAAATATTACCTGCTCATAGTAATATTAATCAGTAATATTTTTGTAACAGAGAGAATAGTTAAGTATGATTCATGGAGGAAGAGTGACAAACCAGCTTGTAGCCATCATTGTACAAGCTCCGAAGTTTTTGTGGTATTGAAGGATACATCAGAGACCACGCCTCTGCACCTACTCTGAAATTAAACCAACCCATGTCTAAACAAAGAAGAACAGAACTGCTTTGTACCATTAAATATATATATATATACACTCAATTATTCCCCAGAACAAGAGAAGGGGATTCAGGACAGACATATACATCCATTGTTAGAAACCCACCCTTCCTTCTTATTTCTCAATGCACTGCCCAACATTGAACATAGAATTTCTCTGGACTTGACGACTCATAATTATAATACAATTGCAATTGTATTTTTGAAAACTGAAATGAGTGAGAGAAAGTGGGAATATGTCAGACAGATTAGTATGAGAAATTGGATGAGTGGAAAGAGATTGGCAAGAGAAACTAAGGTGTGAAGAAAGAGATTCAACAGATGTGAAGAGAAGCTAAAGAAGGTATGTGTAGAAAGAAAAATGTGAGAGGAAATGTGCGTGTATTGAGAAATGGGCAGAGAAGTACGTAAAGAGAGATTAATATAAAAAAAAAAAAGGAAAATGCATGAAGAAAAGTCATAGAGAGAGAGAATTTAGTGAAAGCAAATGCAGGTAAAGAGTAATTATGGAAAGAAAGTGTTTATAGAAAAATTGATAAAATACGTATAGGTATAACCAAACCTTTATAGATATTTAAGAATGAAGCAAGGATGCACGCAAAATCCAAATTTCCAGATCCGGCACAGCCATACCTCTTAACAGATGTGTTTGCCAGACAGCCATCAAAATCAAATGCAGCTATTTTACTTGAATGATGTAGCCCATCATCCTGCAAACAAAGAAATAAAGTGCAACATATCATGACATCAACATCGTAAAGGGTACATCAATATCAATTTGTCCAAGTTATAATCTGAACGGTGTACACCTATTAGTTAAATTACGCGTTTACTTGTTTTAGTTAGACAAATATTTCCTACAATAAATCATTAAATACGTGTTGAAGCATTAAAAATTAAGGATAACAGTAATTGCTATGAGTAGCAATTTTAGGGCTAATAATTAAGTGCATAACAACATTTATAAAGAATTATAAATGTAGCAAAATTTATCCGTGATAGACTCTGAATGCTGGACTTAAATTTTGCTATAAATTTGCAATGTGCTACATCTGCTAATATTTTGAGTCTGATTACTATATTTACAATTGTCTAAAAAATTAAAATGGTCCAAAGCAAGATGGTAAATTCAAAGACAGTTTTACTAGAAGAAATAAACATTCTAATAACTTATCGTTCCTATTTTTCCGCATTGTTCAATCAGCATTAACACAATAAAACGGAGACAGAATCATAAATAATTAACGTGTTACCTGCTCAAGAAATATGAGCGTCTGGAATGCCTTCCATTTAGGTAACAGTGTAGCATCCTGAATCATTCAACAACTAGGCATGAATTGTGAATAGGATTATAGAAGAGCAAAATAATATCTCTGATTCCACAGCTTAAAAGACAATGTAAAGATGGATCAGTCTAGAATCTTTCCTATATGCGTCTTTTGGGCATGGATTATATATTTCCATGACTTCTATTGCCCCTAAACTAGCAATGCTTAAGTGAGTTCATATAGTCAACAATCAAAATCCATTTCAGTTAAGGAAAAAGGACAAAAGCACCGAATAATGAGAATGAAAAAGGGCAACATTGACTGGATCCTACCTTATACTTGGTCTTTATTTTGGAAGCTGTAAGGACGAGATTCAACTTTGGCTGCAAACTAGAGGTAGACAACTGAAAACAATAAAATGATAATAAGAGGGTATGGTATTATCAACTTCACTGCTTCGCTAGGAAACATGTAGAACAGAAGTATAGATTTATTAGAGAAGAAGAGAGTAAAGTAGGGAAGATAAGATGTGACATTGAGCACAGAATAAATATCTTAGAAGACTCAAGGATACAGATGTACAACCTATAGAACAGATCCTGTTCAAGTAAGGTCACGAGCATAGAATAAATATCTAGAGAAATTAAACAAGAAAGCAAGTACCACACCCAGCATAAGCAAGGGAATCATATAGGATGAAGATTTAAGCAAAGTTAACAAGTTAAGAAACCAACTTAAAATCTAGATTATAAGGCAACAAATGATGGCACAGAAGGAGGCTTCATTCAACAGGTTCCATTGCAATTTCCAACTCGGTAACTTAACCAAACTATTTCTTTTAGTTTTAGATGGATACCGAGAAGAGAAAGTATGACTTCAAATGTATAAGAATTTCCATGAAATTGCTACAACTAGAACTCTATGGCAGCATTTCCCATTGTTCAGTACATCAAGGACTAAAGACATTGTATGTAAAATAAAAGAGAGGGAGGAGTCCCTTTCTGTACAACAATTACATTGATCACATGAACATACTATATCGACAATAGAATTGAACAATATAACTTGAAAAGGCTGAGAACGCTCTGCAAAGGGCGTCGGTCTCTGGATCCATACCTTGACTTTCTTTTGATCTCTTTCTTCAACTCCATCTTCTTCATCCCTATCCGTTTTGTAGACCTATTTATTGGATATGCAATTAGTAGCCAAGATGAGAAGAATAGATATATTAAACCATTGAATCAAAGACAAAATTAACCAAAGAACCAGACCCAAATTCTAACTGATGGGCATAATAAAGCAAGCAATAGGACAAAGAAACGTGAGCAATACGATCACCTTAGATTCATGGCTTCTGCAAACCAATTTCTTCAGAGCTTCCTGATCAATATCCTGAAGAGAAAAACAAATAAAACTAACCAGATAAAATGAATGAAATCTCAGAACCGTTTTATCAAAAACGTGGTGACCCAGTAAAAAAAAAAAAAATCCATCTCTTTCACTGGATTGAACATAAATTAGATTTCTCCTTAACGCTAAATTACTAAAAGCAGTCAACGTTTCCCCAGTTCAAAGGAAAGCACACAAAACCAACCAGAAGAAATGAATAGACTCTTAGAAGCATTTCATCAAACACGTGGTAACCCAGTTAAAAAAACCATCCCTTTCGCTGGATTGAACATAAATCAAACTCCCCCTTTAGGCCAACTTACTAAAAACAGTCAACGTTTCCCCCATTCCAAAGAAAAGAAAACAGACGCTACTGAAGTTTTGTATTCAAACGTGCCTTCAAGAGTGCGAACCCATTAATGTCCTCAGCGGAAGAAACAGGGTCGGAACCAAAAGAAGCGCAATCAGAATGAAACCAGCGGGGGGTCATGTCAAATCCCCGCCCATCTCTGATAACAAAACCCAACCTCAGCGTGTTCGCAGGGATCGTTTTGGAGCAGTTCTTGCATGTAGAGCGATTGGACTTAGCATACTCAGCGACGATTTTTGGAGAAGATGAAGACATTGGTGGGTGTTGAAAGAAAAAGAGGGTGAAATGAGAAGAGAAGGAAGAGAAATGGTTGAACGGGGAAGTCGAAATTTGAGTTACGGAAGAAAGAATGTGCTTACAGCAGGTCATATGATTCGTACGGAACGTGAAAGTTCCGATCAGCATGCGGAGGAGAGGGTAGGAGTAGAACGGAGTAGCAATATGGAAAATTTGTACGATAACCCAATTTTTTTTATCCAAAATGTCAAATGACCCATTTTTAAAAAATAATGTCATTGACCCACATCATCACCATACCAAATTACATAAATTGTCCTTATACCAGTCTCACGAGATAAATCTCGCTTTCGTCTGATTAAACGCTCTCGCTCTCGCTTGAAATTCCCTGGTTTGATGTGATTGCTCGTCGGTGTACGAATGATTTGACAATTTTCACGACGGAAGTCTCAAATCAAATCAATAATACCTAAAACACAATACAATGGTGATTTCTTTAAACTCTAAACTTCATTTCAAATGTGATTACTTCTCTGTTTTTCAACGGTGTTTTGTTGAACGAAGATTTTTCGATTGGGGATTTCCAAGACGAGGCTTTTTCATAACGGAACAACTTTTTTAGAAAGGTGAATTATTTTGATTCTGTTTAATTATTTTTGTTGTGTTATTTCTGGAAAGGTAGCATTACGAAATTTTGTATTGGGAGAGAGTAAGAAAGAGGAAAAGTAAGAGATAGAGCAAGAGTAAGAGAAAGAGCGAGATTACGAGAGAACACGAGATTAAGAGAGAGAGCGAGATTGAGAGCGAGAATACACTTCAATTGCTTGTACAGCTTAATGACAAATATTCTCTTGCTTTGTAAGATGACAGAAAAATGTCTATTTATTCAATATGGAGGTGATTGGGATGATAATGAAATTTCGTATATTGGGGACAGTTGAGAGGAATCATCATGCCTCATACATTGAATTATGAAGAACTTAAATCTCACATTTACAAGGTTACAAATGTTTGTTATTCAGAGTTTGATCTTATATTGAAAGTTAAATATAAGTTTGAATTTGAAGCCCTTCCACAATGCATAATGAATGATGATGATGTTTTCTTCCTTCTTTTGCGAGAAGAGCTTAGTAGACTTCAGATAGTTGTAACGTTGAAGTCTAATCAGGACGAAAATATTGGAATGGGGTTTGAAAATGTGAGTTATAATGATACGGTTGTGGACAGACAATACAATGAATCATATCAGTTTTATCGGGAAGAGGATGATATTCCATTGTCTACCAATATTGTACCATCAGCATTCGATTATATGGATTGTGGTCCTTCAATGGATGTGAATGAGCAACCAGCAAGATTGAATGAAATGGATCGTGATCATGGAGATGTGCGTCATTCTACAACAACTTCAGTGGGAGTTTGGCCGATCACTGAGATGTGGGAGCTTGGCCGATCACTGAGAGGTGTACGCCAAGAGAAGAGTGGAACAGTATTTGTTGCTTCAATACGATTAAGAACTTGCATTGTTTATATTATTTGTCTTTCTCTTTCTATTCTGTTCATAAGACTGGTCGCCACATCCCACGTTTTTGCACAACTTTCATAGCCAGCCTTAATCCCAGCATCTTGTACATGAAGTCTGTATCTTGTAACATCTAGCTTAGGTTTAACTACTGTATTTAATGTTTTTATACCCTCTGTTACTTGCTTTCCTTTATTTTAAATTTATTGCAATTTATATACTTGTACAAACACACTTTTAAGATTGAAAATCTGGTCGCGTGTATCATGAACGTACCGCAATAACCTAAACCAGTCCCCGTGTTCGACATCAGATCACACCGAGAAACTTGCAGTGGAATTACACTTGGTTCCATTGTAAGGAAACTTGTGACAATGCATCGCATACTACAAGAACATCCATAATTAACACATAATTAGACGTAGTATCGCATCATTGTGAACAATTCATATCATCCATCCAAACTCATTACAAGTTTATGGCGCCGTTGTCGGGGACTATGGTTAACGATTTATTGTTTGAGTGTGTTTTTGGTATTTTGAAGGATAAATCTCATTGTACTGGGTGTTCAACGTGGAGAGCAGCCTGATGGTTTATGAGTCCTGGTGCTGAACCAGAATTCGTAGCCGACCCTGAGATCGAGCGAACTTTCCGCGCAAGAGTACGTCAGAACAGAATTCGGCGAAAGAAGGCAGCCAACATGGCGGACAATAACAATAACACGGTGCTAGTGGCAAACCAAGGGGTTGTTCGACCGGCTCAGAATCCTGTCTTCCTAGCAGCCGATCACAACATCCCAATGCGTAATTATGCAGCACCCAACCTGTATGATTTTTCGCCTGGAATTTCGAGGCCGATTGTGGAGGAGAATGCATGCTTTGAGATCAAGGCGGTCATGTTGCAGATGATTCAAAACATCAGATAGTTTCGGGGTCTGCAAGGTGAAAACCCACATGCCCACCTGACCAGTTTTGTCGAAATGTGCGGCAATTTCTCCCTACCTGGTGTCACCTCAGAAAATATAAGATTGTATCTGTTCCTTTACACCTTGAGGGACGAGGCTAAGAGGTGGGCTTATTCATTGGAGCCCAACGAAATCACTTCATGGGAGCAGTTGGTAGAGCGGTTCATGAAGAAGTTCTTCCCACCTGCCGTCAACGCAATAAGACGGAAGGATGTGTTGAACTTTGAACAGAAGGAAAATGAGACCCTGAGCACCGCCTTGGTGCGATTCAGAAGATTGGTGAAAAACTGCCCGCATATCGAGATTCCCGATTGCGTCTTGATGGAAACATTCTATAATGGCCTGAACAAAGTAACACAGGCTGTTGCTGACGCCTCCGCAGCGGGAGGTTTTATGGACAAGACATACACAGAGGCCAAAGTCATTCTCGACCGCATCTCGCGGAATATGGATGACTAGATAGATGATGGATATAGAGGACGAGGTTCCGATAGAAGAAAAACTGAAACAGCCATTGTCTCTGCGGAGACAATGACCACGTTGGCCGCCCAGATGGCCACGGTGACCTCAATCCTCCAATCAATGGCAATTAATCAAGGAGCCATTGCTCCACAATCAGTGCAACCCGCTGCATCGGCTCAAGTGGCCGCAATCAGTTGCGTCAGCTGTGGAGGGGCTTACGGAGCTGATGGATGCCCATTGAATCTTCAGCAAGTGTGTGCGATCCAGAGCAACCCCTTCAGCAACACCTACAATCCGGGCTGGAGAAACCATCCTAACTTCGGTTAGGGTGGCAATCCCAACCTAGGGGGGCCAACGAACCATCAAGGGGGCAGTAGAGGAAATCCTTCGTTTCACCACAATCAGGGGCAATCAAGATCGCATAACCAGCAACCATCATCATCATCTAACACCTCGGGAGGCGCGCTAAAGACGCTGCTGAAGCAATATATGGATAAGAATGATGTAGTAATGCAAGCAAAAACGTCCTCTATAAGAAATCTGGAGATCCAAGTAGACCAATTGGCCTATGAGATAAGAAGTTGAACACTTGGAACACTACCCAACAATTCAGAAGCCCCAGGATCTATAGGGAAGGAGCAATGTCCTTAAAGACATTGAGCAGGCAAGCCTGACCGCCTGCGGAGATGTAGATTGCAATCACCAAAGATAACGTAATTTTCGGTCCATATCTTGATACTATATTTAAAATTGCTTTATTGAATTCCTGTCTCTTTAAAGTCTGAATTCTGTCTTAAATGCTTCATTTAATTCAAATTTTGACTTTATGAATTTATTTCTCCATTTACTTATGTGCATTTAATTTGGTCCTGTCTTTAATTCTTTGACTTTTTGTAATCTTTGTGTGTGCTTTAAATTGTGAATGATTGAGTAGTAAAGGAAAATGTATCGTCGCAAGTCTTAGCACTTGCGCCAATGAAACAAAAAAAGAGATTGGAATAAAACAATTAATAACAAGAAAGCAAAACGACAATGGACGCATCCCAAACCAACTAGAAATGCCTTGCGTTCACTTAACTCAACTGTGTTGAGTTGAGGAGTGTGTTGCGCTCGCATGTGTCCTTTGCCCACCCTTAGCCAAATGCACTATGTTGAGGTATCCTCCATAAATGCGTGGTTAAGGGGTGTGTTGAGTTAGGGGAGGAAAAATGCCCGTCTCCTCTACAAAATACAGATACGTTAGTGAACACAATGCGTTAAACCTTATCATGCGTCTATTTTCAAAAAATATTAAAGAAAAATTTGTTTGACAATGCGGGAAGAAGTCCAATTTATTCGTATCCCCAAGCAATTATAACTTGCAGACGAAAGGACGCTTTATCTAAAATTCCATAAATGGGGAAGGTGGAACGACACGCCTGTTGGGCTGCTCGAGGCCAGTCGCCGCGAAAATCGTGTGGGCCCCACCACGGCCCAACCTATAAATACAGCCTTCCCCTTCGTTGAAAATCCTTTACCTCACATTTGCAAACCAGATCCCTAGCATCTTGCATTCTGAATCGTTCTTTCTCTCCAGAAACTCAAAATCTCACCAGACCTTTCCAAGCTCGATTCCATGGCTGACCAAGCCCCAAACCAATCGCTTCACCTTCCACCCCCGATCAAGCAGCCATGCGGAGGCAACATTTCTGGCTACTAGTCGTTGGCTTGCTGCCCAAGCCCCCACTGTATCCAGACTTGCCGGAAGAACTCGAAGAAACCCTTTGGCCGTTAGGCCTCCTATGTTCAAAAAAGGAAGAAGCACCGAAAGCATGCCTACACCAACACCTTCCATCTCCACTGAAAGCGAAAGGACGAGAGGAGATGATACGGAGGTGTTTGGCAACATCCTCAGTACTTTAGAGCAATGAGGTGGACTGCCCGAGGCAAGGGTTGTAAACCAACCACTGCCTACTGTGGAAGAGGCGGCAGTAGTGATAGATGAAACAACAAAGGATGGAGTAGTGGTGGTGGAAGAAGTAGTGGTTGAAGAAGAAGAAAAGGAAAATGATATCCTGGTCCCGGAAATGCAGGAGGCTACTTTCATCGCAGAGAGTTATGAAGAGCCTTCAAGAAGAGAAGACGAGGAAATTACAATCAAGCAAAGAGAAGAAGAAGAGATCACAGTGGAGGAGGCCAGGAAAGCGGAGGTCGCATTTGTAACCCCTGACATTGTGGTGGAGGAGGTTGCAGGGGGTGTGTTGCCAAGATATGAAGAAGGCAGCAGAGGCCGAGAAGGAAGAGAAGGAAGATAAGAAGAAGGCAGTAGAGGCTGAGAAGAGAGAAAAGAAGAAGAAGAAGAAGAGCAAGGGAAATAAGGCTGGAGAGATGGAGTCTTCACATCATCACAAGGCAAGAAAGAACAAAGAGCAAAAGGATAATGATGAAGATGAAGAGACCAAGAAGGAGAGGAAGAAGAAGGAGAAAGAGGAGCAAAGATTGTGCCAACGGGAGAAAAGGCGCCTAAGAGAAGAAGAAAAGGCAAGGCAGAGGGTTACGAGCCCTAAGAGGGATGGAGAATCAACCTCCGTAAGGGAGGATAGGGGGAAACGACGCAGCTGATGGAACCGCCACAACCTGAAGCAACACAATTGATTGCGACGAATGAAGGAGAAGAAAAATAGGGAACCCCCTAATGCGACGTCGCAGGGAGAATGCGTCGCAAGGATCCAATGTCGACCCTCAAAGTTTAATTTTAGCTTTGGAAGAGGAGGAGAGAAAAAGAAAAGAAAAAGAAGAGAAGCAATAAAAGATGGGTAGAGGCAGGCTCATCATCGCAGAGGGGAATAGAATAAAAAGAATGGAGTTTGAGGAGATGCAAAACAATAATGAGCTTGCCTGACTTGAAGGGATCCAGAAGCGTGAGGAGGAACAATGCCTATTGCTGGCCTCTGAGCAGTTTGAAGAAGAGTTTGAGAGAGAAAAGAGAGAAGAAGAAGAAGAAGAAGGAAGAAGAAGAAAGACTGTTTTTGGAGGAGAAGAGAAGGAAGCGCGAAGCTAACAAGAAGCAGTTGTATAAGAGCAAGGGCAAGGAACTCGATAAACGCGAGAAAGAAAAACAGCACATGGAGCGGGAAAAGAGACTAAGGAAAGCAGCCCACCTTGCACAGGCAAAAGGCAAGAATGTAGCAAGCTCGCATCGGTCAATAAGCGGTCATAAAAAAAAGAAAATGATGACATGTTGATCGAGATGGGCTTTTACCCTGCGTCGACCTCACTACTTGACCTCATCGAGAGCGTCATTGTAGAGCATGGGTGGGACACATTCTGTTAGTGCCCATCCATCATCGTGCCTTAGGTAGTGCGAGACTTCTACCGCGGGCGTCTGCACGAAAATAGGGATGTGGTGACTTTTAAGGGAGAGACAGTATACTTCAACGCAAAGGACGTCAATGACCTTTATCAGATGAAGGACAACCCTGATGCACCAGGGAACAAGATTATTAATGATCCTACAAAATAACTGATGGAAGACGCGCTGAGGGTACTAACGCAACCGGGCACACGATGGTCGGTCTTACCTAAAGGCATCCGCCCTCTGGAGTCAAAGTCTGTGCTATCGGAGGGAAGACTCTGGGTTTATCTGGTCAAGAAGCGGCTGATCCCAACAACGCACGATAGAACTGTATCGAGGGATCGGGTAATGGCCGTTTACTGTATTGCTCACGACATTCCTATCGACGTGGGATGGTTGATCACAGAGCAGATCAGAGCATTGGTGGACCATATATGGGGGAAGTACTTCTTCCTATAGATCATCTCAAGTTTATGCCTAACTGTGGGTATAGGCATTAATGAGGAGCCCATGCCAGAAGTCTACGACCTCATCAACATCAAAATTCTGAGGATGCTCTTCAAGGATTCCCCGCATTGCCCCGAGTTACCAGGAAAGAAACCTGCGATCGATTTGAATGCGCCCCAGGAACCCAGACCAAAAAGAAGACGAAGAGAAAATAAGGGAAAAGAAAGGGTTCATGAGTCACCAACGCAAGATCCAGAGCCTACAAACCCTATTTCCTTAGTTATCCGATCTCCAAGCCCTCCGAGCTCGTCAGCGCAACCCTCTTCCCCTTTACACGAACCTTTTACAAACCTTCCTCTTGTCCTCAATTCTTCTGTTATTCACCCAGCAGCCCCACCTTTACCAACAACTTCATCACCATACCCTACCATTCCCACCGCCGCAAGTTGATGACCCATACGATTTTGGTGAAGGCACATCTGTCCAACCCCAAAACAGTGTTGGCGAGACATCGCAGGCACAACCATCCTCCACCTCCCTAGCTGCTGAGTTAGCTGAAATGAGAACCCTCTTCTCTCAATAGCAAGAGCTCGTCTCTCAGCAGCATCACTTCTTCAATCATCAATTTGAGGTAGCAATGGAGCGCATTGATGAGATTCAACATAGTGTTGCAACTTCAAGGGAAGCACTCATCAATATCCAGTGCAGTATGCATAGGATCTTCCTACACCAAAGACAGATAGCGGAGCACAATCAATAGTATTTCAACTTTCTTACCGCCTATCTGCATGGTCCGATGGTGCCTCCGCATCTAAGGCAGCACTTACTATTTGATAATGCATCTGTTGCACCGCCTCAACATCCCCCACTGGATCCCCCTGCTCCTCAGCCTTAATGTTTGCCCTTTCTTCCAATTTGAGTTTTTTTATGTGGCCATTCTTTATTTGTATTCAATTCTTTCATTATTTGTAAGTTAATCAAATTCTTTGACTCTTGTACAAGCAGTAGAAAATTTTTGTAATGCGTTCATTCGTAATATATTTGTATACTTTGTTAATAGTCAATACAATCAGTGTATATATTCACTCTACTATTTGCCTGTGCCTTGTTCTTTATCTTCCTTTGTTAATTTTTATGACATTCTCAATCTTTTATTTTTACGATCTTCATTGCATTGCCATGTTGTATTATATGTTTACACTTAGAAACATTTCCCATACTTAGTAAATTCTGACTAACACTTAGTTAACTCTTAGTCTAGCAGTACTTTACCTTTTATCTTTCAAAGTTCTGCTCAAACCTTCTTTTTGAAATTTTCGTCTAAGTATTTGTTTAGACTACCCAAACAACGCAATGAGGACCTTGCTCATCTTTAAATTTGGGGGTGGGGAAGGTATGAGCAGATGAGATCAAGAATATGCAGTATTTAAGAAAATGCGTCCATTTACAATATATATATATAAAAAAAATAAAAATAATAAAATAATATGTTATGCAAAACTCCAATGTCAGCGTAAGGGAAAATTTCAAAACTATTTCCAACCTGATAAGAGTTTAGTTATGAAAGGAGCCTGCTCATAGTTGAATGTTCGTATGACACCCGTAGGAGCAAGCTAAAACGAAGATGGGTTTCCCAGTACAATGTAGTATAAATAAAAAGAGAAAAATAAAAGAATGCAAGGGACAACTCCTCTAAGTATCATGAGTTAAAGTTGAAATTGGCACACAACCGTAGTTGGATGTTCGCATGATACCCGTGGGGACAAGCCAAAATGAATAGTGTAACCATGATCAACAGTCTCTAAGTAAATAAATGACACAAAGTTTTACTCACTGCATATAGATACATCAAGTTGTTTTGATAAAAAAGAGAAAAATTATATTTTGAATATTAGAAAAGTGTCTTTGAGCAGAATTTTGTTACATAGAAGAATAAAGTAGAGATTGCTAAGAATTAGCAAGAATAGAAGGAAAGTGCGATGTCAGGTAATGTGCCTAAGTGTGACATTCGGAGCAACCAATTATCACAGAAATATAGGATAGGAATGAAGCATGATTGCCTTGGTAGAAGATATGCTTGAGGACAAGCATATATCTAAATTTGGGGGTGTGATAATTTGTAGAAATACAAGTTATTTATGTCACCTTATCTAGATATTACGGCCAAAAGTTAGTAATTATGCACCAATTGTATGAAAATTAGCTTGAATTGCAATAATTATAAATGTTTGCGATTACACCCATTAACACCAAAAAGATGGAAGACAAGCCTTACTCTGTTTTGTAGAAGACCAAGTCACCGCTTGCACTCAAGGCTCACGAGAGACTAATCAACACATCTCTGTCACATTGCGCCCGTTAATTAACCATGAAGAGACGATTACTGTAGTGATGGCGCAATGCGACAGTCGGTCCAAAGCTATGCTTCAACCGCATGCGGTAATAAAAACAAACACCACATGCGAACCTATGATCGAAAGATGCAGCTGAGCAACGCAAGAGCAGAGGATTGAGACACGTGTACAACTAACGGTTGTGCATAATTGATGGTCTGATTGTATAACAGAAGGAATAATATCCCTCCATCTTCAAAATTACCATAACAATCAAGTGGGGACCACAAGGCCAGAGTCAAAGATCTGAACTTATGAATACCCCATTGATTTCAGAGAAAAGGTATGCTACTTGATACGGGGCTAAGTGCTGCGAGATTATAGAGAGAAAAGGCTGAGCTGAGTGTTTAAGAGAAGAAATCCGGGAAGAATAAGAGATTAGGCCGAGAGGTGAATCTCAGATCCAACCTGCTATACATCCGATCGGAAACTCTGTGCAAAGATCCCTGCTATCGGTGGAGCAAGTCTGAGAGGGAAACTCTTCCTGCCATCAAATCCATCATATCTGGCAAGCAGATCTCCATCAAGTCTGTGCCAAGACATTGGCACTTATTTGTATCTGTCCTATCTCTATTTCATTGTGTATTTCATGTTTTCTTTATCTCTTCATTCACACACCATGTATCAAACGCTTAGTAGAACTATTAAATGTTTTGATAGATTCCATTTACCATTTTTTGTCTATTTCCGTTCACCTATCAATCATTTTTTTCATGATGTCTTCTTAATCCCCTGATGAGCAATATGAATCACTAAGAACTTAATCTATATTAAAAGATATAAGATACATTTAGCTAAAGTATGCTAGACGGTATCTTCACCTGTGAGAGCAGAAGTGAAGATGTCATTTTGATCTCGAAAGAAGGTCAGAAGAGTGCGTTAACTAAAGCGAGTAGTACTTCCAGACATGGAAACAACCTTGCGTTCATTACGTTAGTCTCTGTTTCACCACAGACATGTGGGAGCTTGGCCGATCACTGAGAGGTGTACGCCAAGAGAAGAGTGGAACAGTATTTGTTGCTTCAATACGATTAAAAACTTGCATTGTTTATATTATTTGTCTTTGTCTTTCTATTCTGTTCATAAGACTGGTCGCCACATCCCACGTTTTTGCACAACTTTCATAGCCAGCCTTAATCCCAGCATCTTGTACATGAAGTCTGTATCTTGTAACATCTAGCTTAGGTTTACTGTATTTTTATGTTTTATCGCATCTTTACTGCTTTCCTTTATTTTATTGCAATTTATATACTTATACAAACTCATTTTTAAAGATTGAAAACCTGGTCGCATATACCATGAACATACCGCAATAACCTAAACCATTCCCCGTGTTCGACCTTGGATCACATCGAGAAACTTGCGGTGGAATTACACTTGGTTCTATCGTAAGGAAAATTGTGACAACACATGGCATACTACATGAACATCCATAATTAACACATAACTAGAAGTAGTATCGCATCATTGTGAGCACTTTATATCATACATCCAAATCCGTTACACCTTCGTGCAGTCAAAATGGAAGGGTCTGATATATTCAAGATCACAAAGTACTGCAGTTTGCACACATGTTCCATTGGAATTTTGAATTACGACCATAGACAAGCAACTACTACGGTCGTTGGTCAGCTCATAAAAGATAAGTTCATGGGAATAGGACGTATTTATAAACCTTGTCATATCGTTGAGGATATGAGGAGAGATTATGGCGTGAACATAAGTTATGATAAAGTGTGGCATGCAGGGAAGCCGCGTATAATCTCACTAGAGGTACTCCGGAATACTCATACTCCATACTATATACTTATAGAGAAACGTTAAAAATAGAGAATCCAGGTATAGTCTTTGAGATCGAACTTGAAGATGAGGTGCATTTCAAGTATATGTTTATCGCATTAGGGCCTTATATTAGAGGTTTCACAAGCTGTCGGCCTTGTATTATTGTTAATGGGTCGTACTTGAAAGGAAAATACAAAGGCACCATGTTGATTGTGGTTTCTATGGATGGGAACAATCAATTATACCCACTAGCATATGCAATAATGGACAATGAAACCAATCGATCATGGAAATGGTTTATGTCAAACTTGAAATGCAGTATCGGAGAACCCGATAATATGGTGTTTGTGTCTGATCAGATGGTATCAATCAACAATGTTATTCATGCATTTTTTCCCACAACATTTCATGGATTGTGCACATGGCATATAGAATAAAATCTGGTTACAAACATTAAGGATAGCATAGTCGTTGGGATATTTAGAGATTTAACAAGAGCATTTCGCATGACAGAGTTCCAGACAAAATGAGACGAACTCCGTAGTTTTAGAGATGGTATTGTCACGAAATATTTGGAAGACATCGGTCTTCAGAGGTAGGCACGGGGTTACCAAATAGAACGAAGATATGATAACATGACATCCAACAGTGCAGAGTGTTTCAATTCCTTAACTAAAGAGTATCGACTATTGCTCATAGTATGCTTAATTGAACATGTTAGAGGAATGCTCCAATCGTGGGTCTACGAACGGAGGAATTACTGGGCATCTCGAATGACATTGCACTCTGACTCCTGTGAAACCAGATTGGCAAGTGAGGCTGATAAGGGCAGATGATATCGAGTGGAGCCTATTGATTGTTATCAGGTGCATGTGTGAAATAATCGATTGGACAGTATTGTCAATCTTCACACGAAGGAATGCACGTGTAAGGAATTCGACTCACTTGGTATCCTGTGTTTGCATGCCATTGTTGCTGCCAAGGAAAGAAATATACCCATCCACAGTCTTTGTAGTCGATTTTATACAGTGGACTCTCTAATGACTACGTATGCGGAGCCTATAAATCCACTTAGTCACATATCTGAATTAAAAAGACCTCCTGGATATGTAGAAAAGATTATCCTTCCTCCAAAGTTTATGCCACAAACCGGGCGATGGAGAGTGAAAAGAATACTATCCAGAGGAGAATTTCGCAGACAAATGAAATGTGGTCGATGTGGGAATTATGGGCATAACCGCCAAAATTGTATCGAACCACTTACAATCGTGCGACATGCTGAAAATGCCAGAGACCAAGACACAAACACCCCTCATCTAGTTTAGTTTGTAACTAACTTGTAACATTTCATTTGTTATAAATACCATTGATCCGTTTTTCATACATCATACTTATAACATACTTCATAGTTTTTCATACTTGTAACATACTTCATATTTTTTCATACTTCATACTTGTAACACTTCATACTTCATATTTTCATCTTGTAAACAAAAAATAATAACAAGTTGAAGTATTTCTATAATAGAAATCTTCATACTCTCTCAATCTTCATACTTGTAACAAAAAACAATAACTTCATACTCTCTCAATCTTGCTCCCCCTCAAAATCTCGCTCTCTCAATGTTTGAACTTTGAACCTTGAACCATATAATGTTCTACATACCATCGATACAATGAAAAGAGTAGTAGCTCAATTATGCATGCTTTAATAAAATTCTGATATTGAACTTTGAACTTTGAACTTACATAAAAAATACATGTTCAATTATACAATGAAAATAGCAGTAGCACCATTATACATAAAAAATGCATGTTTCGATAAATTTCTGATATTGAACTTTGAACTTTGAACTTACATAAAAAATACATGTTCAATTATACAATAAAAGGAGCAATAGCTTTATTATACATAAAAAATAAATGTTTTTACATACATAAAAAATACAATAAAAAATACATGTTCTATACACATAAAATATGGAGTGTTTGCCCATAGTTGACACACTAACTGCATCCTATATTCACTCATCTTCTCCTGAGTGATTACGGATGGATCAGCACCAATCCCCAGGTGTTCTAGTAATTTGATCGCGAATATGCCGCAATCAAGCGACTCGTGTTGTATGTCGACGTTCATAGGTTGCGAGATTTTCCAACGGGCTGTGGATAAGTCCGACTTTGAACGATCCACGTCACAGTAGTGAAGTAGGGATTGTACTGTGACCGTCAATGGCTCTAGCCAATTTACCATCTTTGTCGTTGGTGTGTATGACGGAAGTGAATCGAACACAAACATGTGGCCTCTGTTAATGTCCATTGCAAGGACCATTCAGTGGTCACTAATATTCATCGCCGTATAAACAAAATCCACATCTGCCCATTTGACATCCGAATTTACCGGCGACGTAGTCTTTATATGTGTCTTTATCTTCCCATGCTAGGGCAGCTTCTAGAAGTGTCTTATTCTTTATTCGTTTAAATACCCCACCACGAGCATTAAAGTGACTCTGTCAAATAAAATGAGAAGTTAATTAACAAAATATAATGAGAAGTTAAGAAACAAAATATCAAAATTTATCGTTACACCAATTGGCAAGATGGTGAACTTGTGCATGCACATGTCGGGCCGGGTATAAAATTTTTATTTCATAAAATAAAATAAAGTATTTATAGTCTGCACAAAAAATTACTATGTCAGTAAAAGTACAAGATAGCCAACATGTAAATAAGTAAAGACTAGGAAACTTACATCGCACTCGACCAACGAATTCGGGGTAATCAATTCCTTGAAGAATTGTTTGGAGACTAGTTTAAAGGAGTTCTTTTGAACCTCGTTGTCCGTATTGTCATCCGAGATCCAGCCCATCATTTCTATAAGGATATTGTGTGGAACATCATGTGCTATGTTATATGTGACGATTACTCTGGATAATGACGTAGCTACACCTGGGAGAGGATGCTTAACCACACTTTTCTTATTTACTTGAGCTGGGAGTGTATATTTATCAATAGGTTTTCTCTTACAACTAATTCTTCGAGATTCCTACATAAACAGATAACAAAATGTTACTTATCAAGAAATATAAAAATATAAACAAAGATTACTGATAATTTCACCAGTGTAACTCCTTCTGTGGTCGTAACAATCCCAAAAGTGTCGGCCTCTGGGATGCCAGACATGTCAGCCTCTATATGTGGCATGGTGAGTAAGGCAGACATGTCGGGCTCTGTTTGTAGGATGTCAGCCTCTATAGGTTCGACATCAATTGGTGATGTCATGGTGGTATCGGGTTGTAGAGGGGGGTGGGAGTAGGTGAAGTGGTGGTATCGAACTGTAGAGGGGGGATGAGAGTGTCAGAGGCAGTTGCATTATTGATATCGGGATCTCGAGATAGGATGGGTGACCTGGTCGTCTCCTCATTCACCGTGGAACCCTTTAACTAGTAAAGTAAAATGATAAGTTCATGAACATGTAAAAACAAAACACATAAAGACATAAAATGATAGTAAATGCAAACCTTGCACATGTTGGGATTGGTGTCCTAATTCTCCCGGAGTCTCGTTGTTTTGTAAAGATACACATTGTTCAATGAATAAAATAAATGTTATTTAATTCTGACGTTTACTCATATCAAATAAACAAATCTTCTTGGTTATCTTATGTAAACTTAAGCATGTATATGTGATAAACAAGTGGATCATGCCTTAAAAGATAACCTAAATCGATATGTAGTATAAGGATTAAGGTGAGATACCTGATCCTGGTGACACTACGGATACGACCCGCTTTGTAGAGGTTTGCAAGTGTTGTAAACTACTACAGATGGTAGATCTTGACCATTCGTGTGGAGATGTGGAGCAGGGGTGTCCTATACAAAGAGTTTGTATAAGATTTAGACCACGAGATGACTAGACTTTGTATATAACGGCGTTGATACTAGAGACTTGCATCTCACCTAAACAACCATAGGTGACACGACGTCAATCTCGAATGTTTTGGGAAGCCTTTGAGGGCGGTTCTTTGATTAGTATGGGTGAGAGTGGCCAGATTGCCAACTCAACATGCCTACCTTTTTGGGAACTTGTCTGATCTGGGAGCTGGGAACTCAATCCACAAGATGGAATTTACTCATTTCCCGAAACAGGGATAAGTAGAGAGATTGCTCCCTTAAGGGCTGATTCCGGGGCTTGAACATAATGGCCACTACTTCTCTTTGGAAGAGAAGACTCAGTCATAGTAAAACTATGACTTATGTTCATTAGAGGGATCAGTGGTACTTAAGAAGACAGATGTAACTACAGGGGCATAACGATTATTGGCCCAGCTGTATTTACGAGCGATCTGTGAAGGGTTATCGCACTGTTGATTAGTTAAGATGGACACATAATATATCTGTAGTAAGGAGAGTTCAACTGTCGATCTTTAGTGGAGTGCCTGGCAGTTAACGGATGGTGGATCCCGTGACTAAAGAGTTTAGTCAGTTATTCACGTAACGTTGGAGCTTCAGAGCTACAGGTTCATGAGGTTCCCTTGGTAGCTTGGATTCTGTTGAGGATCAGTTCTTGGTATTGATTTGAAATGTTCAAATTGACAAGAGGTATTTTGATTATATATGATATAATTGGTATGATGTATAAGATACATCTAGTGGAGGATTGATGTAAATGAAATTTACATTAAGTACCATGGAATAGAGATAAAACTATGGTTTATATGTTTCATGAGATGAAATATTCAAACTATAGGATATGAATATAGTATAATAAGTTGGTTATCATTTATGTTTATAATAATATTAATTATTAGATAATTAATTATTTTTCTTTTAAATAATCAAAGTAGTGGGTGGTATTGGATCATGGTAACCGTGAATTTAAAAGGAAAGTGGTTTCCTATTTTGAAAAAAATAAGTTTTTACAAACAGTTGAAAAGGTTTTTGTTTTTTCTCTTGCGAAAAAGAAACTCACGAAGTCGCCAAGTAAATACAGATTTACTAAACGACGGCTGGGCGAGCTAAGCGATCATGCAGGTGCAAGCTAAACGATTGTGCAGTGTTTACTAAATGATCGAATAGCTTTGTTAGACGATCGCTGGCCCAAGGTAAACGATCATGTAGAGTCTGTAGGCGACAGACCGAGCTAAACTATCGCATAGCTTTTGCTAGACGATCGCATAACTTTATCTAAACGATTGGGCATCGACCTATACGATAGGTCTCCACCATCTCCCACTTGCCCAGTCGTGTATACGATCTGTGTTTCCTTCGCTCGTCTGCCTCATACCAAGTTTGAACAGAGCCCACCCTCTGGATTCTCACATCGAGAATACCAAGGTTGCCTTGTTGGTGGTGTCAGACTCAATTCGACACTGTCGAGGTGTTCTGGAGGCCGTTCGTGGTACTTTGGAGGAGTCGTTCGTGTTGCGGAGGAGTTCGTGACTAAGGAGATCGTTGAGGACGAGCGCGAAGTGTTTGTGCTGTGTTGCGGTTGTGTAGATCGAGTGTTCGTGGTCGCTATTGTTCGAGCGGTCACGCAACGGAGTGTGGAGACGCTTCTGCCTATGTGCTTAGAGTTTTACTCTCTGTTCCTTTGTATTTTACATGTTGTAATTTCTGTATGAATTGCATAATTGTTTGTTTTGAAGTCGACTGTAAATATATGTTGATTCATGATTGTAATTTGAAATAGTCTTATTCTGCTGCTCATGAAAATCTCAATTTCGATTTCCTTCAGCACATAGACTGCAACAGTGACAGGATGGCCGACAATTTCCCTTTCATGTCCGTCATGTTTTCCTCCATACTGGATTCACGACTATCTAAACCCGATATATGGTTATCCAACCTTGATAGTGAGCTGTCAATGGTCCGCAGGTACGAATAAATAGACTTGTCGGGATTGGCTCCTTCTCTGCAGCGGGCAGCACACTCAGGACACTCCTCATCCACAGGTCGCTCTCTATGGGAATCCGCAAGTTAGGCATCAAGTTGGTTCAACTCGTCCTCATCGCGTACGTCCCTCATCACATCATGGAACGTATCATCACTAGGTGTGTATGTCCCTCCTTCCACCCTTCCATATTCAGCATCCTTGTACTTAGAATGCTCGTTCATCCCCTCCCTCCACCCTGACAACTTCATCATTGTCATCTCCACGATGATCATCATCGTCACTTTCACTTTCAGGACTACCCTCATCACTAGTCGATCTATTGCCACTTTTAGAACTATCATCATCCGCACTTAGATCAAATATAGGTCAGTCATCCACTGGGATATCCCTAAACTCCTTCTCAGTATCTGACATGACAGTACCCTCTTTAACCTTTATCTGCATTAACAACTTGGTAAACTGGTTAGTTTCAATTTAACAACTAGATAAACATATTATGCATAGAGTAAACGGATATTGCTAGACTCGAATATCTCTCTCTCGAGTACTTTGAAGGACACTGAGTGAGAGCATGACCATTGTAATATACGGGGCAAAGCCACCTTGCTCCTTCACTCCGCAATGTTCCTAGTTATCGATGAAGTTAGGATCTCGTACGTCTATAACTAAATAAAATTTAAAATATATTAAGAACAATAGTAATGTTAAATCAAACAACACGATTATTATGTTAAGCAAATTTACCTGGAACGCTTGTGGAAATCCACGTAAAGAGTACTTCACCACGTAATTTTTATTTCCTTTGACCCTCGTCTTGTATAGACTGCTCTTATCACTCAACGCATTCTTTAGGGCATCCAATGTCCTCTCCCAAAGAATGGTACCCCAATCAAGATTGTTGTAGTACTCTAAGTTTTGAACGTCCTTAAAACGTTTGAGGTCCACTGCATTTTTTTGTTTGTTTTTCCCCATCATTGCGACCTCAGTATAGTAAACTGTGATCTTCACAGCATCATCATCATTTTCAAACTCCAAGTCCTTGTATTTTTCTTCAAGTTGATAGAGATGTAAGGTGTCCTTTGTCACTCGATTACCAAAATACTTGATAGCAAGTTCATACGAGGACCACTGGTTCTGATCAACTTGTGTTGGGGATTGCCACTAACTAGTCATCAACAAAAAAATCACCCTTCGAAAAAGTGACAATCTTTCCACAAACAGAGAATGACATTGAGTCTGATCTCGTCCTCTTCACTCTCACAACAACATGTGATGGATAATTGGGCTGTTAAACACCATGTCAACGTCTATAAAGTGCCAAAAAACTGTTCTCTTGAACATGTCCAACTGCCTTAGCGTAAGCTTCTCTTTCACAATCTTGTTTGCATTAGTAATGTGGGTCAAGCTAGTTACTTGACCGGGAAATCGATCGGCTTCGAGTATTATGAAATGTGTTGCCATCTTAAATCACTCCTGCATGAAATAAAGATTCAATCAGTAAACTCCTTCAGGAAAAAAAAATTGTAAAATAACATTCTGTTTAAATCTCGCTGGATTTGCTCTCGCTAGACTCGCTCTTGCTAGTGTCGCTCTTTCCGATATCGCTCTCTCCGATGTCGCTCTCACTTATCTCACTCACATTCTCTCTTTTTACTCGTCTTCAACCACATAACACATCGAAAACTAGAAAAACAAACAAAAAAAATCATAGGTTCACTTATCTCGCTCACATTCGCTCTCTCCAGTGTCGCTCTACCGATTTCGCTCTCACTTATCTTGCTCCCAAACTCTTTTTACACGTCTTCAACCACATAACACATCAAAAACCAATAAAACAAACAAAAAAACCATATCAGTGTATTTTTAAACCCAGAACGACCCACAAAGTCCCATTACCAATCATAAGACATTTTCAAGCACATATTTACCGATCAGATTCGATTTTTCAGCAGCAGTAGAATCGTTTGCAAGTCGAAATGATGGATTCTAAAGAGTTTTTTAGTTTATGAGCGATATGAAGCCGTTAGCCTTGGAAATTTTGAATGAAGAGTATTTAGTTTTGGTGGGTCCTCAGTAAAAAGGTAAGAAGACGAAGAAGTAAGGGCAATTTACGTAATTTGGTATGGTGATGATGTTAGCAGAGGGTCAATTGACATTTTGGACCCAAAAATTAGGTCTTCCGTACAAATTTTCTTAGCAAGAGGTGGAACAAGGAATTTGAGAAATTGTAAGATGTAATCTGGGCAAGGGTTATCATTGAAATATAATAAACACCTCTTGCTATAGTAAAAACTATTTCAGAACCTCCAATTAACTACAGTCAATATTATTTCAAAACCCATATTTGTTACAGTGTTTACTATTTACTATAGTTTTTACTATTTTACATTATCATTTTTTTAGATTTTCTATTATAACCCAAACTAAAATAATTACACCCCAAACACAAACTATCATAACCCAACTATAATAACATAAGATTATAATAATTAACTCATTGCCCCAAACGCCTCCTAAATCTTTTGCAATAGCACACTTTTCAAATAATTCAATTAAATAATTTTTCTCGTCCTTCCCGATCAAGATTGACCACATTTTCATCTTTTTTTGAAATTGTTTTTAAGCTTAACTAATTTAAAATAATCAACCTTAAAACTTAATTAATTATCATTCTTTTAGATTTTTAAATTAATCATTTAGTTTTTTAGTTTTTTTTTTTTAAAAAAAAAAATCTAGACTACAAATCTAAATCTTGAAACCAAAGAATCAAATTCAATAAAACTCAAATGTAACATCACACTTACCGATCCATAACTAAAATTAGTGTGATTTCAATGAGATTCTATTGATAAATCAATTATATAATATTTCACGCAAACGCAATTGTGAACTAAGATCACTTTTACCAACATGTAATCATCCTCTGTTTCTTGATATGTGTTTTGGTTATAGCTTTGGAGGTGGGCCTACAATTCATTATGAATATAAAATACACTAAGGCCATGTTTACTAAACCGTAATGAAAATTGGTATAATGGTAATGGAATTCCATTGGTGGATCGATTATAATGAGCCTGAATCGTAAATATAATTGGATTGTTTTTATCAAGTTTACTTAGAATTACGAATTTTGTCACATTTACTGTTGCTATTATCGTTGCCTCTGAGGGCCAAACGGTAATAGTAACAGTAAGGACGTCGATAACAATAATGGTAATAGTAACGATACAACGTAATTTCCATATGCAATTGAACTGAGCACTCTTCACTTGTCAATCAGCTTGTATTTTTTTTTATTACAAATTTAGAAATGGGTCCCATATGTCATTTGGAACACAAGTAAACAACACTAATCAAATGCGACCCACTTTCCACATTACCATTGATTTATTATGTTTTCTATTAGGCACACGACCTAAAAAACAAACGTAGACGTAATCATTGAACCAACTAATAACTTAGAGTCTGTTTGGTAGAGAATCTAGAAACAAGAACTTAAAAACAATGAGTTCAATGAAAATAATGGTGTATTTCATGTTTTCATATATGTGTCAGGTAGACGATTCTTTGAATTATAATTTAAATAATTGTTTAAAATGTGTTTGATATTATATTTGTAAATCATAAAACTATTTGTAGTTATCACTAATGTTTAATTGACAATAAACTATTATTAATTTATTTATGAATATGATTTATGATATAAAAAATTTATGTAATTATTATTTTGTAGCATTATATAATTTACAATACATTGAATAATGCATCTCTTTTTTAAAAATGAATTTAATTTATAACATTAACATACTCTATTTCAAAATATTTTTATCTTTATTTAACATCATTATGCATTTTAAAGTTTAAAATTCAATATCCGAATATAATGAAAATATAAAAACGTTATTTGTAGAATTTACACTATTTGAATCAATCTAAAAACATAAAATATAATCTAGATTTTTTGTCAAACAAAACCTTAAGGGGGGTGTGTTTGGCTCACCAACATGAGTTGACTTGGTATAATATACCAACTTAATGTTTCGCCCACTAATTTTAAATGTTGGTAGAGTTGAGTTGGTATATTTTATCAACTCACCCGAACTTTCTATTTTTCCAATGTTTTCAATGGCTCAACCCATTGACCACTATCGACGACTATCGTTGTCACACTTCAGGCTCCAACAACCACCTCTAGTGATAACTATGCGTGACCAACTTTAGGTTATGACAACCACATTTGATGACAACTTTGGCAGCCAACTTCCGACCCCAACAACCACTTTCGGTGACTAACTCTAAGCCCCGACAACCTTTGCATGACCAATTTCGGCTCCCGCAATTACCTCTAATGACAAACTCCAACGACTACCTTCACACGACTAACTCCGATGACCAATTTTAGGCTCTAGCAAACCACCTCCGATAACAAACTCCAATAACCAACTTCAAAAACTGCCTTCTAGGCTCTGACAAGTACCTTCGACTACAAATTCCGATGAAAATCACTTTTGACGATCAACTTTGATGACCACCTTAAAGCAAGTAACTCCAACGACCAACTCGAGGCTTCAACAACCACTTTCAATGACAAATTTCGACAACCAACTCTAATACCATCTTCTGAAACCAACTTCAAGCTCCGACAACAAAGTCCGATAAAAATCATATTCAATGACCACCTTTATGTAACCAACTCTAGGCTCCAAAATCCACATCCGATGACAAAACTCCGACGATCAACTCCAATACCACCTTCATGCAACCAACTTCAGACTCCGACAACCACCTTCGATTATAAACATCAACAAAAATCAACTTCGACAACCACGTCGGTCTATTATAAGATTGATGACTGTTAAAGTATGTTGTAAATGAAGGAATTGAATTCCTGAAGAGGAAGCGTATGAACACATTTGTGTCTCAGTTTTCGTTTTACAAAACTTAAGAAAACAGAGGACAGAAACAAGGATAAACAAGTTAAGTCCTAAGCATGTATACTACTGAATTAATAGAGAGGAAAATGGATGACGATATGCATACCCTTGAAGAACCATTTTTTTCACTTCCTCTTCGATGAGTGTTCACAAACAAAAGGTGTGGGCTTTGCAAAATTTTGGAAAAGGGAGAGAGTTTGAGAGGAGAGGCATTTTTCTTAGGAGAAAAAAAATTACACAAGATTCTCTCACTTTTTTTTTCTAGTCTTTCTTCTATGATGGGATGACTGAAAAGAAAACTTTTGCGTGAATATATATATATATCTCCCCATTTCCACGTTAATTGAGAGAGTTAAGGGAAGGAAATTATAATCCCTCCCTTTACTTTGAAATTTTAATTTTAAAAAAAATTAAATAATAATTATATATATATAACTTATTATATGTAAATATAACTATATGTTATACCAAATAATACACATAACCTATAGTTTTTATATTGTATCAAATACAGTATAACCTATAGTTTTAATTCTCTCATTAATTTGTGGTATTTAATATAAATCACATTTATACTAAATTTAATTATATGAATACAATCTATATAATTAATATTTGAATCATATTCAAATATTTATTTTCTCTCAAATAAATTTTATATTATAATGTATCAAATACATTATATTAGTTATATCACATATAATTAATTCCCTCAATTATTAAACAATTCAAATTAATTCTCAATAATCCATATTGAGCTAAAAGGGGACCTTATGGACCTATAGATTGAAGCTCCAATGGTACTCGAATAATTGATTAAACTCTTTAATTAAATTACTCAACATATTAACTGCAAATCACTCCACCAAAAACCAACATATGCACTCTTCGCACTATAGATATATTTTTGTGTTCATTGATTAAGCTACATATGATAACTTTAGATGTTAGTTTATTGGTTTATGGGTTAATGCTACTAAATATTAAATAAAACATCTCATAGTTTATTAAATAAATAAAATGTTTGTATATTACAATTACAAACTACCAAACCCACGAGATTTAGGGCATCGACCCCAACAATAAATGCATGCAATCATATAATATAACAATTATATTTAATATGATGCATGGACATGCTTAATTAAATAATGCAACTATATAATATAACACTTATATTAAAATGATACATGATTTTATATATATTATATAGTGGAATTTTTATACTATGTGACATACATTATGCAATATAATAAATAAATCATACATTACATGTATAAAATAATAAAATAGCAACATTGGACCAAAACTTGGCAACCTAATTAATTAAATCAATATAACTTTTATATTAATTTAATCAATTAAATTACTAAGTTAATTCAAAAATACAAAAAAGTGCATCAAACTGTCGCAACCACGCTTGAACCCACGATTAGGAAGTTTTCTGCCTGCATGCGTCCCACTTGGAGCGTAACAACGCTCGACGATAGCGTCATTAAGTTGGATTTCACTTTGTCGCAGCATAGCGTTACACTCCACACAACGTTGCTATGCTCCACATCATTGTTGCAATGTTGCTGCCAAGTGTAGCTACGCTGAGCATTCTGCCTTACAACATAAGGCACAATGTCGCAACGTTGTGTGTTACGCTCCAAGGCAGATTGTTATCCTCTGCTTCGATCTCCAACCTGTTCTTGCTCCAATAGCCACCAAACTCTTCAATAACCCAAGCAAATAGATAGACACGAACTTAAAGACTTGATAGTGAAAAATAAATGCCCAAAATACCATGCCCTTACAACTTTAAACTCTTTAAAGTAGTAAATCTAATGCCAATTTTTTTAAACATCCAAGTGCAAACCGAAATATACATTCACAATGCAATACTGAAAACCCACCAAAATTCTGAACTCAAGTTAGAAAACAAAATTCAGAGACACTACCTGGCTCTTATACCAACTGAAGAAATTGAATTCCCAAAGCGGAAGCATATGAATGCATTTGTGTCTTAGTTTTTCGTTTTACATAACTTAAGAAAACAAAGGACGGAAGTAAGGATAAACAAATTAAATCCTAAACATACACACTACTGAATTGAAATAGAGAAAAAAGGATGACAATATACACCATTGAAGAATCCTTCTTCTCGCTTCCTCTCTGGTGAATGTTCACGAACAGATTTCCTATGCTTCCCACAAACTCAACAACACAACAAAATCTCAAACACCACAATGAGGATACCATCACAATGTTACCTTGTTATTCTCAAGGTGAGAATCAAGGAAAGTCTGGTGAGCTTCCTTTATTAATTTGATGAAGGAGAGATAGATTGTTCTTGAGAGAACTTGGTAAAGGAAGAAGATGAAGAGGTAGAGAGACTCTATAATAAATTCATAAAATGTGAAAAGTAATCTTCCAAAAACCAAACTCCTCTGCACATCATGAGAGATAGGAGGGATAACTCCCCACGTAGTGAAAATATCCCTAGGAGTTATTTAATTTGAATTTTGAAAAGTCAAATTTAATTTAATTATATTAACCAATTAGTATAACTAAAAGATAAATTATATCTTAAATAATATATAACCTATAGTTTATTATATCACATAATATAACATATAGTTTATATTTTCTCACATAATCTATAGTATTAGTATGAATTATCTTCATATTGATTTTAACTTAAAGGTTTTATATGGAGCATATTCATATAAATAATATGTGAATTACATTCAAATATTTATTTCTTTCATTTAAACTCTATATTATAATGTATTAGCATACATTATATCAATTGTATCACATGCAATTAATTTTTTATAATTAATTTGAACAATTCAAATTAATCCAAAATTAATTTGATTCTTATTAATCTTTAATTAGCTAACACGAGACCTTATGAACATACAGATTGAAGCTCTAATGATACGAGATCAATTAATTAAACTTTTTAATTAAATTAATCAACCTTCATTAGCTGTCGGTAACTTCACTAAAGACTGATAGCTATAGTACTTATATTTTTGTGTTCATTGGATATAACCAATCAATAGTGTGTTGACGACTCTTCACAAATTGCTCGTAAGTACAACTGGATCAAAATCACCGTTTTACTCATGTAGTTATATCCAACTTCTTAAATACCACTGATTCCTCTACTGAATAATTAGTCATAATTAGTCATAATCTAACTATAATTGAACCCCTCTCGAGTAGGCTGTGACGCCACAGTATTCAAGACCCAGAATCAACCAGAGCAATTTATTTACTTGCCCTAACATCTCATATTAATGCAACTAAATGTCAAATAAAATAACAACTCATTTTATTAAATAAATAATTTGTTTATGCAAATACATTACAAACTACAAGACCACGGGATTTAAGGCATCAACCCCAATAGTAAGGTTGTTAATTATATAATGATAACAATTTGTCTACGCTAAGTGCAATATTTATACGTAAAAATTTGTTAATAATATTTAGACGAAAAGTATGTATATAATTAGAAAGTATGTAACATATAAACAGAAAAACCATAAAATGAAGATTTTTTTCCCAAAATATTTTTTAGCCAGAATTAGTGAAAAATAGAGATTTGTTATCCTCTAGATTTGGAGACATTGAAAGTGAAACTGTTGAAGAAATGTGGTGACATTCCATTACATGCTATTCTGCTAAGATCTGAGGGAGATTCAACTAAAAAAATTCATGACAGAGTAAGAATGTAGAGTGACATCAGGAAGAAGAAAAAGAAGAAGATGATAATAAGATTTATGGAGAAAAATTAAGAATCAAAAGTTTTGATTTATCTTTGGTTTCTCATTTATTGATTTAACCATATTTTGCAATAAATGTAATATGTTAATTTTTGTTCATCACAAAAAAAAAAAAAAGAAAGACAGAGAGAAAAAAAAAGAAAGAAACAAAGAAACAAAGAAATTAAAGCTTTAAAAATTAGAAGAAAAAAAATTACAATTAATATTTTATTCAAACAAAGCTTGGCAAAATTATTGAATGTAAGAGTTTTAAAACAACATAATAATAATAATAAAAAAAAACATATTATTTAAGTCCCGTTTGGTAACCATTTTGTTTTTTGTTGTTATTTTTAGAACTAAACTTATGGACACTACCCCAGCTCCAAATTTCCTCCTTTGTTATTACTTTTTCACCAGGGGTTTAAAAAAGCAAGCCATATTTTGAAAACTAAAAAAATGTAGCTTTCAAAAAATTGTTTTTATTTTTTAAATTTGACCAAGAATTCAACAATTGTACTTAAAAATGATGCAAATCATAGTAAGAAATGTGGGTGTTATAGGCTTAATTTTCAAAAACAAAACAAAAAATAAAATGATTATCAAACGGAGCCTTAGATTTCAAAAATCTATCCTAGATACCCTAGACATATGAACCCAAACCTTTCAACCTAAATACATAAAATAAATATGAACTTCTGAGATTCTATCTCAATTCAACTCTCCAGACCTAACTACTTCTAGATTTATAAATCGACTAAAATGGACCCGAACATTTAGAGGGAGTTTGGCGCACAAGTTTGAAATTTTAAACCTGGGAATGTTAAACTTGGGAATTAGGTTGGGAGGTTTAAGTAGCCCGAGTTTAAGAAAATTGTATTTGGAGTGCATGTTTTGGAAGTCTAAGTTTAAGAAGGCCGTGTTTGGAGTGCAGTCTTAAGTAGCTAGAGAATGAAGTGCAGATTTATAAATGTTTTGTTTGTGAAATATTTTATTGTATTTAATCACTAGTTAGATTTTAGATTAGTTTAGATTTGTCATCTTAATTATTTTAATATAGTTAAGTTAAAAATAAACTAAAAAAATTTAGAAGAATATTTTTTAAAAAAATTTGAAATAGAGATTTTGACTAAAATTATAATTTTATTTAATCTATTGTTTTAATAATTTAATATTTTAATCTTACTAGATTTTGAAATAAAATTTCATAGATTTTTGTCACTTTAATTAATTTGAAAATGATCATTTTTTTTACTATAATACACGGACTTAAAATTGAAATAAACTAGTATTTTAATATTAAATTCAATGATTGGGAAACTATACATTTTTTCTTATCAAATTACATTTGTGGAATAAAAAATTATAAATTTTGAGTTTTAATTTTTATTTGGTCAGTAAGTTATTTTAAACATTTTAAATCCTTACGTTTAGAAAATGATTCTAAGTCTTCGAACTAATTAAATTGACCAACAAAAAAAATTTAAATATTATTAAATTAAGAGTTTTCAAACATATATAGTTCCACACATATAACCTAAATAAATATAACTATACAATTGCAGTCTATTGGCATGTTTGAAATGACCTAGAAAAAAAACATCTTTTAAAAATTCATTTTTAATTAAATACTTTTGATAAAAACTCATTAAAATAATAAAAAAAAACATACATGTATTGCAATTCTTTGTTTTTATATACAAATTTGTCTAATTTGTTATATATTAAGAGTATTTTTTATTATTTTTTTTCAAGGTTGGTTGGTGGCAATTGTTGGAGGTGCCAGTCGAAGGGTGGCTGGAATTTTGCCAAGGGTTGCTAGAGGTTGATTAATTGTGATTGGAGTTGGCTAATGTTGACTGGAAGTTGGCCGACGATGGGCGCCACCGGAAGTTGCTCGGTGGTGGTTGGAGTTGGCCAATGACAGTCACAGGAGGTGGCGACCAGAGTTGGTCCACGGCGGCTGTCGGTTGTCGGAGGTGGTGCCGAAGTTGGCCAATGACGTTCACCGGTGGTGGCTATTGGAGTTGACTGTGATGGTCATTGAAGGTGGTGTCCAGAGGTTGACCGACGTATTTTCTATATTAAATTAGAAGAAAGAAAGAGGGATAACCCATGGTTTGAATACTGTTAAAAAAATGATAGACTTCCTAAATCCATGTCCCACACAAGAGTTGGACTCAGGATGCTTAACCCATCTAATCCCAACCCTATCAACCAAACCGAAATTTTTCAAGGAAAAAAATAATAAAGAAAGGAAGAAATGCTCGTGCGTTGGAGTTGGGAATGGAGACGATGATACGGAAGCGATTGACACCAAACCTCCACTACACTGTCTCTTGATTACGCCATTTTTCCACCCATGGATCCCTACTCCGAGGAAAGACTCACCGAAGAGGTCCTCCATCTTCACACTCTCTGGCGCCGAGGCCCGCCGAGGAATCCTAAACCCATTCACAACCATTCATCCACCGTCGTCGCCGCTGCCGCCAATCGTAACCCCTCCAACAAGAGACCCACAGATCCAAAGAATCGAAACAACAAGAAGAAGAAACCACGCCTCGAGCCACGGCAGGACTCCGGCCCGGAGTGGCCCTGTCCAGAGCCGGTTCAAAACCAGCCCTCGACGTCATCTGGGTGGCCACCAATTGAGCCCGTTGCCACTCCGGCGGCCCATCCCGTGTCGTCCGAAGAGCGAGCAAATCTTGCTGCGTTGCAATTGCAGTACAAGGGTTCCGATGCTTGCCGGGGTTTTTTCGCTAGAAATGCCGATTCGGGGAGTGACGAAGAAGGGGAGGAGGAGGAAGCTAATGGGGAAATGATGGAGAGTGAAGAGTATAAGTTCTTTTTGAAGCTGTTTGTGGAGAATGACGAACTTAGGGGTTATTACGAGAAGAATTGTGAAAGTGGGTTGTTTTGTTGTTTGGTTTGTGGTGGAATGAGGAAAAGGAAATTTGGGAAAAAGTTTAAGAACTGTGTTGGGCTTGTTCAACATTCGATTTCGATATCGAGGACGAAGAAGAAACGGGCTCATAGGGCTTTTGGACAGGTTGTATGCAGGGTTTTTGGGTGGGATATTGATCGACTTCCGACGATTGTGTTGAAGGGCGAGCCTCTTAGTCGATCATTAGCCGATTCTGGAAACTTGAAGGTACTTTACTGGCCTGACCATGTATTTGAGAAGTTGAATTATTTTATAATGGGATTCAGTACAAAATTGCTTTCGATTATAACATAATTGTAGGTTCAGCCAGAGGAAAATCATGTGGCTAAAGAGCATGATTCTGGGGTTCAAAATGAAAATGTAGCTATTTCAATCGATGACATTAATAAGAAGAATGAAGTGGTTTATTTGGATGGGAAGAAACAAAAATTGGAGGAAGAAAGGACAGCTGAAGATCCTACTTCTAATTCTAAAGATTTGATTTCTGGCAAGGTTAGTTTTCATGTAATAATTGGATTAACTTGTATTTGATCTGTGTGGTTGCTTATGTGAAATACCCATTTTGATTGCTTTTCATTATAGAATGATGATGCCTGCAAAGTTAACGATGTCAAACTGCAAGCGGAAAATACAGATAATTCAGTTTTAGGAATGGAAGAAAGCAATGCAGAAATGGATAATTTGCCTGTAAGATGATCTTATAGCATTTACTCTTTTCAAATTTGCAAGGTCTTAAAGTTAGTCAATGGAGAAAACAATCTAATGCAGTTTTGAACTGTCATATTCGTGATGGTTTTCTTGAAGTGACATTTACTAATTTTATGTGATCCTTTCCCTAGTATATTTGCACAGACAGCATAGAATCTATGGTTCAGTTCAGGTGTTCTTTATGAGCGTGCAATTGATTTGTCTTGTGTTCATTAGAAAAAGAAAAACGTTGATTTTTTTTTTTTTTAATTTAAAGAAAGTGTTTTACGGCGTTGTGAAAACATGGATTATGGTTTCTTGGCAGCAGTAACGAACTTACTTGAACAGATCTGTTCCATAGTTTGTACATCTGTGTCCTTGAGTTCTAAGGTTTCTTTGGCAGCAGTAACTGAATGCCTTGTCCAAAATTTGTAGTTTCTGCTGATGGGTATTTAAGTCGAATGTGTTGCAGGTACCAGAGTCGATTTTGAAAGCATGTAAAGAATTTTGTGCAGCCTTCTTTACATCTATGAGCGACAATGATGTTAGTGAAAACAACTTAATCGACGGAGAGGGAGTTGAGGAACGCGAAGAGTTCAAATTCTTTTTAAAGTTGTTCACCGAAAATGAAAGCTTGAGAAGATATTACGAGAACAACTATGATGATGGAGAATTTTTCTGTTTAGCTTGTGGAGGGGCAGGAAAGAAAATGTTAAAGAGTTTTAAGACATGTGGCCGCCTTCTCCAGCATACAACTTCTCTAGGGAAGAACAAAATAGTGAAAAAACCGGTTCAGAAGCCTCACATCGCTAAAATGTTGAAAATGAAGATGGTGGCTCATAGGGCATGTAGTTTTGTTATATGCAAGGTTCTTGGTTGGGACATTGAAAAGCTTCCTGCAGTTGTATTAAAAGGCGAACCTCTTGGTCGTTCCTTAACGAAGACAGACGGGGCGAAGGTATGCTAGTTCATCCAATCAATCTCTTACTACACCGTAACTTCATGTTCATGTTATTTATTTCTATTAACAACTTCGTTGCTTCACTGAAGTTGCAGGATGAATCTGTTGGCAATTCAGTTGATAATACGAAGGAAGACGACTCTACAAAGATTAACAAAATGCAGGAAGAATCTGTTGGCAATGCAGTTGATAATATGGATGATATCGTCGAAGATGACTCGACAAAGGTTAACCAATTACAGGGTAAATCCGCTGGCAATGCAATGGGTAATATGAATGATTTAGATGGTGTCAAAGAAACTGATTCGATGAAGGTTGATAGCAATGGTGAAGCAACTGATTCTGTAAATTGAGGTGTTGATGGCAGTTAACCAAGTATAGAATATAGATAGGACTTTATCAGGCGGCAGGCTTAATGGTAAAATCTGCCTTCAACAAAGTTCTCAATTATTTTTCTTGTTATTTCTTTATCTCAGACTGTTAGATGAAGGTTTTGTGAGATTTTGACTGTTTATGAGATATGGGATAAGGCTTTTTCAAAAGAAAACCAGTTTACAATTTTTATGCTTCTTCCTTTCATTCTATCTTTTGCTTCTGATGCATAAATAATATGAAGTTTTAATTTTTTTTTTTAAGAAAAAAATATAAATCAAGTTAAATATCCTATATTGGTGAAATGTGAATTGATATTTCCTTTTATAGTGTAACCGAAAACAAAATATCACAATATAATATAAATAAAGTTAAAAATCTCTTTTAATCTAAAAGTAATAATTTTTTAGTCTTCGAATTTTGGTTTGTAATGATTTAATTCCTAAATTTTATTATATAATAATTTAATCTTGTTAAGATTTCATGAGAATTCTTGCATAAATAAATAGCGATTAAATTATTATAATTTTGAAAGCATAGGGATTAAATTATTACAAACAAACTTAAAGACTAAATTGTTATGAAATTGGAAATAAAATGAAATTATTACTTTATTTTTTAACCTATAAATAATAAGTGTTTTAACTCATCGATAAATCAAAAAATATGTATTCATTAATCTAACTAATTTTGAATTTGTTGTTTAATAGTTTTTTAAAATCTATTGAAATTGATATTTTAATGGACATTTTAAATTTACAATCAATTTAATTAAGAATATGCTACAAATTAAAATTTTCTTTTTTTAATTACATAATTTATCCATATATTTTATTATTATTTTTTATATCTAATTTTTTTTTTAAAAAAGCGTGATAAAATAAATCGTAATTGTATTAAATTTCACCCATTGAAAAGTAAAATCTTTTTCTAAAGATTTGATTGAAGTAGATATGATTCAGAAAAACAGAAAATCTTATTAAACATCAAATTTGTTATCTCGTAACAAATCTAAAGATTCAATTTAAAATAAATAATAATAAAATAATAGAAAATATACATTTTTGACCCTTACATTTTGGGTCTAGTTTCCTTTTAGATCATAGGTTTCAAAATGTTATAATTTTATCTTGACATTTGAGTTTTGCTTTAATTAGTCCTATATTTCAAAGATTACGCTTCTAACTTTGATTTTTTCAAAAATTACACTTCTAACCTTGAATTTTCACAAAATATCCACTTATCTTTAGAGTTAAGTTGTGTTAATAAATTAAAAATCACTAAAATAATTATAATTAATTAAGTTTTATTATTTTTATCACTTCTAAAATTAAATTTAAAATTTTACTTCATAATTAAATTTAATTAATGAATAGGAATTGATGTTAATGATTGAAAGTAAATATTTAATGAAAAATTGAGATAAAAAATGTAAAATCTTGAAACCGATAGGAATCAAATTGAAATAAAATAAATCCCAAAAGTAAAATTATAATCTTTTAAAAATTATGGACTAAAATGAAACAAACTCTTTTAAGGAAAAATAAATTACGATTCTGCTTCTGCACACACAACCCGTCCAACAATTACTGTAATGTCATCGATTTTCCCTCCGGTTTGCATCCGACCGGCGGCCCGAACCGCCACCGAAAACGGGCTAACAAAATTTTCATCGTACGAGTTATACATCGCCGCCATCGCCAATTGAGAGGCCAAACTCTCTGGCGTCGCCGTCTCTGCCACCGCCTCCAAAACCCTTTCTATCTCCTCCACGAACAAGTTGTCCATCAACCCGTCAGTTCCGACGACCACTATATCTCCGGCCATTACAGTAATAGACGGACATAATGCAACCCCCGGTTCATCCGAACCCGGTTCTCTCCCCAGCTGATTCGGACAGTTAAACTCTTGTTGTTGAACCGGCGATTTGTAAATGCACTCGTATCTCCTAAACACCATGAACCCACTGTCTCCGACGTACACCGACCGGAGCTCATCGCCGTCGAGCCGGACAATGCAGACCGTCGACGTCCCACGTGCGACGGTGGTCATGTGGAAGGCCGTGTGGAGCACTGTCTGGAGGAAGTCGCCGGCGGGTGCTTCAGTGGAGGCGTCGACGGCGACGGCGCAGTTGGAGATTAGCTCTCTGGCATACTCTCCAGCGTCGATGCCTTTCGTGACCCACCCGCCGACACCGTCGGCCACGCCGGCGGTCTGTTTATCGGCGGAGATAAAATGGGCGTCTTCTCCGAGGGGCTTTGAAGGGTTGTCTTTGGGAATGTAGAAAGAACCCATCTCCAATTTCAGTGTCGGCGCCGACGGAAGGTTGCTCATTGTGAAAGGAAATAAAAAAAATTGGAAAAGAAAAAAATAGAAGATTATGGAGGTGAAAGAGGAGGCGTTGGAGTTTATATATTAAAGGATTCCAAGTGGGAAATGGAGAAAATAGGGAAAAAATTGCTCAATATGATTCCAGAAAGTCTTCATTTGATTTATATATAATAATAATATCACTGAAGTATTTAGTTGGGCAGTTATTTTAGATCACACAATTCTTTACTATATTTGTAAATAGATTCATTATTTTTTGATTTTATTTTTCAATATAGGAATATCACTAGCTAGCTCATTCAATATTTAGCGTACAATTTTTAAAAGTTTAGTTTAGTTTAGTTTTTTGTTTTTGTTTTTGTTTTTTTTTTCTTTCTTCTTCTTCTTCTTTTTTAAATCACTTTCTTGATATATGGTTAATTTTAATAATACTCGGTAAGCTTTACATGTATTTTGTTAACAATGTTGAAAGACATTATGTATATACGTTAATCTCGAGATTAGAAGTTCGATCATCATTTTTTAAGTTCGATCATCATTTTTTTTATTTGAGTTATTGTCTATTAGAGGTGTACATGAGATGGATTGGATTGGGTTGAGAGAATTTTTTAGACCAACCAAAAAATTCGGATTAGTTGTGTTTGTTACCCCAATAACTACTTAAAATTCGGATTAACTTGGGATGGGTTGTCCGATTATTTATTTTTCTTTTCTTTTTTAATATATTTTTTTATTAACTTAAAATACTTAAATTTGTCACCAACACATATTAATAATTACAATTTCATCAAACTCAAATGTTAAATATTTATTACGAACTTCGAACAAACGTCATAAAGATGTATATGAATTACAATATTTATACGTTATTATATATATATATATATTTATTTATTTATTTATTTCCAATAACATTAGAAATTTCAGTTTGATATTGGATCAATCCGAATTTTTAAAAGTATAACCCGAATCTAGTCCTACTCGAAAGAAAACATAAAAAATTCACTCAATTCAACCAAAGATTAAAATAAACCTCACTCAAGTTTTATAATTTAGGTTAGATAGTTCAAATGGTTTGGATGATGAGTTATTTGAACACCCGTATTGACTATTCAATTATGATAATTCTTTCCCTCGATTATTATGTCAGGACCTTAGTTTTAAACTAGAGGTTTCAATATCTCTGTGAACGTTTTCTTTATTTCCTTTCTTTTTTACATTTAAACTTTTCAAATTCGATTTCCTCTCTTTTTTTGTTCCTTTGTAATTTCAATATCATACATCGAGGATTTTTTTTAAAAATTTTTTTTACCATATTTTAAATTTAGTACTAAATGCTAGTTTATTATTCATTTTTAGAAACATTTTGATGTATTAGAGTTTTCACTATAATTTTTAAAAATATAATAACATATTATATTTCTTTTCATGAAAATTATTATTATTATTTAACTAATTTCAATAATATTTCATTTTAGGGATTAAATTTAAGATTTATTAAAAATATTGGACCTAAAATTCAATTGAAAATATAGTATTAAAATTGAACAAAATTCAAAATATAGAGATGATAGTCTAACTTTTTTTTTAATTAAAATTAAGAGCAATCTATGGACTTTTATTGACTTTCTGCATATTAATTTTCTCCAATTTTCACTTATTTATTTTCTATAAATTAATTTTCTAAATTCTTTCAGACTTTGGGTTTTATTAGTGTTTTAGCACACGCAAATTCACGGTGAAAAAATTTATTGGAATTCTTTGTAAAGGAATAAATAAAACTTTTTGTGGCTCATCCTTTTAATTTTTAATAATTACAACTTTTTTATTTTTTAATACATGGTCGACAATTAATTTACTCTTTATAATTGATTAAAAAAGTTTAGACACGAGGTTACATAGTTTTTTTTTCAACGAAAGGAACATACACGTATAATAGATTGATCTATTGTGTTTTCAAAAATCATTTTAAATAAAATAATAATATACAAATTATTAAAAAAACGCAAAAAAATAACAAAGAAAATTTAAGACCTTAGATATACACATTCCCCATTGATTCTTTTTATTTTTTCAACAAATATTTAAACAATCTAATGATTATAAAACAATAAATAAAAATAATCAACAAATAAATAAAAAAAACATTAGTTATACAGTCATTTCACCATCACAATAGGTATGCAAACACTCTTTATTCAACTTCATCAAAATTGAGATATCACTTCATAATCTTAAGATTCAAGATATAGATGTGAGACATGTTTTTTTTGCTACTTGAATGGAACAACATCTTGAGATATTTTGAAAATTGAAGAGACGGGAAAGCATCGAAACAAAAAATAGATAGAAAGAAGCTTTAGGTGTCGTCGAAAAATGGTGATCAAGATGTTGAGGTTGATGCCCTAAATCTCGAAGGATCCTATAATTTGTAAACCTTGTATAAACAAATATTTCAGTGATTTATATATTTGATATTTTATTCACTCTGTCTATGAAATATATGATATTTTAGTTACATTAACCACAAACCAATAAACGAACATCCATGGTCATCGTTGTAACTCGTTGTAACTTAAACATGTATGTGGAGACATACAAGTAGATCGTGTTTTAAGTGATAACCTAAATGATCTATAGTATATGGATAAGGAGGGATACCTTATTCTGGTGACATTACGAGTATGGCCCGCTTTGTGGGTGTTATAAATGTTGTAAAGTGCTACAAATGATCTGATTCTGATCATCCATGTATTAGATATGTGAACGGGAATATTCTATACAAAGGAGTTTGTATAAGATCGGACCACAAAATGTTCAGTCTCGTTATATAACGTTGTTCATAATTGAGACTTTCATTTCCTAGGCCTTAATTCTGAGTGAGTTGTGAACTTCTGTCTATGAGGGCGGTCCTTTGATTTGCATGGGTGAGAGTGACCAGATCGCCGATTCAATAAGCCTACCATTTTGGGGATTCGTCTGATTTGGGAGCTGGGAACTCAGCTACACAAGATAGAATTCATTCCTTCATCGAAGTAGGGGTAAGTAGATAAATTGTTCCCTTAAGGGCTCGAGAGGGATTTAGTCATAGTGGGACTATGATCTATTGTTCATTAGAGGAATTAGTGGTACTTAAGGAATTAGATGTAACTACAAGGGCAAAACGGTAATTTGGCCTAGCTGTACTTACGAGCAATTTGTAAAGGGTTATCGTACTATTGATTAGTTATATTCAATGGACACAGAAATATATATCTATAGTGCGAAAATTGATTAGTTCTATAGTGCGAAAAGTGCATCTGTCGGACACAGAAATAACTATGGTTTATATATATTGTATATGATGCAATATTAAAACTATAGGTTGTAAATATAATATGATAAGTTAATTATCATATTTATTTATAATTTATTAATTATTTGATAATTATCCTTTTTCTCTCTAACCATCCTTAGTGGATAGTTATTTAGTTTTATGGAAAATGTGGGATAAATAAAAATGTGATTTGATTATTCCAGAGATCAATTTTTAACCGTCGAGTAAAAGAAAGTCTTCTACACGATTTCTTGAGAGGCCAAACGATCGAATAATATAGTCTATGCGATAGACTTGATCGTCTACACAACAACCTCGTTCCTTCTCAATTGTCTTCCTCCTCTAACTCAAAACTTTCCTCTAACCAAAATTAGCCAGAGCCCACCACTCATGGATTCTCATATTGAGAATACCAAGGTCACCAAGTGGTAGTGTCCTCCTTTTGGTTCGAGTTCGCGTTGTTGTTTGATGCTGTTCGAGGGAGTTTGTGACTTGTTTGACGCGTTCGTGAACGAGTATGGACAAGGGATTAACTTGAAGAACGGTTCTTCAAAGGTATAATCTCTAAACTTTGTTTTTATTTTAAAAGCATGCTGTAATTTAAGTTTTATGCATATTCTGTTCTTGTATGACTGTAAATTAATGCATTCAATCGAAATGGGATTTGGACGATCCACTTCCGCTCAAAGTCCTCTGTAAATAGAGTTCCTTCATAAGAAACTCATTTGTATAGTAGTTGTGACATTTCAAATTAGTTCGTCATTTAAACTCAACATTTTGTGGTAATTGCGAATTTTTTAAATTTCGGAGGATAAATTGAATTGTTGTAAGGGATGATTCGATTTAATTATTTGCTCAGAGAGGAATTTTGGAATTTAAATTTGATTAAAGGACAATTTGGGACTCATGTCTAATTGTATCAATTTTTAATTTAATTTAGAAAATTGAATTAAAATTTGAAATTTCGAGTTCTTTTTGTATTTTATGGAGAAGATAATTAAATTAAATCGAGTAATTGTGATAATTGGTTTAGAGTATTCTTCCCAAAAAGGATTTGAGATTCTAAATCCAAAAGGGATTTGGATATTTTTTTTAGAAGGTTGGAAGGGTTTAAGTTGCTTTTTCATTTATGGGTTGAAAGAAAAAAAGAGAGAGAGAAAAAAAAGAAGTGTTATTATTTTCTCTTTCTTTCTCTCTCTCTTTTCACGCACACGCCAGAGCTTCTTTCCCCCCTTTCGTTTTTCCTTCTTTCTGGTATGCGAGCCCTAGCTGTTTGAAGCCACCGCCACCAAGACTTCCAGCCGCCGTCGCGTCCCAGACCGCCACAGACCCTCGTGTCGAGCATCGATTAGCTTCGCCGCACGCCCTCGTCCGTGCCAAGCCCCAGCCATCCGTTCCTGTCGCCGCACCGTCGCTCACCACACCCAGCGTCGATCTCCGTCCTATCCGTCAACCTCCATCAGTGGTAAGTCGCATGACCCCGCCAGTCGCCGATCGGTGTTGTCACCACTGCCCTAATTCTTGCCAGAATCTTGAAAAATTTGGGTAAGATTTGTTTTCTTTGGATATTAGGGAGTTTAATTTACCCATTTGGGTTTTGGATTAAATTTTTAACCTCTTTTTGTTTGGAAATTTGATTTAAGATTTAGGAGTCTTAGGGTCGTCGTTCATCAAAGTAGAGACCACTCTTTTTGGCGGAAAAAGAAAGTTGAGGTTTGGGCTGATTCAAGTTGATCCAAGAGGTTTTTAAGAAGATTAATTGCGTGAACTTTTTGGTTACCAATTTGAAGTAAGTGGTACCGATGCCTTCATGCCAGGCAGCCTAGATTAGATTTATCAAGTTAATTAATGGACTTCATGATTTTGTCTTTGTGATACACTTGTTGCATGACATTATGGGTATTATGAGCATGTTTGAACTTCCATGTTATGTTATGATCTATGCGGTGGGATCAATATTGAAATTTTGTATGTGATGCATGATTAGACCAGCAGAGGCAATTTACTGTTTGTCTTTGCCTTGATGCATGTTTTTATTTCAGGTGACCGACGAGTCTAATTTCATGTCATGTCTTGACGGTGTGTCTAGACATGCGTGAGTTCAAGACTGCGTCTAAGTGTTAGAGATTTCTTTTTCAGTTAATATTTTATTTCAGTTTTTTAAATTTTATTTTCATGTTTAAGGGGTACCCCGAATCAGATGGTTTGAAATCTTGAGTTCAAGACTAGATTTTTTATTCACTCAAGCAGTCCAAAATCATATTATTTTCAATGTAAGCATTTATGCATGCATGCAGTAACGACCTCTTTTAGCTGTCTTAAGAAATCGGGTTGTTATAGTTGGTATTAAAGCCCATGTTTTGGGTTCTATAGACTGACTTACTATGTCAGTCCAGGTTGTTCCTTCGGCCAATAACGGATTCTTCATCATCGCCAGATATGACCGTTATGAAAAATATTTAGGATAATATGCACCAGAATATGTAGTGTTTATGATCGTGTTTGACATGTTTTATTGGTAAGGAGAGTTGTTAAAGGTTGGTTGTGAACAATTTTCAGGGAATGGTACGTTTTAGGGGAAGAGGCAGAGGCAGTCACAAGATTACCAGAAAGGGGTGCGATCTCGAAGGGCAGAATCCAACGGTTCAGGATCAAGATCCACATGATGAGGATCCACAAATTCAAAATTCACAAGTATAGGACCCGCTAGGATCCCTTGCCGCCTAGAGACCCCTCAGGGTCAGGGTAGCAGCGAACCCATACATGACGTCGAGCCCAACACACGGCTGTGCCCTCGCAAACACAACACCCCCAGTTGTCCCAACAGAGTTCACTGATTGGGCAACCATTATAGGGGAAGCAATCACATCAACTGTATTGAGTAAGGTAAAGGACATGTTGGATGAGCGAATGACCCAATTTTCCCAACAGTTACCACTGTCGCAAGTTTAGATACCGCAAGTTTAGACTTAGAACATAACTCTAAATGAGAGCATGTCGGACCTTTTAGTGGAGGCCAAACACTTGTGAGATTTCAGGAAGTACAACCCCAACATCTTCAACGGGTCACTAAAGGATCCTACCAATGCAGAGTTATGGATATTAACGATTGAAATAATTTTCCGTTATATGAAATGCTCAGAAGATCAGAAAGTGCAGTGTGCCGTCTTCATGCTCATTGACAAAGCACATATTTGGTGGCAGTCGGCAGAAAGGATGTTAGGTGCAAGGGGGGAAACATGGGAGCAGTTCAAAGAGCGCTTCGACGTGAAGTACTTCTCTGCCAACTTGAGGTACAATAAGCAAAAGGAGTTCTTGGAGCTGAGGCATGAGCACATGTCGGTGGAGGAGTATGACCAGGGGTTTGACACCCTGTATTGTTTTGCCCTAAAATTGGTTGCTATGGAGGCTATGAGAGCGGAGAGGTTCGTTCAAGGTCTAAAGGACAGTATACGAGGTATCATGCGAGCCTTCAAACCGACCACTCACACTGAAGCACTTCGTGATGGAATACACAAGCATGCAATGAAAGAAAATAGAATCAATAAGCACTCTAATTATATTTAATTTGAGTTCTAAAGCATGCTATTTCATCAACTCAAAAGAGAGTTTCAAGAAAAGCATACCTTTGACGATTTCTCACGATTCCAAGCTGCTCTTCACTCCAAATCAGCTCCAAATCGACAGTGAACCACCAAAAGATCTTCTCTACTATTCTAAGCCTTGAATTTGAGTGGTGGAACTCGAATTTGAGTGAATATGGTGAAGGATATTGAGGGTTTTTGTGAGGAAGAAGATGAAGAAGTAGAAACTCTTTTCAGCTCCAGAACCACTTACTTTGTTCTTCAAAATTGAGAGTTTTATAATTCTTCAGCATGCAAGCATTTCTTAACCATCAAATGGCCAACACCTACTTCTTAATTCAAGTGGGATTTGTGTATGCTTGTATGAAGAACACCTCCTACTCAAGGTGTTTTGTGTGCAAAACCCATGTAATCCAGTTTTTCCAATTCTACACTTCAATAATCAATTAATTCAAAAATTAATCAAAAATTGATTTTGTCAATCCATAATTAATCAAATATCAAAATTCAATTTCTTAAATTGAATTTAAAATTGGAAATTAATTTGAATTTTAATTAATTAAACATATTTATTTAATTAATTAATTTAATATCAAAATATCAAATTAATCACACATTTAAATTTAAACATGAATCTAATTCATGTAATTGATATTTAAATCAATATTTAAATATCATAAACTCTCCAATTTCGTAAAATATAATTTATACAAACCTTAATTTGAATTTGAACTTATCCAAATTCAAACCCTAAATTTAATTTAAATATTTCAAATCGATATCATTCCAAATTCACTCAATTTAATAATTCAAGATGTTCATGTTACGAGCTAGTAAAGGGGCCTTATGGATCTACAGATCATGAGCTCCAACGATTTAAGATTAATTGGCTAAAACTCTTTAGACTAAATTAATCAGTATTCATTCGTTAACTATCAAGTCACACCACTGTAGCTCAATAGTTGCATTCTTCTCACTGCAGATATATTTGTGTTCACATAATTTAACCATAACTAGTAAGTTGACCCTTCACGGGTTGTTCGTAATACCGACTAGGTCATTGTGTTGTTTGTCTTGTTCCTTAAGTTCCATCTGATACTCTAATGAATAATTGGTTTATGATCCAATCACTAAACCAGATCACTCTCAACCCAGTGAGAGGGTAGGGCCCCTTGTTTAAGACCAGGATTGAACAACCTTTATCCTATCCTTAAATCTTGTAGGCGTGAATTTCGTCTTGCACCCTATGTTCCCAGCTATCTACCCGTTCTTACTCATGAAATGGGAGGCTTATTAAGCTGATGCTGTTGAGCCAACCCTCACCTATATAGATCTAAGGATAATCTCGAATAAACAAGAGTTCATGGTTAGCTCAAGATTAAGATCGAGTTACCTAGCTCATCTGAATGAAATAGTCAGTCTTATACGGTAAACAACGTTATAAAGTAAGAGTGACTTATTTCTTAGTCCGATTTTATGCAAACTCATTGCATAGGACACTCCCACTCCTCATGTCAGTACATGAATGAATATGGATCACTTCATTTGTAGTATCTTTACAACAATTTAACAACTACAGAGTAGATCGCATCCAATAGTGTTACCAGAATAAGGTACCCAACCTTAATCATGTACTATAGACCGTTTTTGCTATTTACTCGAAATTGATCCATCTTATGTCTCTACATAAAGTTCAAGTATTCATATAATAGCCATGGATCTTAATTTATTAGATTTAGACTTTTACGTATGCAATTTATAGAATCAATAATAAGTTTATTGACTATAGAATATGTTTACTTTTACAAATTGCGAGTTTTAGGACATAAAACCCAATAATACTCCCACTTGGACTAAAATTCTAGTGGATCAATATATATAAATATATATAATGTTGAGTTTACACAGAGAGAACAAAAAAGTATAAATACGATAAACTAGGGCATTAGATACCCATAAATTCTCCCACTTGCCGTAGTGATAAATATCTCATAGACCTAGTCCTACTAGGTGACCCTCGAACACTTTAGCCGAGAGAGCCTTTGTAAATGGATCAACTAAGTTGTCTTGTAAGGCTATCTGCGTGACAATCATGTCTCCTCTATGTACAATCTTCCTGATGAGATGGTACTTCCGCTCGATGTGCTTTCCTTGTTTATGGTTTCGAGGTTCCTTTGAATTTGCAACTGCTCCACTATTGTCACAATAGATGGTGATAGGCAGGTGCATATTAGGAACTACTTCCAGGTTAGTCAGGAACTTTCTGAGCCATACGACTTTTGCTGCTTCACTTGCAGCTACATACTCAACTTCCATTGTGGAGTCAGCAATACAACTTTGCTTGATACTTCTCTACACAATAGCTCCTCCATTCAGAGTGAATACTGACCTTGAAGTTGATTTCCTAGAATCAATATTGGTTTAGAAGTCAGAATTAGTGCATCCAGTAAAGACAAGATCCTTATCACTATACACGAGCATAAAATCTCTTGTTCTCCGAAGATACTTGAGAATGTTCAACGCTAGTCCAATGATCATATCCAAGATTGAACGAAAATCTGCTGACTATTCCAACGGCATAGCATATATCAGGACAAGTACACAACATTGAATACATTAAACTCCCTACTGCTGATGCATATTGAATTCTTTTCATTTCCTAAACCTCTTGAGGTGTCTTAGGACTTTGTTCCTTAGACAGATGAATTTCATGTCTGAAAGACAATGTTCCTTTCTTGGAATTTTGCATTTTATATCTAGACAACATCTTGTCTAGATAAGATGCTTGAGATAATGCTAATGTCTTGTTCTTGCGATTCTGAACTATTTGGATCCCAAGAACATACTGTGCTTCTCCCAAATCTTTCATTTGGAATTGCACAGCCAACCATCTCTTAAAGTCAACTATAAATTCTACTTTATTCCCAATGAGTAGAATATCATCAACATACAAAACTAGATAGGCGACAGTTTTGTTAACGATTTTCTTGTAAACACAAGGTTCGTCAACATTTTGTTCAAAGTCATAAAATTTGATCACAGTGTCAAATCTCATATTTCAGAATCTAGATGCTTGTTTCAACCCATAAATGGACCGATTAAATTTGTAAACCTTTTTCTTTTGATCCTGTTCAATAAACCCTTATGGTTGAGACACATAAATACTCTATTCAAGATAGCCATTGAGAAAAGCTGTCTTGACATCCATTTGCCATATTTCATAATTGTAAAATGTAGCTATGGACAAGAGTATTCTAATTTACTTTATCATGGCAATCAGAGAGAATGCTTCTTCATAATCTACTCCCTCTCTTTGGGTAAACCCTCTTGCCACAAGTCTTGCTTTGTAGATCTGTACCTTACCAGCTTAGTTTCATTTTCTCTTGTAGATCTATTTGCAACCGATGGGTTTTACCCTTTCAGGTTGTCTACAAAATCCCAGACAGAATTGAAATACATAGATTCCATTTCAAGGTCCATGGTTTTAATCCATTGGTCTTTATCCACATCATTCATTGCTTGTTTGAAAGATAATGGATCGTCTAAGCCATCATCTAGTATGATGACTTGAGTTTCAATTAAACCCATGTACCGGTCAGGCTGTTACATAACCCTCCCACTACGACGAGATATTCTCAACTCTTGAGAATGATGTGAAATACCAACTTCATCAATAACTCTTGTTGATGGACCTGCTCTGTCAACAACTCTTATTGATGTGTTTGCCATTTCTCTGTACATTTCATCTATTACTAGCTTACTGCGAGGTTGATGATTCTTTATGTGGTCTTCCTTTAGGAAAGTTGCATTTGTCGATACAAATACCTTGTCTTCCTGAGGATCGTAAAAGAAACCACCTTTTATTTCTTTTGAGTAGCCTTTAAATAGGCATACTTTTGAATGACGTTTCAACTTTTTAGGATTTTGCACTAGGATCGTAAAAGAAACTACCTTTTGTTTCTTTTAGGTAGCCTAAAAATAGGCATACTTTTGAACGACGTTCCAACTTTTTAGGATTTTGCACCAACACATGTGCTGGATAACCCTAAATTCTGAAGTGACGTAAATTTCCTTTACATCCTCTCCAGAGCTCGTAAGGTGTTTCAGAAATACTTTTTGAGGGAACCATATTCAAAATATATGATGCAGTCTAAACTGCATAACCCCAAAAAGAACTTGGTAATTGAGCATAACTCATCATGAAACGAACCATGTCCAACAAAGTTTTATTTCTTTTTTCTGCCACACCAGCTGAGGTGTGTCAGGGTTTGTGAGTTGAGACTGGATTCTATGTTCTATCAAATAGTTCTGGAATTCTAAGTCCCTATACTCACCACCTCGATCTGATCGAAGCGTTTTAATCTTTTTACCTAATTGGTTTTCAACCTCAGCCTTAAATTCTTTGAACTTTTCAAATGTTTAAGACTTTTGGTGCATCAGGTAAATATGCCTATACCTGGAATAGTCATCAACGAAGCTGATGAAACATTCATACCCTCCTCTAGCTCTAACATTCATAGGACCACAAAGGTCTGAGTGTACGAGTTCTAAAGGTTCTTTGGCTCTAAGACATTTTCCTGAAAAAGATCTTTTAGTCATTTTACCCTCAAGGCAGGATTCACAAGGTGGTAATGAATTGTTTTCTAACATATTTAGATGACCGTTCTTAACCATTCTCTCAATCCTGTTGAAATTTATGTGACCCAGTCTCAAGTGCCAAAGATAGGCATTTGGAGAAACTTTCCTTTTCTTATGAGTCTTAGCAATTTTAAACATCTCTATGTTCAAAATAGCTCTAACCTCAGTCAGTTTTAACAAATACAAGTTATTTTCTAATTTTATAGAACAAATTTGTTTATTTCTTGTATTGATGAACACTTCATCATTTTCAAAAGAAACTTTATAATTTTGTTCTAGCAAACAAGAGATAGATATTGGATTCCTTTTCATAGAAGAAATGTAATAAGCATTTTTCATATAAATGTACTTATCTCCTATAAATAACTTCATATCTCCCACTGCTTTAGCTAAAACAACCTCCCCGGTCCCTACTTTAAAGATTGTTTCGCCTTCTGCCAACTGTCTCCAGGAACTTGTTTCCTGTGAGAAAGTACAAACATAATTAGTGGCACCTGAATCAATTATCCAGGTTTTATCGTTTTTCACTAAACATGCTTCGATAACAAGTAAATCATATTTATCTCGTTGTTCGAATTTTGCATTCTCATCCATATTATTCAAAATTTTAGATGAGTTAGGAGATAGAGGACAATCCTTTGTTAAAACTCTTTTGGTATTATCAACTGCTAGTAATTTGTTTTTTGATTCAATTTTATCGTTAATTAATTCTAAAGTGAGCATTCTAGAAGAATTCGACATCCTGGAAAAATTTAAACAAATTTTAATTAGCAAATTGCAACTAAATCCAAAATCTAGTTTTAGCAAAACAAGTAATAATGTACCCATAACCATCATTTATTTGCAACGATACTCACTATCTCCAGAAGAACTCTTATTCCTATAGTCGTTTAGTTACCGTTTTTAGTCAGAAATTACTAACACTTTAGTAATTCTGTAAGTGTAACCCTATGTTTTTCAGACGTCAGAGGTCGGGCCCAACTATGCTACCGAAATGGAGAGTCAAGGTTGGGAATGGACCTAAAAAATTCTATCCATTTCTAGAGTTTGAGTTGTTCCGAATCCTATGTTACAACCCTTCGTTGGGATAGCCGTCGTTAAACGACTAGCAAGGGTCGCCTAAAGCAAACCAACAGACGCAACATAGGAATCTCACGGTTTAAACTAATGGAAGAGACCGCAGGATATGTTGACACATATCCTTCACCCATTTACTATGAACTACTTCCCCCATTCACCTTGTTATTGACTCATACAAACACTTTCCAAATGAAGCAGTCGAGGTATAATCGACACGAAACGTTGTATGGATCTCACGACGTGAATTTTATGAGGACGTGAAAGTTGAAATCAAAATGTATCATATACTTGATTCTTATATTTGAACGACTTCCCCTTATTCACTGAAATCCAGATTTATGCAAACACTTTCCAAATAGAGCAGTCGAGTAATCGACACGAAGTATCGCTTAAATCTCGATTGTGAACTCTTAGGGACGTGAGAGCTAAAAATAATGTATAGTATATGTTATTAATCTCCCACTGACGTATTTTAATAACTTTATCATATATAAGTTATTAAACTCCCACTGAAATGTTCTATTAATTTGGGTAAAATTATACTTAGGTTCTTTTTCGGCTAATTTAAATAATCCCAAGTCTATGTGGTTTATCCAAGTATAACGCTTACAAATGGATTTTAAACATAAAATTTCTAGGTGATAAACCATTTTATTACCTCATAATGCTCACGTATGCTTATAAAACCGGTTAACAATGCTCAATTATTCGGCCATAATCCCTAAGTAGAAGGTGTTCCGTAGACCGTCAACTTAAGTACCTCCAGCCTTAGACAAGATTATCTATTGGTTGAGTTTGTAACCACATTTTACAAGATGTCAACCTATTTTAACTTATTTAAAACGGGTGATTAACTTACGTGAGCATGCAACTTATCTTTGTTATAGATTTTAATGTCTAATCCAATTTTATAACAACTTATAAAAAATAGACATGCTCTTACATCCACAACATGCATCAAAGGCATTCAAATTTAATATAACAATTAAATAACAAAAACCTTAAACATGCATTCTATACATTATAACAAATTATAACATATACGTAATGCGTGTAACATGCTTCCTATGGTGGGTTTTTAAATCTAAATGGCATACAATATGCACAAACATGTTTAAATTTAAATACAACATACATCACATGCACTTCGATCAGATCGAAGTGGTGAGTACATGGACTTAAAATTCCAGGACTATTTGATAGAACATGAAATTCCGTCACAACTCACAGCATAGGGCACACTTCAACAAAATGGTGTTGTATAAAGGAGAAATAGAACATTGTTGGACATGGTTCATTTTATGATGAGTTATGCTCAGATGCCACGTTGTTTTTGGGGTCACGAGTAGGGATTGCGATGTATATATTGAATATGGTTCCCTCGAAAAGTGTTTCTGAAACACCTTACCAATTATGGGGAGGACGTAGAGGTAGTTTACGTCACTTTAGAATTCGGGGAGGACTTAGAGATAGTTTACGTCACTTCAGGACTTGGGGAGGACGTAGAGGTAGTTTACATTACTTCAGAATTTGGGGATGCCCAACATATATGTTGGTGCAAAATCTAAAAAAGTTGGAACACGGTTCAAAGGTATACCTATTTGTAGGCTCTCCCAAAGAGACAAAAGTGAAGGAACTCTAAATAGAGAACCAGTGATCGGAAACAGATCGTTCTAAATCCCATTAAGAAATAACACAAACAATTACAGTCCAATGGAACAAATTATGCATAAACAATAAATTACAGCATGCTTCTTTAAATGAACAGACAAGGAATAGAGTATGCAAACCTTCGAAGAACCTTTCTTCAAGTGTCCCTTGATTATTCAGCAACTCGTTCAACAACATGAACTCGAACGAAACGATCAGAACTCGATCTCAGTGAGTGATTAGATGAACCTCGATCATAATAGAGTTCAACTCATTCCTCAAACCTCGAACGAAACATAACACCACTACAAGAATTACCTTACTATTCTCGGTGTGAGAATCCAAGAGGTGTGGGTTCTGTATGACTTTGGAAAGAGGAATATAGGAGGTAGATGATCGAGTAAGTGGGATATGGATGAAGTGACACACCCCGCCTCGAGCCCGTCTCCTGAGCATGAGGAGAGGCGTGAGGGACCGTAGATACCACCCTTTTGTGATACCTACTGCCCTCTGAACCTTTTTACTCTCAGTAAACTTTAAGTCAAGGAGATAAACAACAACTGATTGAGTAGGCCCATTTTATTACAACAATGTAATGTTTATACAACTCCAAGACTTAACTACAAAGTTTACAACAACAACTCTTAAACCCCGGAAGTGTAATTGTGGTTGTGGCAGACCTTGACCTAAGCAGCACCCTAGAACTCCCCACCTTTCGCTACCTGGGAAGAAAAACATGAAAGAAAAGAATGAGCTTCAAGAAGCTCAATGAGTGGTAAGAAACTTCTAGAGTCTACTTCAACTCATAATACAAGCATATCATAAATACAAGGTTAATACTCAAACCTCAGTGTTTGAATGAGTCTGATCTCTGGCTACACACATAGTAGATAGTTAATTGTTATTAATCATAAACACTTACTCTCTTGCGTTTCCCCTTGCTCCCTATGTGCACATAGCTCCCCACTCATGGGCTTCAGAAGCTAGGCCTGCGATCACTTGATTTATGCGTTGATCACGATTCCTACCTTCATTTTGGATTGTTCCCACGGGTGTAATGCGAACATCCAACTACGAGTAGGATCTGATCTCAACGTTATGATTTTTTTTTTTTTAATGAATGTCTAAAAGTAGCAATTGAAAATAAATACTGGCACCCTCAAATTTAAATGCAAGCAATGTCCTCATTGCTGATAGACTGAAATGATTCATGCGATGCTCTTAGGAAGTTTCGTAAAAGTCATTTTGAAAGAAAGCTGGTGGACCACTAACTTCTAGAAATATTTTATGAAGTGACTGCTCTGAAATTAAGTTGATTCTAGTACATGCGATGAGAAATAGAGGCATGCGTTTCATCATTGAAATCATAATTGGTACAGAAAAAAATGTGGTGACTAACTAAAGTAATCAATCATTCAATGATTGCGCTAACTAAAGAGGATGCGATGATAAAATTTTCAATGTTATAAATGAGATGCGCGAGTGCAAAATTTGGAATAGAAAAGTCAAAGAAAGATACAACCCCCAAATTTGCTCTGTTGTCTACATCATCTGTGATCGCATCCTTCTTTGCGGCAGGTTGATTCTTCGATTGTGATGGGTTGAATGAACTTGTTGCGTTTTTTTGTTATCGCGTAGCTCCACCGTAGTCGTTTACCACGATCGTTGCTAAAAAATCAAGAAGGTAAAAAATATGAAAGCCAGAGTTGATAAAAAAAATCTTTTTTTTTTCTTTTTTTTCCCCAAATAGTGGTGTTTGTATGAGAAAAGGTAGATTAAGTTCATGAAATAAAGATATAAAAAGGATACTTCAAAAAATTGCGTCCCTGATGAGTTTGTATCGCATACTATCGTAGGGACTGCTCATTTCTTCTTCAGTCAGGAATTCCTCAGGTCCACCGAGGTTTTCTCGCGATGCAAGTCTCCTCCATGATACATCTTGACTCTTTGCCCGTTGATCTTGAATGCGTTGGTCCCTTCTTCATTGGTTACCTCGACTGCACCATGTGGGAATACCTCTTTGATTATAAATGGTCCGGACCAACATGACTTTAATTTTTCGGGAAAAAATCGTAGCCGAGAGTTGTATAACAAGATCTTCTTTCCAACCTGGAGATTCTTCTCGCATAGTTGTTTGTCATGCCAACGTTTTGTGCGCCCCTTGTAGATCTTGGCATTTTCATATGCTTGAATTCTCCATTCGTCTAGCTTGATCAGCTGAAGTTTTCTTGCCTCCCCTGCTGTCTTTACATCAAAATTGAGCTTCTTCACTGGCAGTGCTTTGTGCTCAAATTCAAAAGGTAAGTGACATGTCTTCCCAAATACCAGCTCATATGGGGACATGCCTATAGGTGTTTTATAGGCGGTCCTGTATGCCCTCAAGGCATCATCTAGCTTCATGGCCCAATTTTTGCGTGAAGGATTTACCACCTTCTCTAGGATCAATTTGATTTCCCTATTGGACACCTCGACTTGGCCATTTGTCTGTGGATGGTATGCGGTGGCGACCTTATGGTGGATATTATACTTGAGCAACAATTTTTTGATGACACTATTAACAAAGTGGGAGTCTTCATCACTTATTATGGCACGTGGGGTGCCAAAACGAGTGATGATATTTTTTCGCAAGAATTTGGAGACTATCGCCGCATTGCTTGCGACGTGCGATACTGCTTCAACCCATTTAGAAACATAATCGACGGCTAACAGAATGTATTTGTGACCATTTGATGGTGGAAATGGTCTCATGAAGTCTATACCCCATACATCGAATAACTCTAATTCTAAGATAATATTCATTGGCATAGCATTCTTCCATAAAATGTTTCCCGTGCATTGGCACCTGTCATATCTCATAGAGTAGTCTCTTGCATCCTTGAATAAAGTCGACCAAAAATACCCACTTTGTAACACCTTTGCTGCTGTGCGTTGACCTCCAAAATATCCACCATATGGTGAATCATAGCATTGGGATAATATGCGCTGGTGAGCAGCCTCTGGTACATATAGACACAAGATCTGGTCTGACCCTCTCTTGTAAAGATTTGGCTCATCCCAATAATAGGATTTACATTCGTGCATGAGTCGTCTCTTTTAGTGGGCTGTGTAATTCTCCGGAAATTGTTCACAAACCAGATAATTGACCACATCTATGTACCATGGTAATTCTTCAATTATGAACAGCTGCTTATCTGGGAAGGTTGTGTTCACCTTCGACTGGTTGCAGTCGACTTCCGGATTTTCTAATCTTGATAGGTGGTTCGCAACCTGGTTCTCCATTCCCTTGCGATCAATGATTTTCATGTTGAATTCTTGAAGGAGGAGAACCTATCGAATTAACCTCGACTTTGCATCTTTCTTTATCAATTAATTATTTAATTTTCGAGTGGTCGGTGTGAACGATCACTTTGGATCCCAGCAAGTAAGCTCTAAATTTTTACAGCGCAAAGATCACTACAAGAAGTTCTTTTTCAGTGGTAGTGTAATTCGCTTGGGCAGGGTTCAAGGTTCTACTCGCATATGCGATAGGGTGCAACATTGCTTTTTTCTTTTGTGCTAGCACTGCCCTTATCACATAACTGCTAGCATCGCACATCAGCTTAAATGACTTTTTCCAGTCAGGTGTGATTAACATAGGTGCGGTTATCAATGCGTTCTTCTGTATTTTGAATGCGTTGAGGCATTCTTCATTAAAGTCAAACGTTCTTTCAACCTCCAAAAATGCACTCAATGGTTGAACAATCTTCGAAAAGTCCTTCACAAAACGATGATAAAATCCTACATTTCCCAGGAAACTCCTGACAGCCTTCACAATTGTTGAAGGTGGAAGCTTTTCAATGGCCTTAATCTTCGCCTTATCCACCTCCAGCCCTTCCTTGGAGATTTTGTGCCTGAGCACAATACCTTCATTCACCATGAAGTGGCACTTCTCCCAATTCAGCACAAGATTTGTCTCTTCACATCTCCTTAGTATCTTTTTCAAATTGTTTAGACAGACTTCATACGTTTTGCCCGTAAACCGAGAAATCGTCTATAAAAATTTCCTCTGAATCTTCAAGATACTCAGAGAAGATGGCCATTATGTACCTCTGGAACGTGCTCGGCGCATTGCATAATCCGAACGGCATGTGGCGAAAAGCAAACATTCTGTAGGGGCAAGTGAATGTGGTTTTCTCTTGGTCTTCAGGAGTAATCATTATTTGGTTGTAGCACGCATACCCTTCCAGAAAACAGAAGTAATCATTTTCTGCTAGGCGATCTAGCATCTGGTCAATAAAAGGCAGGGGGAAATAATCCTTCTTCGTCGCCGCATCAAGTTTGTGGTAGTCCATGCAGATCCGCCAACCAGTGACGGTCCTCATTGGTATTAATTCATTGTTTGCATTTGGGACTACCGTCATTCCTCCTTTTTGGGCACACATTGCACGGGACTGACCCATGTGCTATCGATGATTGGATAAATAATGTTTGCGTCCAACCATTTTATTATCTCCTTTTTCACAACCTCCTTCCTCGTAGGGTTTATTCTGCGTTGAGGTTCGATAGACCCTCTTTGGTTTTCTTCGAGACGTATCCTGTGCATGCAATATGCGGGGCTCATTCCTCTTATGTCTGCTAGCGTCTATCCTATTGCTTTTATATACTTCTTCAGGATGCTAAGCAACGCATTTTTTTGTTCTTCTTGAAGCACAGAGGAAATTATCATTGGCAAAGTTTCATTTTGCCTCAAGAAAACATACTTCAGATGGCTTGGCAAGGTTTTTAATTCCACGGTAGGTGGTTGTTCCAAGGATGGTTTTTGTGCTTTTCTCTTTTCATTCAACGTCAATTTTTCTTCTTGTGTATGTTCCCTATTGAAACCAGTGTGGTGAATAGCTTGATGTGAGAATTAATGTGTAATTGTAGAGAAAAGGGTGAAAAGTTAGAAGAAAAGTTTGAGTTTGAAAGCTTGACTCTTGGGTGAAGCTAGAAGAAATGGCTAAGTATAACCCATGCGTTGGAAGCAAGAAAAATGGCTAAGTATTTGTCAATGCATTGGCCTTGTGCTAAGCATTGGAGTTGAGCCAAGGGCGTTGGCCATGCTCATTTGAAAGGTTATTTGGGCATTGAAAGAAGCTAAGGTATGGCCAAGAGAAAATCTATGTGTGGGAAGGCATGTGGCAGCTTAAGTCTTGAGAGGTTAGCATGCATGTGGCAGCCTCAAGTGTGCGCGAGCATGGGCGCTGGGCGTTGAAGTTGCACGTGCTGGAAAATCGTGTAGCAATGAGCAGGCGCTGGATGATCGTATAGCAAATTAATAGCGCTGAAGGATGTGGTAGACGATCGTATGGCAATAAACAATGCGAAGAGTCGTGGTAAATGATAATGTTAAATGATGGGGGCGTTGGCACTACATGATCGACATCAACGCTAGACGATGATGCGGGGCGATGGCACTACGCGATGGATGTGGGCGCTAGATGATAGTCGAGACGCGTTAGACGATGGGTGTCAGCGCTACACGATGAGCATCAGTGAGATTTGCACGATGAACGAGATTTGTGCGATAGGTTGTGTGCTGCGCGATGGGCGAGAACGAGATCGTTGGATGACAAGCATCAGCGTGAGATCACTGAACAATGAGCTACACGATGGGGCGGTGAGCTAAACGATTGAACTTGTGTTGATTGGTATTAATCACCGATTAAAAGCACCAGCTGTCTTTAGCACCGAATTTAACTCCATGAAAGCTGAAGGTGTCATGCTATGCTTTAATGAGAAGCGGTGGAAAAACAGTGTAAAAAGGGGAGGCCGAACTTCAAATGATCAGTTTGATCATTTCCTCCATGCAAATTTAGAGTTCTTAGTGTCGTTGGAAAGCTCTGATAGTCTACTTTCAGAGGTTAGACTACCGGAAGAAGTCCTAATCGAAGGAGAAAAAGGACTAGAGGTTCTATTCTTGGGTGAATCCCAGCCATCATTACAAAATTGAGTCTCTAGGATAGACCACGAGAATTTAAGGTAAGCTTCTTGAGACAATTTTTAACAAGTTTATAGAAGAAAATTTCTTGAGATGAGCTCTAGAATTTGAGTTATTGTAAGTTGAATCTGGAATTTCATGAACAAGCAAGCAACTGCTTGAGTTTAGTAAGCTGACAGCTTGAAGGAAACGCTTGGACAGACCAAGGGCTGAACTTTTCCATGCATTGGACCTGCTGTGTAGGCCGAGGAGAGCTTGCAGTGGAGTCTTGGACGCATAAGCAATCTTGAGGACGACCATGTACAGCTATAAGAACACTTAAAGAAAAAAGTGTTAGCTACATAAGTGGTGTTGCATTTGTGAAGAGCGGTTGGAAGCTTTGCATGAGCTAAATCCCAAAGAAATTCCCAAGTGTTAAGACATACATCAAGGTACGTTGAGTGAAAGTCTTCAAAAGGGAAGGTTAAATTCAAAGCTTACTTAAGGGTTAGTCTCAAAAGGTAGACCTATGCTAGTAGCTAATATATGCTTTTGTGTTCACAGGATTGACACTAGTGATAGAAGCATATCGACCCTTGAGGAGTAGTTCTAAAAGTTTTGAGTGACTAAATATTTACAATGTTTTAAAGAAACTATATTTTAAAGAAAGATTATTCTCGTGTTAATTAGTTTTAGAAAGTAAATTCCAAGCAAACCATGAGTTATGTTTTAAACACATGCCATGTATGAAAGTTTATTGAAAAACTATTTATGTGTGTTTAATTACACAAAGTATGCGTTAGCATCTTTAACGCCATGTTTTCTATGCGTTATGCTTTACATGCTTTAATGAGAAAGTCATAGTATGACTAGTTTTACTTGAAACTCAATACCGAGGGACATTTGAGAAGGTATTCGAGCAGCTCGATATTGAGGGACATTTGAGAAGGTATCTGAGCAGAAGTACCTAAGGTATGATGATACTTAGTTATAACCCCGTGCACGTAGGTAGTGAAAGTCAGAGATCGAGCAAAGGGGTTCTCTCTTGACTATGCAGTTGATGTTGGGATTTAACCACAACAGGGTTATTCTCAACTAAGGAACAATTAATGTTTTATGATGAAAATAGCTTTATATGATTAATGCTTAGAAAATGTTTATATCTCAGTACAAGATTACTGTAGAGATTTATAATTTCAGTTTGAATCTCTTTATTGAACTTTTGCATGAGAATCAGTTTTCTTTTTTAAGTTACTCATTGGGCTAACAAGCTCACCTAGTTTTCAAACTTTTTTCTTTCCCCCAGGTAGCGGTCAAATTCTCAAAAGGTAGCTCTGCATTTTCTCTGCCACTCAAGGACAAAAGTTATTATAACCCGTCTGCTAGGTGCTTATTGTAAATATTGTATACATGTTATAGTTATTCATATAGGGACATAAGAGTTTTGGGTATCGGGACTTATGGAACTTGTATTGTAATCTCTGTAAATGTTTCGTGTTTAAACTTAATGTTTTTAGCCATAGAGTGCATGTTGGTATCAAATTATTTTTCGCTAGAGTTATTAAGCAGTAAGTGTCAGCAAAAGGGTTGATAATTGTTGCAGTCATATCCTTTCCTAGGCTCAAAGAGTAATCTGGGAGGGGGTGTGACATGACGTCTATCATAAAGACTAGATACTCGATTGTTTAGTAAGAAGAAGCCTATTGTATAGACTTTCCTAGGCTCAGGAGTAGTCTGGGAGGGGGTGTGACATGACATCTATTATATAGACTAGATACTCGATCGTTTAGTAAGAAGAAGCCTATTGTATAGACTTGTTACTCGATCATGTAGTAACGAGTAAGTATCATATAGTAAACTCGATATTCAATCCTTTAGTCTGTGAGATGATATCGTTTAGTAAAACACTTTTACTCGATAGTATTTTCTTTTGTGAAATGATACAATGAACCAACCACTTAATTTTTTGAAAAACCATTTTCCTTTTATCTCACAGTTACCATAATCGTGTGAAACCTCCCACTCAAATCGGTTATTAAAGAAAAAGAATAATTAATTATCATATAATTAATATGTTATAAATAAATATAATAACCAACTTATCATATTATATTTATAACCTATAATTTTAATATTTCATCATATGAAACATATAAACCATAGTTCTTTTTCTATTTTATGGTATTTAATATAAATCATATTTATATTAACTCCTCCAATTATAATGTATCAAATATATCATAGCAATTATATCATATATAATTGAATTTCCTCTTATTAATTTGAACACTTCAAACTAACCCAAAATCTTATTCTCAACTTGAACTATTGAGCTACCAACGGGACCTTATGGACCTATAGCTTGAAGTTCTAACAGCACGTGAATAACTAACTGAACTCTTTAATCAGGAGATCCACCATCCGTTAACTGTTGGTCACTCTATTAAAGACCGACGGTTGCACTCTTCGCACTACATATATATTTCCGGGTCCATATAACCAATCAACAATGTGATAACCCTTCACAAATCGCTCGTAAGTATAGCTGGGCCAATTCACCAATTTGCCCGTGTAGTTACATCTAACTCCTTAAGTACCACTGATTCTTCTAATGAACAATAAGTCATAGTCCTACTATGACTAAGTCCTCTCGAACCAGGAGAGGGTGTGGCCACTATGTTCAAGACCCGGAATCAGCCCTTAAAAGAGCAATTTATCTACTTATCCCTGCTTCGAGGAAGGAGTGAATTCCGTCTTGTGTAGTTGAGTTCCCAGCTCCCCAATCAGACGAATCCCCAAAAAGGTAGGCTTGTTGAGTTAGCAATCTGGCCACTCTCACCCATACAAATCAAAGGACCGCCCTCATAGGAAGGAGTTCCCAACTCACTCAGGATTAAAGTCATGTCACCTATGGTCATTCTAGTGTAATGTAAGTCTCAATTATCAACGACGTTATATAAAGAGACTAATCATTTCATGGTCCGATCTTATACAAACTCTTTGTATAGGATATCCCCACTTGCATGTCTCCACATGGATTATCAGGATCAAACATTTGTAACATCTACCAAGCGGGCTGTATACGTAGTGTCATCAGGATAAGGTATCCCTCATTTATCCATCTACTACAGACCATTTAGTTATTACTTAAGGCATGATCCACTTATATGTCTCCCATATATGCTTAAGTTACATGAAATAACCACTGATCTTAGTTTATTAGATTGAGTAAATGCTTATAAAATAACATTTATTTTATTAATAACAATATGTTTACAAACTACGAGACTACCAAGAGAATTAGGATACCAATCTCAACAAAAATGTGGTTTCTTTTATGATCCTTAGGAAGATAAAGTATTTGTGCCATCAAATGTAACATTCCTGGAGAAAGATTACATTAAAAATAATCAACCTCGCAGTAACCTAGTATTAAGTGAGATAACCAGAAAAACTATAGATAGATTAACAAGAGTTATTGATCGAATAGGTCCTTCAACAAGATTTGTTGATGATACTGATACTTTGATCGAATAGGTCCTTCAACAAGATTTGTTGATGATACTGATACTTCATATACTTCAGTAAGAGTTGAGAATGCCTCGACGTAGTGAGAGGATTGTGCAACAGCTTGATCGGTACATGGGTTTAATTGAAGCTCAGGTCGCCATATCTAATGATGGTTTAAAGGATCCATTGACTTTTAAACAAGCAATGGGTGATGTAGATAAAGACCAGTGGATAAAAACCATGGACCTCGAATTGGAGTCAATGTACTTCAGTTCAGTCTGTGATCTTGTAGATCGACCAGAAGAGGTAAAACCTACTGGTTACAAATGGATCTACCAGAGAAAACAAGACTAAGTTGGTAAGATACAGACCTACAAAGCTAGACTCGTGGCAAAAGGGTTTACCCAAAGAGAGGAGGTGGGCTATGAAGAAATCTTCTCTCCAGTTGCCCCGATAAAGTCTATTAGGATACTCTTGTCCATTGCCATTTTTTATGATTATGAAATCTGGAAAATGGATGTCAAGACAGCTTTTTTGAACGACTATCTTGAAGAGAGTATCTATATGTCTCAACCATAGTGGTTTATTATTGCACAGGATCAAGAGCAAAAGGTTTGCAAGCTTAATAGATCTATTTATAGGCGAAAACAAGCATCTTGATCCTGTAAAATGAGATTTGATACTACGATCAAATCTTATGGCTTTGAACAAAATGTTGATGAACCTTGTGTATACAAGAAGATTATCAACAAAACTGTAGCTTTTTTTTGTTCTATATGTTGATGATATTCTACTCATTGGGAATGAAGTAGAATTTTTTTGTTGACGTTAAGACATGGCTAACCATGCAATTTCAAATGAAGGATTTGGGAGAAGCACAATATGTTCTTGGGATCTGAATCGTTCGGAACCGTAAGAACAAAACAATCGCCTTGTCTCAGGCATCTTATATAAACAAGATGTTGTCTCGATATAAAATACAAGATTCCAAGAAAGGTATGTTGTCTTTCAGGCATGGAATTCATCTGTCTAAGGAATAATGTCCTAAGATACCTCAAGAGGTTGAGGTTATGAGATGAATTCTATATGCATTAGCAATAGGGAGTTTAATATATGCCATGTTGTGTACTCATTCCGACATATGCTATACATTGGAATTATCAGCAGATATCAGTTCAATCCTGTATGATCATTGGACTACCATTAAAAACATCCCCAAGTATCTTTGGAGAAGACTATATGCTCGTGTATGGTGCTAAGGATCTAATCCTTACTGGATATACTGATTCTGACTTTCAGACCAATATAGATTCTAAGAAATCTACTTCGGGGTCAGTATTCACTATGAACGAAGAAGCTATATTGTAGAGGAGTATCAAACAAAGTTATATTACTGACTCCACCATAGAAGTTGAGTATGTACACCGAAGAGATGTGATTGTCATGCAGATTACCTCTGAAGGCAACTTGGTTTATCCATTTACAAATGCCCTCTCGGCTAAAGTGTTCGAGGGTCACTTAGTGGGACTAGGATTGTGAAATAGATAGAACTAGGGCAAGTGGGAGAAGTACTGAGTATCTGATGTCCTAGTTAATTGTATTTATTCTTTCATTACTCAACATTATATATCATACACTGGAGTTTTAGTCTAAGTGGGAGTTTGTTGGGTTGTATGTTCTAAAACTCACAATTTGTAATGTTAAACATATTCTATTATCAATAATGATGTTATTGGCATTTATTCAATTTGACTTTTAATGAAATTTTGACCAATTCCGTTTAATTGCAAATTGTTAACTAGGTCAAAAAATACAATGGAAGTCAAATTGTTGACTTTTGACTTTTGAAAGTTTAAAAGTCAAATTTATTGACTTTGGACTTTGAGAGTCAAACTTTGTGGGTGGAAAAATCCAATATTTGTGGGTGGAAAATTCCAACTCTTGCATTGCATGGCTAAGTATCGTCTTCATTTGAAGAAACACGTCCCACTAAATCCCACTTTGAGTTAGTGGATTTTTTAGTGTCAAATTGTCATCAAACTCAAAGTTGCATGTTTTGCATGTAATTGTCTTTAAAAGGGAGTGTTTAATGAATTTTAAAAACTCTTGGACTTAGTGGAAATTGATGAGAATATGTGATAATCTCATCCCTTTTTTATCTCAAAGTTTTTAGCTTTTTTCCTCTCCAAATTATTCACTCACCGGATTCCACAATCCCGTTCTAAGGCTGGAGAATAGTCGGAAAGACTCTCGTGGTGGTCTACGAACGTTCGTGAGGAGATTGGAGCTAATTTGAAGAAGATTCAAAGTCTACCAAAGTTGTATTCCTTTTCCCTTTTATTTGTTTCTATTGTATTCTTATCTTTGTAATTAACCTAATTAGAGTACTTTAGATCCGTTTTTCTTCCGCTGTGCATATGTTCGTTCCATCAATTTTGGTGATTAAAGAGACTTGAAGAACAATACATCAAAACAACAAAATACATAGAAAGAAGCTTTAGGTGTTTTCGAAAAATGGTGATCAAGAAATCAAGAAACTCATTTGTATAATACTAGAAATGGAGAGTTACAAACTTTTTGAATTCTAAAACAATTAAAATTTCATACTATCAACCTCGTGGTTTGAGGTTCGATTCCCTCCCTCCATACTTTAATTACAATACCTCTTAAAAAAAATCATTTTGGAATTAAATCAAAAGTAAAAAAAAAATTAAGTAGGAGAAACTTTTTATATTCCAACTTTAGAATTTCTATTACATTTTAAACTCATAAGTAATAATTAATTAATTATATATTATATTAGGAGATTTTCAAAAATAGAAAAATAAGAGAAATTATTTATACAAAATAACAAAATTTAATTTTCTTTTATAGAGACTGATAAAAGTCTATCAGTATCTATTAGTGATAGAAATAAATAGAAATCTATCATTGTTACTATGTTATCGACACTAATCGAAATCTATCTGTATCTATTAATGTATTTTTTTTGTTATTTCTGTAAATAGTTTAACATTTGTTCTATCTGTCAAATTTTTTTTATTATATTTGTAGTTAATAATTTATTATTTATAATTAATCTTTAATAGATGAGAAACTATTTATATTCCAACATTTGAAATTCTATTGCATCAATAAAGAATTAATAATTATATATTGTGTATTATATCGATAGCAAATAGTTATCTCCATACTTTTTAATCCACTGTAGATATCGATTTACAAAGTGGGAAAATAATATCTAAAAAGGAGTTCAGTATTTTATACGTTTTTATTTACCACTTTCTATTTCTACTTAAAAGGTAAAAGTTAAAAACTTTCCTAATCGGAATCCAAATACTTGCTTAATCTTTTCCATCATATATATAATCAATCTTCATTATTCCCAATATCACAATGCTCTGTTCAATTCTTCTCTCCTTTTTCACAACGATTATCAAAAGAAAATTAGTCTCAACAATTTTCAGAACCCAAGAATCTCTTGATCAAAACTTATCAATGGCGGCCGCGGCGGCGGAGGTTCCGATTCTCAAAGCAGAGATCGGCTCCTTCTACATTCCCAAAGACAACCCTTCAAAACCCCTAGGAGAAGACGCCCACTTCGTATTTTCCGGCAAACAGGCCGCCGGCGTGGCGGACGGCGTCGGTGGCTGGGCTTCTAAGGGCATCGACGCCGGCGAGTACGCCAGAGACCTCATGAGAAACTGCATCGCTTCTATAGCAGGCACTGACGGCGTCGTGAAACCAAAATGCGTAATGAAGGAGGCCCATTCCCGGACCGCCGCCGCCGGGTCGTCGACGGCGTGCCTAATCTCCTTCGACGGCCAGTTTTTACGGGCGGCGAATCTCGGCGACAGTGGGTTCATGATTTTCAGAGGCGGGAAGCTGGTTTATCGGTCGTCGGCGCAACGGCGAGGGTTTAACTGTCCGTACCAGATGGGAACAGGGGAGCGATGCGATAAGCCATCGGCGGCGGCGTGGAGTGGGAAGATTCGGATGGTGGCCGGAGATATTATCGTCGTCGGAACGGATGGGTTATTGGACAATGTGTTTGAAAAAGAGATTGTGGAGCTACTGGCGTCGGCGATGGCGGAAACAGCGACGGATTTAGCGAGACTACTGGCGGAGCTGGCGTGGCTTAATTCATTCAGTGTGCTCAAAGACGGGCCGTTTGCGGTGGAGGCTCGGAAAGCTGGCCGGAGCCACCGTGGAGGGAAAATTGATGATATTACTGTCGTTGTTGCAAAAGTTACTGCGGCTTCTTTTTCTTCTCGATGAACATATATATATATAATCTTTTTGTTCGAAGAAATTGTATTTAAGGTCCAGTTTAGTAACTTTTATAATGGAAGGTAGATAACAAAGTCACAGTTAATGACATCTAAATTTGTATTAATTGATTGCTAATTACTCTATTGATTTTAATAGACAGCAACCTAAATCTTTTTGTAAACTTACTCATTTTAATAAAAATAAGATTGATCAGTTGAAAAATGAGTCATTAAATAGTTTTATCTAACCTTAATAATTTGTAATAATAAAGTATATAATTTCAATTAGAAATATTTACGGAGTAGGAACGGGAGAGCCATCCTTGTCCATATCTCCTATTTCAATCCCATCTCGACAAAATTACTTAGGAGGAATTTGTAGACATCATGTAAATATATTGGGACGGGAGTTGAGATTCTCTGTCCTTATTATTCTCCTCATTCCTTCTTCAATTTGTCCAATTGAAAATTTGCTGCAAAATGAATGAACGTCTCTAATTCTAAGGATAGCTTTTTTCAAAAGCTTATTGATTTTGTTATCGCAATATGTTTTATAATTCTCTTACGACATTTTGACTAAAATAATATCAAAATTTGAAATATGGACCCACATAATCCAAAGTCTCGTGATTTGGGCTGGATCAAATTTAACATATATTTGAAAAAGACCATTGGTTTGGGTCACAATGTCCTTTAACCCAACCAATGAATGCACTTGCCCAATCATATCTACATACCAAACAAAACATAATGGGACAACTGAGCCAATTTCTATATAGGTCAATAAGATGAGTAATTAGAGTAAGAAATCTTAAGAAATAAAAATAAGGACTGATTAGATAAATGATAAAATTTAAGGTCCATTTAGATCAATAGTAAAATAAATTTAAAATTGTGGAAACGGCAAATTTGAAAAAATAATTAAAAAAAAATACTAATATAAAAATGTCAAAAATACCCTAAATACAAAGAAAAACCTCCAACGTTAAAATATTGAAGTTGGAGAGTTTCTAACCAATTCAAAAAAAGATGAAGTACACTAACTAAACCAAATATCAAAGATCACGGTTAACAAAGCAGTCTGCCACACATCAATTCCAAAGCTACCTGATCTTATTGGTACACAAACCAAGCCATTAATTTAAATTACCAAAAAAATCTTCCCGAGAGCAAAATTCTTTTTAATCCCACAACAAACGAAATTAGGGACTTCAAGTTTTCTCGCCCAACATCGATACATGTTGGAAACGTGAATAAGAAAACCCATCGCTAATCAGCCAACCATCTACAAGAACAAATCTCTAAAACTCTCAAGATAATCCATTCCATTACTGAAAACCCAACAAATATACTAAAGAAACCTTTACATTGTCACAAGTAACTGACTCTAAATCTTGGATGGACTCTAACCTTCTAATATATACTCTTCTCTCGCACTCGTTTATACTTCTAAAGGACATCAAAATTGATAGCGTTGCAAGTGAATCCGAAACTAATCTTTTTGCAAACGGAAGCACGATTCCAACCAATCTCTATTATGGAAGAATGAAATCGACAATACCACATCGTCTTCACCGGTAGCGGAATCAAACCAATCCTACAATCTTTCTTTCATCCATGCACTGTAATTCCCTCTATATATTGTTTCCACCATTAAAGATAGGAAATAATTGTTGAAGAAAATCCTTGAATATCATTTAGAGAGTTGCATATTTTTTTTTTCATAAATGTATACAGATTTTTTTTTTAAAAAAAATAAATAATATTTTATTTAAAATATTTAAGCAAAATTGATAAAATCTTTGATATAAAAAATATATACCTACTTTTTAGAATTCCAAAACAAAAATGGAAGAATAATTGTTTAGCAACGTTTTTTAACTAATAACTTTGAAAATAATTAACCCTTTAAATTCTTTCGAATAATAATTAAGGTTATGAAAAAAAAAAAAAAACTAAAGAGAGAATAAGGGTAAGTGAAAGATTGAGGGTTGCTGAAATAATTAGTGGGGAAAAATTGATAAATAAAGAACTAATAATTCTCACTAGTGAGAGCAAGATATGTTTCTAATCTCTACCTCCAAGGATTTTGTCAACGAAAAATCTAAAACCATATGTACAACAGGGAAACACAAGATACATAAGACACTGAAGATATAGATGAAGTAATAAATGAAGTTATCTGATCGATAGATGAAGAGGAAATTTATGAGAAGCTGGAAAGATAAAAAAGGGAAAGCCTACAAAAATTGGTATGATGATCAATTTAAAGATATTTATATATTTTTCTCCATTGTCATACTACATAGTTACTCGTAGATTTTAACCTTTTAATAGAATGATATTGTAACATCCCAAATTTTCAGATAGTTTTAATTTATTATTTCGATGTATTTTGTGAACTTGAAGATTTAAAATTGAATTAACTTGATAGGTAATTCAATTTAAGTTACAGATAAAAGGATTTGAGGGACTTGGAGGTTTGAATTTATTTTGAATTTAATTTAATTAGGAATTTGAATTTAATTTGGAAGTAAAAAGGGAAGAGGAAGATGTATATATATATTAGGCTAAATTATAAAAAATGCCCATGAACTTTAAACTTTGTGTAAAAAATGCTCATGAAATTTCAAAAGTTTCAAAAAAATACCCTTAAACTTTAAAAAATAGTTTTAAAAATACCCTTACCGTTAGTTTTGGATGGAAACCGTTAAAGTTTTATTTAAAAATACCTTTGAACTTTCAAAAGTTTAAAAAATACTCTTAATTGAATATAAGTTCAAAAATTCTTCCACCATTAGTATTTGAACAAAAACTGTTAGTTCCTTGTGAGAAAAATAACTTTAAGAATTAAAACAAAAAGTTAAAAAAATGCTCCTACCATTAATATGGTGATCAATTTATTTGAAGTTCTCTTAAGTTTGAAAAGAACCAATTTTAAAATAAATTATATAGATATCCTATTTTTTTCATATTGATACTCCATATTTCTCTTAATTTTTGAATTCTTAGCTTACACCAATTTTCTTAACAATCAAAATAAAAACCAAAATTTTAAGTTAAAATACAAAATCCCACAAAATTTCACAAAACTCCAAAATCAAAATCTCCTCTTAAAGTATACCAAAACAACAAATAGTAAAATAAAAAAAGTATTTGGCTATTAAGACATACACACAACTACTACCGTACAATTTTATTAAAATATACCAGTTTTAAAATCATTTGGTACTTTATTTATTATCTTTCTTCTTATTATAGTTCATATACTTTAATTGAAGTGTGTAATTTTATTTATTGATTTATTTATTTTAAATAAACAAGTGTCAAATAGTTAACAAAAAGAGAAGAAGAGTGTATTGAAGAAGGAAGGAGAGAAAAAAATGGAAAATAGAGAGATAAGACTGTATCAATGGTTTTTGTTCATATAACATGTATTTTTTAATTTTTTAATTTAATTTTTTTTTTAAGTTTAAGGGTATTTTTGAAACTTTTGAAAATTCAGGGACATTTTTTAAACAAAACTTTAACGGTTTCCATCCAACAGTAACGACAAGGATATTTTTTTTAACTCATTTTGGAAGTTTAGGGGTATTTTTGAAAATTTTGAAACTTTAGAGGTATTTTTGACACAAACTATAAACTTCAGGGGCATTTTTTATAATTTAGCCTACATATTAAATTGAAATCCATTTAGGAAAAGCATCATATGTATGTATGTATGTATGTATATATATATAAATTTATGTATGTATGTATGTATGTATGTATGTATGTATAGTGTTTTATTAAAAAGAAATTAAGTGAACCTCATTTTGCATGCCATTTATCTTCACATCTTCTTCTTCATGTGTGAGTTAAACAACCAGAAACCCCTCTCCTAGCTACCGTTCAAGACGTATCGCTCACCTCGTTGGTGTTCATTCGATGTAGCCATCACTCGTTGCTCGTCCATCCGTCGTGCCACTGCAAAGTTCTGTCATCGATCAATCGTTTCAACGCATCTTCATTCGTCGATCGTGGTTCGAATGCCATTGGTCGCACGTGGAAAGGGTTTCGTTTGATTTGTTAATACCCATCACTTTTTGGTGTTAGACTGAAGGGTTGAGGCGTGATTGATTGCTGGCCAGCAGGTGCAGAGTTGATTTCGATAAGATTTTGTAAATGTGTGGGGGTTTTTCTTGAATGTCCATCAATTTTTTGTTCCGATTTAAAGACACCCATGAATTTCTTATGTTAGGAGTGTGTTTTAGCGAGCTTTTGGTAGTTATCCAGCAGAGTTAGAGATTTTCTAGTAATTATAAGTTATTGGGTGAGTTAATTGGAGATATTGAAACAAATTTGGTTATTTGGGATTACGTCCTAAAAGTTTAATTTGACTTTTGACCCATGTCTTAGGATTTAATTCAAAGGTTGTGAAGGTTGATTGAGGAGGTTGTTTGCTTGCTATTTGGGCTTGTAATTGAGAGATAAGTAATCTTACTACTAGAACCGCCTTTGAGCTAGGCGACTTAGACAATATGATTTAATAGATTTATCTAGGTGTTATTGAGAAGCATGATGTGGTTAGTACTATTTTATGAGTATGATGATTAAAGCATGTTACTAATATGATTAGGCGTGGGACCTTGAGACTGTTGGGTTTTATGTCCTAAAACTCGTGGTTTGTAAACATTAGAACTTATTCAGAGAATTCAATAAAGTTGTTGAATATATTGTTTTTTAGAAATCCAATAAACCTAAGTCCCTTGACTATTATATGAGTACTTAAACTTTATGTGGAGACATACAATTGGATCAGGTTCGAGTAAATAGTCAAAATGATCTATAATATATGAATAAGGTTGGATACCTTATTCTGGTAACATTATTGGATGCGGCTTACTCTGTAGTTGTTACAAAGATTTGTAAAGTGTTGCATATGAAGTGATCCTAATTCGTACATGTTGAGACATGAGAAGTGGGGGTGTCCTGTAAAAATGAGTTTTGTACAAGATCGGACCACGAAACCTGTCACTCTTACTTTATAACATTGTTTACTGTTTAAGACTGACTATTTCAAAGCAATGACCTAGGTAACTTAACCTTAATTTTGAGCTAACTATGAACTCTTGTTTGTTCGGGATTATCCTTTGATCTGCAAATGGTGAGAGTAGACCAATTGCCTCTGCTCAATAAGCTTACCATTTTGGGGATAAGACCGGATGAATAGCTGGGAACATAGGGTGCAAGAGGGAATTCACTCCTACCTGATTAGGGTTAGTAGAGAGATTGTTCCCTTCAAGTGCTGGTTCTGGGTCTTGAACAAGAGGCCTCACCCTCTCATTGGCCTAAGAGGGATTCGGTTTGTTGATTGGATCACAAATCAATTGTTCATTAGGGGATTAGTGGAACTTAAGGAACAAGAGGTAATTTCGGGAGTAAAACAGAGATCCGACCCAACCATTATTACGAGCAACCTGTGAAGAGTTAACTTACTAATCATGGTTATATCGAGTGGACATAATATATCTACAGTGAGAGAGTTCAACTATGAGTTTAGTGGAATCACCTATTAGTTAACGAATGGGAGTTAGATCGGTCTAATGAGTTTAGCCGATTAATCTCGGATCGTTGGAGCCTATGATCTGTAGCTCCACGAGGTCTCCCTACTAGCTCATAAATGGATAAGCTCTAGAATAGCGTGATAAGTTAATTTGAAGTGTTCAAATTAGAATTAAATGAATTTGGAGAAATAATATTTAAATATGATTTAAATATTTGAAGATGGAATTGTGTTAAAAATTAATTTAATATTTGATATTAAATTAATTAGAATTATTTAAATTATTTAAATTATTATTTATTAATTTTATTAAAGGAAATTAATTTATGAAATTATTTTTGAAAATTAATAATATTTTTCAGTTTTATTAAATAAAATTGAAAGAGAAAAGAAAAACACAAAATTGGAAAAATTGATTTTCCATTTGCTTCATGAACTACTCACCAACAACCCACTTTAACTCTTCATTAACTCCAAGCATGAGGTGTATCTCATGCAGAAAACTTCTTTGCATGAATGTTTACAATATATAGAAGATTTTGGAGTGTTTTGAAGAGAGTGCAACCGAACAAAATTTTGAGAAAAATTTGAGAGAAAAAGGGTGTTCTTCTACATGGTTGCTGCTGTGAGCTTCTCTAAATTCCCTTAATTCTAGCTTATTTTGAGTCTTACTACTGAATCTTGAACTCCAAGAGGATAGTAGGGAAGACTTGGGGTGGTCTACAACAAGATCCTGTGGAGATTTGCAGCTGAATCGAAGCTTAGAAGAAGTTCTTCAAAGGTATGTCATGAAACCCATTTTTTTTCCTGTTGAAGCATGTTTTCTTTTCTGCCAAAATTAATGATTTATAGTGCTTATGGATCCTTGTTTCTTCCGTTGCACATTGGTACCTTCCAACAGAGACATGTACTGAAGGTAGAAACTCAGTTGTACAGAATCCATAAGTTCAAGATCCACCAGCCTAGGACCCTTCTGCGTTGAGAGTGCAAAACCCACAAGTTCAAAACTTTCCTACACCAGAGGATCCCCTGCCGCCTAGTGACCCTTCTAGGTTAGGGTGGTAGAGAACTCAGACACGAAGTCGAACCTGGATATGATTGTGCTTTTGTAGACACGGATTCCCCCAACCGTTCTGATTGAGTATACTGATTTGACTGCGATGATATGAGAAGCGGTCATGACAGCGGTATTGAATAAGGAAGGACATGATGGACGAGTGAATGACCTAATTTGCTCAATCCTAGAAAACACCACCCTTGTGTGTTCAGACGCCATAAGTTCAAACCCAGAACCAGACATAGAACTGGAATATGTCAAACCTTTCGGTGGAGGCCAACCACTTACATGATTTCAAGAAATACAACTCCCGCACCTTTGATCGGTCACTGAAGAACCCTACCAATGCAGAGTTGTGGTTGTCAATAATTGAGACGATATTATGATACATGAAATGCTTAGAGGATCAGAAGGTGTAGTGCACTATCTTCATGCTCATTGATAAAGTGCAGATTTGGTGGCAGTCGACAAAAAGGATGATTGATATAGGTAATAAACTAGTAACGTGGGAACAGTTCAAGGAGCGCTTGTGCACAAAGTACTTCTATGCTAACCTGAGGTATAATAAGTAGAAGGAGTTTTCAGACTTGAAACAAGGGCACATGACCATTAAGAAGTATGACCAGGAATTTGACACGCTATCCTGTTTCACTCATGAATTAGTTGTTACAGAGGCTATAAGAGCATAAATATTCTTCCAAGGTTTGAAGGACGAGATATAGGGTTTTGTGCGAGCCTTCAAGCCGACCATTCATGTAGAGTTCCTTCATTTGGCCGTTAAGATGGACTTCCAGTTAAAGAGTGAGCGCTTAAAGTCATTTGGGGTGGGACCTTCCTTGAGTTAAAAGAAGAAGGCAGGCAAGAGAGCTCTAGAACTTCCATAAAAGAACCAAAATTTAGATCGACCTCCACGAAATTGAAGGCAACACACTTTTCAGCCTGTAACTATTAGAGATGTCAAGCCAACTTGTAGTTCTTGTTGGAGACGTCATTGGAGGTGTTACTTAGCCCGTAGTGGGCATGTTTCCATTGTAGTCAGGAAGGGCATACAACTGATAGATGCCCTAAAATAAATGCATATGATGAAAGGGGCGTACACGAGTTCGTAGGGTGGTTTTAATAATTCGAAGCAGGAATATGGTCGAGTGTAAATTACAACTAGGCAAGAAGAAAATAAGTTAGGCACAGTGGTGACAGGTATGCTCCCAATCTTAGGACACTATGCATTGGTATTGTTTGATTCAGGCTCATCCCGCTCATTTATATCACCAGTATTTATAAAACATGCTATGTTAGAATTAGAGCCTTTGCATTATGTCTCATTAGTTTCCATTCCATCTGGAGAAATTATATTAGCAGATAAAAAGATAAAAACATATCAAATTGTGTTAGCAAACCATACACTAGACATGTTTTTAATAGTCTTGGACATACGTGACTTTCACGCAATATTAGGCATGGATTGGTTGGCTGCTAACCATGCCAGTATAGATTGTTCATGCAAGGAGGTAATCTTTAACCTTCCTATGAAAGCTAGCTTTATGTTTAAAGGGGCCTGAATTGTGGTCTTGCCCAAAGTAATTTCAGTTTTGAAAGTCAACAAATTTCTTAACCAAGGTTGACACTAAAGAAACTGAGGTCACCTTGACTTCAGAGCCAGTTGTAAGAGATTATCCAAATATTTTTCCAAAGGATCTTCTGGGTTTGCCATCGTATCGAGAGAGAGACTTTACGATCGAGTTGGAGCCAGACACAACTTTTATCTTGAAAGCTCCTTATAGAATAACCCCAGCATAGTTGAAAGAGTTGCCCGAGTGTGTCACTATGGGGTACACCGATGCTATTTGTGAAAAAGAAAGATGGTTCATTCTGCCTTTGTATTGACTATAGAGAGTTGAATAAAGTAACCATCAAGAATACATACGCTCTTCTCAAGATTAATGACTTGTTCGATCAGTTGCAGGGAGCTACGATTTTCTTCAAGATTGACCATCGATTAGGTTACCATCAATTGAGGATAAAGGACAACGATATTCCTATTAGGGTCGATACCTTAAATCTCATGGACCTCGTAGTTTGTAAATTATTTATTCACAAATTATTTACTTAATAAAGTAAAGTATTAATTTATTTTGACATTTAATTTACATTAACTCAATCCAATAAACTAAGATCCAAGGTTATTTTATGTAACTTAAATATGTATGTAGTTCGGACCACGAAATGATTAGTCTCTCTTTATAACACTACTACTTGAAGAGACTTATATTTCACTAGGATGACCATAGGTAGCTTGACCTTAATCTTAAATGAGTTGTGAACTTCTATCTATGAGGGCAATCCTTTGATCTATATGGATGAGAGTGGCTAGATTCGCCGACTGAATAAAGCTACCATTTTGGGGATTTGTCTGAATAGGGAGCTGAAAACACAACTACACAAGATGAAATTCACTCTTTCCCATTTTCAAGGTAAGTAGAAGAATGTTTCCCTTAAGGACTAATTTCGAGTCTTGAACAATGAGGCACCTCACCCTCTCACTAGCTAGAGAAGGGTCTAGTTTATAGTTGGACTATAACTAATTGTTTATTAAAAGAATCAATGGTACTTAAGGAGTTAGATGTAACAATAGGGATTAAATTGTAATTTGACTCGACTGTAGTTACGGGCAATTTGTGAAAGGTCAACTTACTGTTGATTGGTTATATCTATAGATACAAAAATATATCTACAGTACGAAGAGTGCAGTTGTCGGTCATCAGTGGAGTGACGGGCAGTTAATGAATATTGATTAATCTAATTAAAGAGTTTAATTAATTAATTTCATATCATTAGAGATTCTAATCTGTAAGCCTATAAGGTCCTTTACTAGTTCACTAAGGATAAAACAAGGAATAATTGTTTTTGGAATAATTTGAATTGTTCAAATTATTTGAGGGAATTAATGGTGTTGGTTTTATTAATGTGATTAATATAAAGTATAATGTATTTTGCTACATTATAGTATCTAGTTAATTATAAATATGGTTTATAATTAAAACTACATAATATGTAAGAGATAAATATTGGTATAAGATTCAAATATTATTTATATGAATAAGATTTATATAAATACTATAGGTTAAAATTAATATAAATAAAATTCATATTAAAACTATATGTTATAAGAGAGAGTTGCATTTTAATATGATTAAGATGCATAATATATAGCTAATTAATTAAAGATTGGTTAATTAACTATATCATCATCATCATTATTATTATTATATTTTACATAATATTAATTTAATAACTCCCCATTATAGGGGAGTTATTTTTTGGTCTTCACGTGGAGGGATTTATATAACTCTTTCCTCATCATTTCTTTATCTGTATTTTAAATACAGAATTGAAAAAGAAGAACAACAAACATGTTTTTCAAGAAGGCTCTCTCCAAAAAATATTCTCTCATCTTCTCTACATTCAATTTCCCTCTCTCAAAACTCTAAAGAAGTCTCACAACTTAATTCCTTACCAAAGAATAGCAAGGTAACTTTATGGTGGTGTCAAGAGGATTGTTATTACAATGTTCTTGTTTGTTGAAAAAGTTTCAGTGTTCGTGCTATATTGAATTCGAGGTAGAGAGGATTTACGTGAAGAAGAAACTTCTACAAGGGTGTATAATTTCTATTCCTCTTCCTCTCAAATTTGAAAGCATGCTTATAGGATTAATTTTGATGTTTATCCTACCACAACTCTGTTTATATTTCTATGTTATTTTCATGGTTTCAAATTGAATTACGTTTGTACGACGTCCACACGTTCCACAAAGAAATTCCATTCTTTCAATTCCTAAGATAGTATTTCGTTCTAGATATGGACATTATGAGTTCATCTTAATGTCATTTAGTTTGACTAATGCTCCTACAGTATTTATGGATCCTATGAGTAGAGTGTTCAAGGAGTTTCTTGACACCTTTATGATAGTTTTCATTGATGATATCCTAGTTTATTCCAAAACGAATGCAGAACATGAGGAGCATTTATGAAAAATTTTGGAGACTTTGAGGTCAAATAATTTGTATGCCAAATTCTCCAACAAGTGTGAATTTTGGCTATGCCAAGTGTCCTTTTTGGGACATGTGGTGTCGAAGAAGGGAGTATCCGTTGACCCTACCAAGATTGAGGCAGTTACGAGTTGGCTTTGTCCCACCACGGTCAGTAAGGTGCACAGTTTTCTGGGTTTTGCAGATTATTACCCCCAGTTTGTCAAAGACTTTTCTTGCATAGCCACTCCTTTGACTTAGTTGATCAGGAACGAAGCTTCCTTTATTTAGAGTAAGACTTCTAAGGATAGTTTTCAGGATCTTAAACGAAAGTTGGTTTCTGCACTAGTTCTTACAGTGCCAGATGGATTTGAAAGTTTCGTTATTTACAGTGATGCCTCCAAGAAAGGATTGAGGTGCGTGCTAATGCAACGTGGTAAGTGAAGGAACTCGTTTAAAAAGAGATCTATGAGCGGAAGCGGATCGTCTAAATCCTATTTTGATTGAAAACATAAATTTGCAGTAAACACAAACAAATTACGCATTTTAACAAAATATCTGCATGCTTTTGAACAAGAAAAAGAGTTCAAAGATTATACCTTTGAAGAATACTTCTTCGCATAAATCCCTCGAACTATCATGAACCTCGAACAAACAGCAAACTTAAAGACCCTCTTCAAGAAAACTCAAACCAGATGGTTGAAGACACTACCACTTGGAGTCCTCGGTATTCACAGGGTGAAAACCCAAGAGTGGTGGGCTCGACTATTTTGGTTAGGAGGGAGTTTGAGAGTTTGGAGGAAGAAGACGATTGAGGAAGAAGCACTATCGTATAGTTTTTGCTTCAATCGTTTAGTGAATTTGTCTATCGTATAGTCATGTATTTTTCGTATAGACTAGTTATGGAAAAATAAAATCACATTTTATTTATTCCATTAGACATAAAAAAAATGCTTAACCACCCATTAAGGTGGTTTGAGAGAAAAAAGGGGATTATTATTCAAAATAATAAATAATATAAATAAATATGATAACCAATTTATCATATTTTATTTATAACTTATATTTTTAATATTGCATCATATACAACATAAACCATAGTTCTTTTTCTCTATTTTATGGCATTTAATATAAATCATATTTATATTAAATTAACAACTATTTGAATCGTATTCAAATATCTATTTCTCCAATTAAACTATAATGTATCAAATACATTATATCAATTATATCAAATATAATTTAATTAATTTAATTATATCATATATAATTAAATTCCCTCTTATTAATTTGAACAATTCAAATTAACCCAAAAATTGATTCTCAACTAAATTCTTTTGAGCTACCAAGGAGACCTTATGAACTTGTAGCTTGAAGCTCCAACGATACGTAAATAATTAATTAAACTCTTAATTACATTATCCACCATCCATTAATTGTCGGATGCTCCACTAAAGACCGAAAGTTCCACTCTTCGCACTACATATATATTTCTATGTCCATTAGATATAATCAATCAATAGTACGATGACCCTTCACAAATTGCTCGTAAGTACAGCTGAACCAAATTACCGTTTTGCCCTTGTAGTTACATCTAACTCCTTAAGTACCACTGATCCCTCTAGTGAATAATAGATCATAGTCCTACTATGAGTAAACCTCTCTCGGGCCAAGAGAGGGTGTGGCGCCACATTGTTCAAGACCTGGAATCAGCCCTTAAGGGAGCAATTTATCTACTTGCCTTTGTTACGGGGAAGGAGTGAATTTCATCTTGTATAGCTGAGTTCCCAGCTCCCCAATCAGAAGAATCCCTAAAATGATAGGCTTGTTGAGTCGGCGATCTGGCCACTCTCACCCATACAAATCAAAAGACCACTCTCAAAGGCAGAAGCTCACAACTCACTTGGGATTAAGGTCATGTTACCTATGGTCATCTTAGTGAAATGAAAGTGTATTATTATGAACGACCAACGATACGTAAATAATTAATTGAACTCTTAATTACATTATCCACCATCCATTAATTGTCGGATGCTCCACTAAAGACCGAAAGTTCCACTCTTCGCACTACATATATATTTCTATGTCCATTAGATATAATCAATCAATAGTACGATGACCCTTCACAAATTGCTCGTAAGTACAGCTGGACCAAATTACCGTTTTGCTCTTGTAGTTACATCTAAATTCTTAAGTACCACTGATCCCTCTAGTGAATAATAGATCATAGTCCTACTATGAGTAAACCCCTCTCGGGCCAAGAGAGGGTGTGGCGCCACATTGTTCAAGACCCGGAATCAGCCCTTAAGGGAGCAATTTATCTACTTGCCTTTGCTACGGGGAAGGAGTGAATTTCATCTTGTGTAGCTAAGTTCCTAGCTCCCCAATCAGACGAATCCCTAAAATGGTAGGCTTGTTGAGTCGGCGATCTGGCCACTCTCACCCATACAAATCAAAAGACCACTCTCAAAGGCAGAAGCTCACAACTCACTCGGGATTAAGGTCATGTTACCTATGGTCATCCTAGTGAAATGAAAGTCATTATTATGAACGACGTTATATAATGAGACTAAACATTTCATGGTCCGATCTTATACAAACTCCTTTATATAGAATATCCCCGCTCACATGTCTAATATATGAATGATCAGGATCTGATCATTTATAGCACTTTACAACATTTTTAACACCTACAAAGTGGGCCATACTCATAATGTCACCAAGATAAGGTACCTAACCTTATCCATATACTATAGACCATTTAGGTTATCACTTAAACATGATCCACTTGTATGTCTCCACATACATGTTTAAGTTACAATAATAACTTTGGATGTTAGTTTATTGGTTTGTGGTTAATGCAACTAAAATATCACATATTTCATAGACAAAATGAATAAAATATCAAATATTATTAATCACATACAAGTTTGTTCATATAAGGTTTACAAATTATAGGACCCTATGAGATTTAGGGCATTAACCTCACAATCTCTCACTTGTCCTAAAGTTAGTGGGGTGTACAAGATAATAAAATACAAGTACACAAAACAATAAACTAAGGCATAACATGCACAGTACAAGAGTAAGATGGTTGCTTATGCCTCTCATTAGTTTAAAAATCATGAACGAAACTACTCTATACATGATTTGGAGTTATCAACGATGATTTTCACTTTAAAGAATTAGCGAGAATCCTCCACTAATTAATAAAGTAACAAGCATTAAGATTAAGGGGGGCGCTAAGCCGAGGAATTGATTTCCATCGTCTAATCAACTATTCGATAGAGATTTATCTAGATTAGAAAGTAATGCTTATCAGATGTTCCCAATTTGACTTCACAAACGTACTTAACCTTTGCTTGTTGATTAACTACCCAACGATTACAAATTAGGGCTAATCAAAGCAATCGTTCACACTAACATAGCTAATTGTCAGATTATCCCATGTAAGATAGATTGAAGAACGAATTTAAGATGAAATCTCATAAAATTCAGAACAATCTCAACAGAATTACAACCCAAGTCTCAAGAATGAAGAATGGATGGAGATAAACTAGAAAACCCAAGCTAAGTACTGATAGAGTAAACATGCAAAATACAGAAGCTAACAGAATCATTAAACACTCTAATCACATTAATTTGAGTAACAAGCATGCAAGCTCATAGTTTTTCATACAATAGGGTTTCAGCTTACTACCTTTGTAGATTTCCTCCAATTCCTTGCAAGCTCCACAAAAATTGACCTTCAATTTCTTCAGTAGACCACCAAAAGTATCTTCTCTACTATTCTCAGCGTTGGATTGAGTGGTGGAACTCCAAATTGAGAGAGAATTTTTAGTAGTTTGGAGAAGGTTTGAAAGAAAATTTTCGAACAAAATTTTCTTTTTCAAAATTCAATTGCATGTCAATCAAACCGATCAAATTGAAGTATATATTCAACTTAACCATGCAAGCACTCATTCAATCAGCCCTTTGACACTTCAAGCACTATATGAGTGGGCTAGGTGTTAATTTAGGGGAAAATCTACTATGAAAATAAATTTAGGATAAATCCACTAACCTAACTAATTTCTAATTTTATTTATATTTAAATTAACTTTAAATTAAATATAATTAAAACTCAATTTCTGGAAATTGAATTTCTCTTAAAATTGAAATTAACTTAGTTAATTAATTAAATAATAATTTAATATTAAATATTAAATTAATAAAACACCTAATTCAAACATGAATTTTATTCATGTAATCAATATTTAAATCATTATTTAAATATATAAAACTCTCCAAATACGTTTAATTTCAATAAATTTAAACGTTAATTATATCAAATATAATTATCTAAACCCTAAATTGAATTTGAAAATTTCAAATTCACTCAATATTTTAACCCAAGGTTTAATCTTTTATGGGCTAGTAGAGGGACCTTATGGACCTATCACGAGCTCCAATGGTTTGAGATTAATTGGCTAAACTCTTTAAACTGAATTAATCAATATTCGTTAACTACCGAGACATACCACTATAGCTCAATAGTTGCACTCTCCTCACTACAGATATATTTTTGTCTACTTGATTTAACTATAATCAATAAGTCAATCTTTCACAGGTCATTCGTATTTGCAGCTAGGTCAAAATTACCGTTTTATCCCTGTAAATACATCTTGTTCCTTAAGTCTCCACTGATCCTCTATTGAACAATTGGTTTATTGTCCAACTAATAAACCATATCCCTCTCTATCATGAAAGGGCGGGGCTCCTTAATTCAAGATCAAGAATTAGTACTTAAGGGAAAAACTTATCTGCTAACCTAAGATGAGTAGGAGTGAATTCCATCTTACAAGATTATGTCCCCAGCTATCTATCTGGTTTTATCCCCAAAATGGGAGCTTTTTGAGCGGTGATATTAAACCACTCTCACCTATACAGATCAAAGAATAATCCCAAATAAACAGAAGTTCATAGTTAGCTTAGGATTAAGATCGAGTTACCTTTGGCCATCAATTTGATATAATAAGTTTTAACAGTAAATAGTTTTTGTAAAGAAATGTCATTATTTCGTGGTTTGGTCTTATGAAAACATCTCTTACGTAGGATGTACCCATTCGCATGTCTCCACATGAATGATTTTTGGATCACAACATTTGTATCAATATACCAAATGGGCCGCATCCATAGTGTCCCCAAGATAAGGTACCTAATCTCATCCATATACTTATAGACCTTTTTGGCTATATACTAAAACTTGATCCTCTTTTATGTCTACATAAAGTTACTATAGCCATGGGTTTGTTTATTGAATTTTATAATAGGACGCAATTTCAATAACACTTTTATTGAATGAAGTCTCAATAATACTTTTATTGTAAAATAGTATATGTTTAAAAATTATGAACTACGAGTTTTAAGACATTCCCAACAAGTACTTACCTTTTAGCCACAAATCATGCTCTAAAACCAATAATCAAGCTCTATGATGCTAAAAATAGTAAGAAATTACAATATTCTATTGAAGGGAGGAGGAAAACGAGCCAAAAATGGCAAAACTACGTGATAACCTACATTTCGGACATAAAATATTATATATAGCAGGCGTCACAACGTTGCAACGCTCTGATTGAGGGTAGAATTGTAATTCTTCAGTCTTCTTTCTCTTTTTGTGCAATTTAGCTCCCAACTTGGCCGTTTATTGTCTTTTCATCCCGAATGCTTCATTTGGCTTCATATACACTCGAGACCTATAAAATCATCAATTAAACACATTAAATAGTCTAATGATCCCGAATTAAGGAGAGAGAGGTAGCACATTTTCAGTGCTATCATCCATCCGAAGCACACTCTCAACTTTTGCAAGGTCCTAAGCACGATTGTTGTTCTCCTTCGGAGACCCATAGCCCATGCTTGACGTTGATGTGCGCTTCTTCTACCAATTCAGGTATGTCATTAGAAGATTTGGATAGAGAACTTTCTAACATCTCTGGTGAGTTTGAGCAGAATCCTCATTTAGTCAACAGGAATTCTCGAGTTTCCTGTAGGATAGCTTCCATTCCGAATCAGAAGCTAGAGTTGAGTTTAAGAGTCTGAGTGACCTTGTTGCTTAGATCACTAAATCACTTGGGAGACTTGAGGAGTCTTTGTTGCAATCTTATGAGACTACCAAGGTAAGCAGTGAAGACGATCATCCCGTTGAGCAGGTGGTTCCTCAGAACACCTGTTAAGGTAAGACTTTGGTTTTTGTAATGCGTGAACTTGCTGATAATTCTTCTCATTGTGTGCAAGATTCTATTGAGTCTCACTTGGATACTCGAGCCCCGATGATTCTGGAGGTAGATTATGTTCCTCAACTTGCAAATTCCATGTAGACACTTGAGAACAGTTCAGAGCTCCTCCTCGTTCATACCACTGAGGTTGAGTTTGTGGAGGAATTCTACCCTTTCAGTAATGAAAAAGATGTCTATCCTATGCCTTGTTAGAAACAAGTTAGTAAAGTTAAGTGTGAACCCGTATTTCATTTCGAGGAGTCTTAGGTAAAAGAGTTAGAGGCTTCCAAGCCTCGATCTGTTCTTTCTTCTGACATTTCTTACATTTTCTAATATTGCTCATCTTTTCTGAATGAGTCAGTATCAGTCGAGTCAGAGTTTGTTGAGTCTTTTCTTTATTTCGACTCGTTAGGTTTATTTGAGTCTTTTGATTCTTGATTTTTATCTTTTTTGACTAATATGAAAAATACCAAATTCGATTTGTCTGGTTCTCTTCAAAAGATGAAGATCCTTATAGCCTTATCGAGCTTTATCGACTCATCTAAGAAGGGACCAGAGAAATACGAGAATTTCTTTGTGTTGGGTTTTATGTCCTAAAACTCATGGATTGTAAACAAAACTTATTCCGAAAATTCAATAAAGTTGTTATTGATTATATGAATTGCTTATTTAGTTTTAGAAATACATCCAATAAACTAAAAGATCCTGACTATTATATGAGTACTTGAACTTTAGGTGGAAACATAAAAGTGGATCAGGTTCGAGTAAATAGTCAAAATGGTCTATAGTATATGAATAAGGTAGGGTGCCTTATTCTGGTAACACTATCAGATGCAACCCACTCTGTAGTTGTTACAAGGAGTTGTAAAGTACTACAGACGAAGAGATCCTGATTCGTACATGTAATGATACGAGGAACAGGGGTGTCCTGTGCAAAGAGTTTGCGCAAGATCGGACCACGAAATAAGTCACACTTATTTTATAACGTTGTTTACTGTTTAAGATTGACTATTTCACAACGATGACCTAGGTAACTTAACCTAAATCCTGAGCTAACTATGAACTCCTGTTTATTTGGAATTATCTTTAGATTTGCATGGGTGAGGGTTGGCTCAACAGCATCTGCTGAATAAGCCTCCCATTTTAGGGGTAAGACTGGGTAGATAGCTGGAGACATAGGGTGCAAGATGAAATTCACTCCTACCTGCTTTCAGGGATAGTAGAGAGGTTGTTCCCTTAAGTGCTGACTCCGGGTCTTGAACAAGGGGCCCACCCTCTCATTGGCCTGAGAGAGATTCAGTTTGATAATTCGATCACAAACCAATTGTTCATTAGAGGATCAGTGGGACTTAAGGAACAAGAGGTAATCTTAAGGGTAAAACAACCTTTTGACCCAGCTGTTATTACGAACAATCTGTGAAAGGTTAACTTACCAATCATGGTTGTATCGAGTGGACACAATATATCTACAGTGAGGGAAGTGCAACTCTGGGCTTTAATGAAGTGACCCAGTAGTTAACAAATGAGGGTTAATTTGGTGTAAAGAGTTTAGCTGATTATCTCGGATCATTGGAGCCCATGATCTGTAGGTCACCCCCCATTAGCTCACAAATGGATTAGCCTTATAGTAGGTTATAAGTTGATTTGAAATGTTCAAATTAGAATTAAGTGTATTAGTAATTATATGTGATATAATTACACGTTTAATTTTGGAATTAAACGAAATTGGAGAATCAATTAGTATTTAAATATGATTTAAATATTGAATTCATGAATGGGGATTCATAGTAGTGGAATTGGTGATTAATTAATTTAATATTTGTTATTAAATTAATTAGAATTAATTAAATTGTTTAATTAATTATTAATTATTAATTTTATTAGAAAATTAATTTTGAATTAATTTTTGTAAAATTAATATAATTTCAGTTTTAAATGTAAAATTAAAACTGAAATTAATTTATAATTTTGAAATTTCTTTCAAAATTAGAAAAATAAAGAAAAATTGGAAAAATCCCAAAATGAGATTTTCCCACTTCTTCTTGAAGTAGGTTAGTCACCAAACCACTCACTTTCCTACTCAAATTTGAAGCTGGAGCTGGAATGTTTTCAGACATTTAAGTGTTTGCTTGAATGACTTGTATATATCACTCAGTTTGGAGTGAAAATCGGGCATGCAATTAATTAAAAATTGTTGAGAAATCTTGAGGTTGAAGAAGGTTTTCAACCATGGTGATCTAGTGACCTTTTCTCCATTTCCCCCTAATTTAAGCTTATTTTGAGTCCCACGATTCAATCTAAGGCACCAAGAGAATAGTAGGGAAGATCTTGTGGTGGTTTACATCAAAGGAAGAGAGAATCGCAGATAAAATTCTTGATTCAAATAGATCTTCAAAGGTTAGTATGAAACCCTCTTTTTAATTTATGAGCATGTTGAATTTGAAGCCAAAATTAATGAATTAAAATGTTTAATAATCTTGTTTTCTTCCGTTGCATGCTTCCTAATTCTAACAATTGGTATCAGAGCATCATTTAAGCATTCAATTTGGTTTAATTTTGGCTTGGTGGGTGTTTTTCATAAGATATATGAAAATGGTAAACTGATATGGTTTTCTATGTTTTGGCATTAAAATCATCTTTAATTATATAGTAATTCTTGTAATTGGCTCTTGGTTGATGAGCCTTATGTGATTAAGTGTCTATAATTCGCTTGGAGTCATTAGAGTTGAAATTTGGTTATAATTGAAAAAAGAAGTGAAGAAGGTTGAGCTGCTGCAAATTCCAGTGGAGCTTCTGCTCAGGCAGCGTTGCAACGCTGCTCACCCAAGCCCAGCATGCATGCTTCATCCCAAATCGACGATCCAACTGAACCAGTCCAGCCGGTTCGGGTCAAAGAGGTCCAGTTCGATCAAATTCTGTTGGGAATGGTGTCCTAAATCTCCTTGTAATCTCGTAGTTTGTAAATCTGTATAAACATATTATTGTTAATAAAATAAGTGTTATTTTATAAGCATATACTCAATCCAATAAACTAAGATCCAAAGTTATTTTATGTAATTTAAACAAATATGTAGAGACATACAAGTGGATCTTGTTTAAATAATAACCTAAATTGTCTATAGTAGATGGATAAGGTTGGGTACCTTATCCTTGTGATACTACGGATATGGCCCGCTTTGTAGGTGTTACAAGTGTTGTAAAGTGCTACAAATGATCTGATCCTAATCATTCATGTGGAGACATGCAAAAGGGGGTATCATATACAAAGAGTTTGTATAAGACCAGACCACGAAAAGATTAGTCTCTTTATATAGCGTTCTTAATAATAGAGACTTACATTTCACTAGGATGATCATAGGTGACATGACCTGAATCCTGAGTAGTTGTGAACTCTTTCTCATGAAGGCGGTCCTTTGATTTGTATAGGTGAGAGTGGCCAGATTGCCAACTCAACAAGTCTACTATTTTGGAGATTTTTCTGATTGGGGAGCTAGGAACATAGCTACACAAGACGAAATTCACTCATTTCCCGATGCAAGGACAAGTAGATAAATTGCTCCCTTAAGGGCTGATTCCGGGTCTTGAACATAGTTGCCACACCCTTTCCTGGCCCGAGAGGGACTTGATCATAGTGGAACTATGACTTATTGTTCATTAGAGGAATCAGTGGTACTTAAGGAGTTAGATGTAACTACAGGGGAAAATGGTATTTTGGCCCAGCTGTACTTACGAGCAATTTGTGAAGGGTCATCGCGCTGTTGATTAGTTATATCCAATGGACACAGAAATTTATCTGTAGTGTGAAGAGTGCAGCTGTCAGTCTTTAGTGAAGTGATTAGCAGTTAACGGATGTAGGTAATTTAATTAAAGAGTTCAATTAATTATCTGAGTACCGTTGAAGCTTCAATCTACAGGTCCATAAAGTCCCCTCTGTAGCTCAACGTGGATTTAATCTTTGGATTAATTTGAAATGTTCAAATTAATTGAAGGAATTAATTATGATATAATTAATTAAATTGATTATACATGTGATATAATTAATATAATGTATTTGATACATTATAATTTAAGGTAATATGAGATGAGTTTGAATATGATTCAAATACCAATTATATGAATGAGATTTGTGTAATTAAATATAAATATGATTTATATTGAGAGGAATTAAATATTTGGATATGATCCAAATATCATTTATGTGGATGAGATTCATATGAGTGGATTTAATATAAATGTGATTTATATTAAATGCCATGTATAGTCGAGAGAGAATAAAATCTATAGTTTATGTTATATTTGATGCAATATAAAACTATAGGCTATATTTTATATTTGATATAACATATAGTGTATATATATAATAAAGTAGTTATTATATATATACCATGTTATTAATTTATTTGAAATTAATAAAAAAGGAAGGAGTTATAATTCCCTCCCCACATTCTCTCAAGAATACTAATGTGGGATTCAAGAAGTTGAAAGTATCATCTTCTTCCTGAATTCTCTAGGAGAAGAGTTTTCTGCAAGAGAAAGGTACTCTGAAGAAACGTCCCTCTCTTCCTCTCCATATTTTTCCCACTTCCAAGGATTCAAGCAAAGCCTACAACTCTTGCTTGAATCCTTTAATCCCAAAGAGAATACAGAAGGTTCTCGAGTGGTGGTATCCTTGCGTGAAGAAGGAGACTCGCGAGGAAGGAGTTCCGTTCTTGGCTTGTACAAGAGATTTCTTGAAAAAATAATTCTTCAAAGATAAGAGTTTCTAAAACCCTTTGTATTTGTTTTTAAGCATGTTGTAATTTTAAATAAATGCATATCTGCTTGTTGCTTTACTGTAAAAATTTATATTCAATAAAAATGGCGTTTGGACGATCTTTGCTTCTGCTCAAAGGATCTTTTTCGAAAATTTCCTTCAAATTCAACTCAATTCAACCCCTTTTTGAAGGTTTGGAGGTCTGATTTGAGCGGTTCAGGTCCAGTTCGGGGCGGTTTGAATGGTTCAAAAGCATTTTGGAGCCTTTTTTTGCTTATTTTTGTAATAGTTAGTCCTTTGTTTGCTTGAAAATGTCAAAACTAAAATCATATCAGTCCGTGTTTAATTATTTATGCATGTGATGCATGTTATAATTAAATAAATCTTGTAGTGCATAAAACATACCTTGTAGATTTAAAATCCCACCATAGGAAGCATGTTACATGCATTGAAAGTATGTTATAAAATGTTATAATATATAATATGCATGTATAAGGTTTCTTTTATTTAATATAAGTGTTATATTAAATATTGAATGACTTTGATGTATGTTATGGATGCTTAGCATGTCTAAGTTATAAAATTGGGTTAGACATTTAAAATCCATAACAAAGATAAGTCGTATGCTCACGTAGGTTAACCACTTGTTTTAATAGTTAAAATAGGTCGTTATCTTGTTAAACTAATATTACAAACTCAACCGGTATATAATCCTGTCTAAGATTGGGGGTATTTAAGTTGGCGTTTTACATAACACCTCCTACCTGGGGATTATGGCCGGATAATTGAGCATTGTTAACTGGTTTTATAAGAAATACGCGAGCGGTGTGAGGTTTTAAAACTGGTTTATCACCTAGATATCATAGGTTAAATCCAAATATAAACATTGTACTTGTATAAACACCTAAACTTTGGTTGTTTAATTAGCCGGAACAAACCAAAATAAAGAATATATCCAAACAATTGTCAGGACACTTCAGTCGGAGTTTAATAGCATATATGATATATTATTAGAACATTTCATTGGGTATTTAAGAATGCTTCAATGGGAGATTAATAACATATACGATATGTTATTTTTCGCTCTTGCGTCCCTAAAAGTTCACAATCGAGATTCATGTTTCGTTTTGTGTCACCCTGAGAGTGACCTCCATTCGTAAAGTGTTTACATGAAACGAGATTTTGCTGAATAGGGGAGGTTGTTCATCGTAAAATCAAATGTGATGTTTTGATTTTAATTCTCATGTCCCAAAATGTTCACACCATGAGGTTCATGCAACATTTCGTGTCACCCTGGGAGTGACCTTCATTCGGAAAGTGTTTGCATGAATCAATATTAAGGTGCATGAGGGGAAGTTGTTCAATGTAAAATCAAATATACGATATATTGATTTCAACTCTCACGTCCTTAGAAAGTTCACACCGTGAGGTCGATACAACGCTTTGTGTTGATTATACCTTGATGCTTCATTCGAAAAGTGTTCGTATGGGTCAAGATCAAGGTGAATGGGGGAAGTAGTTCATAGTAAGTGGGTGAAGGATATGTGTCAACGTGTCCTGCGATCTCTTTTGTTTGTTTGGACCGTGAGATTCTTATGTTGCACCTGCTTGTCACCTTTAAGTTTGCCTTGTTAGTCGTTTAACGACGACTATCCCCACGGGGGGCTGTAACATAGGATTCAAAACAACTCAAACCCCAAAAATGGATAGGATTTCTTTGGTCGTTTTCCAACCTTGACTTTCTATTCAGTAGCATCGTTGGGGTCGACCTTTGAGGTCTGAAAATGGAGGGTTACACTTATAGAATTACTAAAGTTTTAGTAAATTCTGACAAAAAACAGTAGCTAAATGACTATTGGAATATGAGTTATTTTGGAGATAGTATTTAGTCAAGAATGTCTTGCTTTAGTGAAGGAGTATTTGACTGTCCCTCGGTAGAACTTATTATGACTCACTATAGTATCATTGAAAAATAATGAATTTTGGGTACATTATTACTTTGCTAAAATGTGATTGGGTTTAAAAGCAATTTACTAATAAAATTTGTTTATATTTTCAGAATGACGAGTTCTTTAGTACAACTATTGGCTTCTGATAAACTTACTGGGGATAACTATGCTACATGAAAATCAAACTTAAATACAATACTGGTGATAGATGACTTAAGATTTGTTTTAACAGAGGAATGTCTCATTCTTAGCTCAAATGTAAACCGAAATGTTCGGGATGCATACGACAGATAGATCGGGATTAATGAGAAAGTTCATGCCTATATTCTTGCTAGCATATCTAATGTATTAGCTAAGAAACATGAGAGCATGAGTACTGCCAGACATATTATGGAATCTCTGCATCGGATGTTTGGACAACCGTCCTTCTCCCCGAGGCATGATGCAATCAAATATGTTTACAACTGTCGTACGAAAGAAGGGGCCTCTATTACAGAACATGTCTTGGACATGATGGTCCATTTTAACGTGGCTGAAGTAAATAGTGTTGTTGTTGATGAGAAGAGTCAAGTTGGTTTTATTCTTGAATCTCTTCCGAAGAGTTTCTTGCAGTTCTGTACAAACGCGTTGATGAATAAAATAGAGTATAACTTGACTATTCTTCTAAATGAGCTATAGGCTTACCATACCATGACGAGGACTAAAGGATTGGAACCAAAAGTAAATGTTACTACTGCTGAGAAAAGAGGATCGTCCTTTAAGAAGTCTTTTGCTTCTTCTTCACAGAATAAAAGTATTACAGTAAAGAAGAAAAAAGGGAAAGGGAAGAAGAAACCTACTGGCAGAAAAGGCAAGGCAAAAGCTACAGATAAAGGAAAATTTTTCCACTGTAGTGAAGAAGAGCACTGGAAGAGAAACTACCCACAATACCTTGCGGAGAAAAGAGTAGAGAAAGCAAAATAGGAAACTAGTTCCTGAGGGTTACTCGCTATGAGATAATACTCTAGATTGTGAATATAGGAACATATCTCAAAATGACTAGTGGGAGATGTTGGAGTTGTTGAAAGATAAACTTGTTTACTTTTTGTTATTGTAATAAAAATTATTTTATCTTTTGTATAGAACATATTGTATAAACCTTTTATTATAAATTAAATGTTCATTAGCAAAAGGTTATATTTGTTCTACTCTATAGCAACTTTTGTTAGAACCAACCAAGCTAAAAGCCATCTGCAAATATTTAGATATTTAAAAACAGCTAGAAAACAATAAAGGCAAATAGTTGTTTGACCTAAATAATAAGTTCAGAACACTTGAAGTTCAAGGTGTATAAAACTTGTTAGGTAAAATAAAATCCAAAATACTTCAATTGGAACAAAGTAAGAAATATAGAAAGTTTGAGATTTCTGGGGCTATTCTGATAGAACATGAAATCGAGTGAAAACTTTCTACACCTAATTGCCTTAATTATTTTGAACATTATTTTAATTTTAAGGTATTTCTGAAAATCCATATAAGATATGGAGAACTCATAAAAGTTGTTTATGATATGTAAAAAATGTTTACATAGTTCAGAAATCTGAAAAGATCAACACATGTGTTAGTGTTGAACCCTTAAGTGTTGAAATATTGTTCAAAAGACATGCCTATCTGTAGGACATCCAAAAGTAATATATTTTCAAGTAAATGAAAATCAAGTGTTTGTGTTGACAAATACCAAATTTTCTGGAAAAATTTACGAGATCATCATGTATTATTTGTATTCCATAAAAGCATATATATATCAATAAAGAGTTATTGATTAAAACTGATACTGTAACAAAAGTTGTTTGGGCAGATCAGATGTCATCTTACTCAAGATTTGAGGGTGTTTCGATATAATAGGAGGGATGTATGACACCCTAGCCATGTTTTGAGTTTATTAGAAACTCATGCCATCAAGTTTAGGTGACAACATAAAAAAACAAAGAGTTGTGAAAATTAGATGCATTCCCTATATAGTTTAATAAGATCCATTGTATACTAACATGTTTACAGCGATTCTCTTGGCTAAAGTGTTTCAGAATCTTCTAGTAAGACTAGGACTACGAGGTATATAACCTAGGGCAAGTAGGAGAAAAACCCATGGGTATGTGATACCTAAAGGTAAACCATGAGTATGTGATGCCCTAGTTAAATGTTTTTCTCTGTAAAACTCAAAAACTCAACATTATGTATTCATATGTATGTTACCATTGAAGTTTTAGTCCAAGTGAGAGTTTGTTGGGTTTTATCTCCTAAAACTCGTGGATTGTAAACAATAAAACTTATTCTGAAAATTCAATAAAGTTGTTATTGAATATATGAATTGCTCATTTCATTTTTTAAATAAATCCAATAAATTAAAAGATCCATGACTATTACATGAGTACTTGAACTTTACGTGGAGACATAAAAGTGGATCAGGTTCAAGTAAATAATCAAAATGGTCTATAGTATATGAATAAGGTAGGGTGCCTTATTCTGGTAACGCTATCGGATGCTACCCACTCTGTAGTTGTTACAAGGAGTTGTAAAGTGCTACAGACGAAGTGATCCTGATTCGAGCATGTAATGACATGAGGAGTGGGGGCGTCCTGTACAAAGAGTTTGTGTAAGATCGGACCACGAAATAAGCCACTCTTACTTTATAACATTGTCTACTGTTTAAGACTAACTATCACAACGATTGAAGGAACTCTTAAACAAGAACATTGATGAGCATGGTCGAATTTTTCCCATTTAATCATGACTGAATTACCACACACACATTCTAACAAATAGGTATGTATTTTAACACTAATTATACGCATGCTTTGACAAATAAAAAAACAACAGATTGAGTAAATATACCAGTTGAAGACTATCTTTACTTCGAACTCAATCTAGCTGAAGCAACTCCTCCATAGTCTAAATCGTCCAGCAATCAGTCACCTGACAGTATGATCGTCTACACAAACGGCAACAACTGAACAAGCAGCAACCGGGGATGACACCACCACTTGAAGCCCTTGGTATTCTCGGAGTGAGAATCCAAAGAGTGGACTTTGATGGAATTGGTAGAGGAAGGAGGAAAATATGATCATGTAGAACAACAAGCAAGTGGGAGATAGTAGGTGTATAGTCGGGTGCTCGTCGTTTAGAGAAAGGCACATGATCGTGTAGGTTTTACTAAGCGATCATTTAGAAAACTCGGCGCGCTAAGTGATCGTTTAGTGCGCAGGGTGTGTGATCGTTTAGGCGACAAGGCACTATCGTATAGGCTCTCAGCTAAGCATTGTGACGTTTCCACACCTTAAGCGATTTTTTCGAACTCTTTGCAAAATGAAACCAATTTTCATTTTATTCTTCAGTTACAATAACCGAAATTGATCTTCCCACTATCGCACGATTTAGGAGAAATTTCCAGTCAGTTATCACATAATCAACTAATTAATTGATAAATGAATATAATCATATTATATTTTTAACCTATAGTTTGATATCATATATCTACTATAATAATTTCTCTTCTACTTGATATAAATTATATTTATATCTAATTTCCTCCAAAATAATGTATCTCATACATTTAGTCAATTATATCATATATAGTTAACCATTTTGATTATATCATATATAATTAAACTCTCTTTTGTCAATTTGAACATTTCAAACTGACCCAAAAACTGATTCTCGACTTTATCCAAGCTACCTAGAGGACCTTGTGGACCTGTGGCTCGAAGCTCCAACGGTACATGAATAGTTGAAACTCTTTAGCCACAAGATCACCATCCATTAACTACCAGGCATTCCACTAAAGACCAATAGCTGAATTCTTCTTACCACAGATATATTTCTGTGTCCATCAGATATAACCAATCATGAGTACGATGACCATTCACAGTTGGGCCAATTTACCATTTTGCCTCTATAGTTATATCTCACTCCTTAAGTACCACTGATTTCTCTAATGAACAATACAACATAGTCCAACTATGTGTGAACAACTCTCGGGCCAAGAGAAGGTGTGTGGCGCCACATCGTTCAAGCCCTGGAATCAAACTTTAAGGGAACTATCTATCTATTTGCCCCTTCTTCGGGGAAGGAGTGAATTCCATCTTATGTAGTTGAGTTCCCAGCTCCCAAATCAGACGAAACCCAAAAATGGTAGGTTTGAGTCGGCGACCTGGCCACTCGCACCGATACAAATCAAAGGATCGCCCTTAATGGTAGGAGTTCTCAACTCACTCAAGATTGAGGTCATGTTACCTATGGTCATCCTAGTGAAGTGAAGTCTCTATCATGAACGGTGTTATATAATAAGACATTAACACTTCGTGGTCAGGTCTTATACAAACTTTTTGTATAGGACGCCCTCGCTTACATATCCCCTACATGAATGATCAGGATCAGACCATCTGTGATAAATCACAATACTTGTGACCATTCCACAAAGCGGGACGCATCCGTAGCGTTACCAGGATAAGGTTTCCCTCCTATATCCATATACTACAGACCACTTTGGTTATCCCTTAAGACATGATATACTTGTATGTCACCACATACATGCTTAAGTTACATACAGATAACTAGAGATTTTATGTTTATTGGTTTGTGGTAAAGCAAATAAAACAAACAACTGAGCAAAATCAAGAAGTGAAGTAAAATATCATATATTATACATCACAAGCATTCGTACAAACTATTTACAAACTATAGAACATGAGACTTTAGGGCATCAACCTCAACAACGATGACCTAGATTACTTAACCTGAATCCTGAGCTAACTATGAACTTCTTTTTATTCGGGCTTATCCTTAGATTTGCATGGGTGAGGGTTGGCTCAGCAATATTGGCTCAATAAGCCTCCCATTTCAGGTTTAAGACCGGGTAATAGCTGGGGACATAGAGTGCAAGATGAAATTCATTCATACTCACTTTCAGGGATAGTAGAGAGGTTGTTCCCTTAAGTGCTAACTTCGGGTCTTGAACAAAGAGCCCCACCCTCTTATTGGCTCGAGAGGGACTCGATTTGATGATTGGATCACAAACTAATTGTTCATTAAACTATCAGTGGGACTTAAGGAACAAGAGGTAATCTCGGGGGTAAAACAGCTTTTTGACCCAGCCATTATTACGAATAACCTGTGAAGAGTTAACTTACTAATCATGGTTATATCGAGTGGACACAATATATCTACAGTGAGGGGAATGCAACTCTGGGTTTTAGTGGAGTAACCCAGTAGTTAACGAATGAGGGTTAATTCGATGTAAAGAGTTTAGCTGATTAATCTTGGATCGTTGAAGCCCGTGATCTGTAGGTCCACTAGGTCCCCTTACTAACTCACAAACGAATTAACCTTAGAGTAGCATGATAAGTTGATTTGAAATGTTCAAATTAGAATTAAGGGTATTAGTAATTATATGTGATATAATTACATGTTTAATTTTGGAATTAAACGAAATTGGAGAATCAATTAATATTTAAATATGATTTAAATATTAAATTCATGGATGGGAGTTCATAGAAGTGGAATTGGTGATTAATTAATTTAATATTTGATATAAAATTAATTAGAATTAATTATTAATTATTAATTTTATTAGAAAAATTAATTTTGAATTAATTTTTGTAAAATTAATATAATTTCAGTTTTAAATGTAAAATTAAAAACTGAAATTAATTTGTAATTTTGAAATTTGTTTCAAAATTGGAAAAATAAAGAAAAAATGAGAAAATCCCAAAATGGGATTTTCCCACTTCTTCTTGGAGTAGTTTAGTCACCAAACCACTCGCTTTCCAACTCAAATTTGAAGCTGAAGCTGGAATGTTTTCAGACATTTGAGTGTTTGCATGAATGACTTGTATATATCACTCAGTTTGGAGTGAAAATGAGGCATGCAATTGACTGAAAATTGCTGAAAAATCTTGAGGTTGAAGAAAGTCTTCAACCATGGTGATCCAGTGACCTCTTCTCCATTTTCCCCTAATTCAAGCTTATTTTGAGTCTTACGACTCAATATAAGCCACATAGAGAATAGTAGGGAAGACCTTGTGGTGGTTCACATCCAAAGGAAGAGAAAATTGTAGCTGAAATTCGAGATTCAAGTAGATCTTCAAAGGTTAGTATGAAACCTTCTTTTTAGTTTATAAGCATGCTAAATTTGAAGCCAAATTAGAATGCTTAATGATCCTATTTTCTTCCGTTGCATGTTTCATAAGTCTAACACTTTGTGCTTGCGGACAGATCATGTCGAGTAACTGATGTTAAAAATTTTCCCTTTTTGGAGGGAGCTAGGTTAAAAAATTCTGTTTTCTTTATTTGCTTTCTAGATTAGCTTTCTTTTTATTTTATTTTTTTTGTTTTGTAGGTTCCTCTCCTTGGTCCCTAAAGAAGAAAGAAACATCTTTTGAGAGGTGAGCCTTCCTACCACACCTCAAAGACAGTGCACGAAAACGCGTAGAGGGGAGGTTTTCTGTTTCCTTGTCTTTATTTTCATAAAGCTTTATTTAGAGATATATTGAGGACAATGTATCATTTTAAGTTGGGGGTAGGGTACCCGTGGTAGTATATTTTAGCTTGGGGTCCTTGAGCATTGTGCTTGGACAATGCTTTGTGCTCAATTGTTTTGTTTGCTCTGTTGCTTGGTTGTTATGATGATAGTTTATGACACACTCTTCTTGTGATAAAACTTGCATGAAATAATGTTAGGAGAGCATAATCATGATTTTTAGCCCAATTTTAAAAATTTTTCTTCTCTCTTATACATCTTTAAGCCATTGTTGTTGCAAAATAAAAGTCTTGCATGCTTAGAATTGGGTTATCTGATTTAAATTTCAGTTGCTACCCCAAATGGACCCCTTTTCACTTAGAAGTAACCTCCCTTGTTTTAGAGCAAAACTAGACAATGTAGATAAAAAAGGACCTAGTGTGGATAAAAAGAAAAAAAGCAAATTAGTTGCTTGAAAAAAAAAATTAAAAATGAGATAATCGTCGGCTTGCCTGCAAAAAAAAAAAAAAAAAAAAAAAGTGTGTTTGTGTGCATGGATAGAGGTGAAAAGAGCTACCTCTGCCGTGTCTAGTTAGGGCCTCGCGAGAAAATAGTGGATAGATTCGGGGCAGTTGAGTATGAAAGCTAGCCCTCTAGGTAAAATAAATGCTTTCTATGTTTTGTGTGCGTGAGTTTAGGCACCCTTGTCTTAGTGTTGCCCTTTTTTGCAAGCTTGGTATGTCTGAAGTCGATAACCGAGCCAGAGTAGGGGGTAAAACAGATTGAGAACCTTATAAAAAATTCTCGGGTCATGCAAGCTTAACTAGTAAGACTCTAAGCCCACTCATGCATGAATAGATTTAGAATCATTCTTAAAAATGTGCTTCATTGATTGATTGTAATCGAATTTCATTCTTGATTGCAAATTTCATCCTTTTTTTACTGTTGAGACTAGAGTAACAACTTTTTCAACTCTATCAAGCATGTTTTTGAATGAATGAGTATATTTGTTTGAATATATGTTCATACCTTGCTCAGGACGAGCAAGAATTAAGTTGGGGGTGTTTGACAACTCTAAAAAAGTGCTATAATTTCTAGCTTAATTTAGGCTTGTTAATGGATTTTATGTGTTAATTATCTTATTTTGTAGATACTGAGAAACAAGAGGTAGAATTAACCATTTGATTAGAAATAGGGTTAATTTGAAGTAATTTGGAGGTAATTTGAGCATCTGGGCTTGAAAGAAGAGGAAATGACAACTGCCCTTGATTGAAGCGTCATAATGCTCATACATGCCTAAGTGCAACGTTGAATGGCAAAAGCTAAGTATGTAGAGTAGCGTCGCAACGCTGCTCTTAGCATTCTAACGTTGCGATGATTAACGGAACGCCAAGCATCTCCACGAGTGCACCTATAGCAAGGGAGAGTCATACCATCATTGTAACACATGCCCAACGCTTGAGGGTTAGATCAACAAGAGTGTTGCAATGTTCTTCCTAACATTGCAACACTGTGGCTGTATTATAAATATTTTCTTTCCGAATTAGGTAAGAAGGGAGGAGAGTTAGGCCTTCTTAGAGAGTATGTTGCAGTTTTGGCCATTCCAGGCCAAAGTTCATGAGATTTCTTTTCCTTTTGAGTTGTATTTATATATCTTGGCATCATGAATCAGATTCGATGAACGATTAAAGGTCACGACATCAGTTTTTAAGGTTTGTAGGGATTTTCTTGAACTCTTTGAGATTTTTTATGGATTTTTGGTTGGATGTTTTTGTTTCTTTGTGATTTCCTTTCTTTCAATTAATCTCTAGTACAAGCATATAGGATTGATGAATTGACGACTCAATTTCTTGTATGTTTTTCTTCTCTATATGTTTCTTTGATGTCCGAATTGCATTGAAAGCATGCTTAATTCAGTAGTAATAGTTTTAGTTTGATTTATGGCATGATTTCTAGACTATCTAGGATCATCTAATTGATAAAAAAAACATAAAGATTGGAAATGCTTTAGGATAGAATTGGTCATTCTTGTTTAATGTCTTAATCAATCCTTGTACATAATGAAATTAACTAAGTAAATAGCCTTTGTAACGAGCTCAGTTAATTTAGAAATTAACGACATATTGATTTTCATTAAGGAGTTTGTATGGATTATCCCTACATTCGATTAAACTCAAGAAAGAGTTAATTCAAGTAGTTTTTAATAATTAATCGATGATTAAATTCTTAGAAAACCCTACAATCTCTAAATCGACAAAGGTAATCTTGTGTTCAATCTCTCTCTTTCGCCATCTATCTTACTTTTTCGCATTTTAATTTCCACATTTAGTTTTCTTGTCAATCAAACAACAAAACCCCATTTTTATCGCTTTCATAGTCAAATTTAGCTTAGGAGAAGACTTAATTCTTGACCTCTTTGTGGTTCGACCCCGTATTTGCCATTTATACTACTTATTAATGTAAGAAGTAGGTTTTAGTGATATAAAAATATTTTTTTGTTTTGGTTTAAGGTCAAATCAATGACATCGATTTTCGAAAGTGATCACTCCTCAACAGCTTTCAACAGAAAGTTTATTTTCCTCTCCATCTTTGCCATGGCCGCATCGATTGTTACATTCGCCATCATGATAGATATTACATTTATATATGATTCTTTCTTTGCTCGGTCAGAAGTAGGAGTAGAGTTGTCAAACAAGGGTTTTTTCTTAATGAAGATCCCATCTCTTGAAGATTCAATTAATTGTTTCAGAATGCTATGTGCGATGATGGAAACTTGCTCTTGTTTTTGCATGATCTCTTTCGAAAGACTGCGAGTAATAGGTCCTGTGTAGGCGTTGCTTGCAAAAGATGCTCTAGATGCGGCTTTCTTTGGTGCCATTTGTTGATTTGGTGATTTGGATGAGTGAGAGAGATGAGAGGTAGAGATGTCCCATCAGACGTGCCAATTTATCCACATGAGGTTTCTGGATAAACTTGTTTCGTGGAGTTTGACTTGTGTTTTGTGTTGATTTGATGTGATGTGGTTAGATCTCTAGTGTTTGATCCTTTGATTCTCTCTCAGTTGAATGCATATGCTTGACTTGGGAAAGTGGAGCGTGTGATGTTCTTGAAGTTGAAGTCTTGAAAGAATCTTTGTATCTTCAAAACTTGAGCTTCAAGGAGTAGTTCGGTCTTCCGGAGTCAATAAGTCTTCTAAATGTAGAGTATTCTCTCTAGGCTCTATGGAACCTAGAATTGTTGACCCCCACAAATAAAGAGAACTCTATTTATAAAGCTCTCAGGTGGGCTTTGTGGGCTTGGGTTTAGTTGGTCCATAGACTTGGTCCTTGGGCCCCATTAATTGGAATTGGAACTTCTTTGACATTTAGGTCAAATTAAGCATATTCTTGAGTTCAATTTAACTTTAACCCAAAATTTTAATATATAATTAAATCAAAATAATTAATTTGATCCAATGGTTGAAATGAAAACACATGACAACATTGGAATTTGCTAATTTATGACTTTAATTTCAATTTGGGATACATGTTATTTTTTAATTAGTCCCAAATTCAATTGTTTGTAATTTCGTAAATGATGTAACAATTTGTGATTGGTCCAAAATTTCTCATTCAACAGACATAAATATCAGAATACCTCAGATATATATCAAATAAATAATAGAATATATTATATGAAAACAAATAGTACTCAAAACAAATAATGGAATATATCACATATATCAACATCAAATGTTAAATGCATTTTCTTTCTCTAATTGAAATGAAAAATAAATTATATTAAATGCACGTTCTCTCTCCATTTGAAAATGAGAAAATATCGTATTAAATGCATTTTCTTTCTCCATAATAAATGTAATTTTTCTCTCCATGAAGCTTTGTAAATAGGAAAATATATATAAAAATCGAAATAAAAAAATAAAAAAAAAGTATATTTGTCTAAAAATAATACTAAAAGTCTTTTTTCAAAAACTAAAATTTAAAGACATTTTTTAAAAATATATTGCTAAAAGAGGATGCTTTTCGTAAAAATCTCATCAATTTATGTACACATAATGGTAAATTTCGTAATTTTACTTTGTAATTGAGCAAGTAAAAGATTATATATTTAGGAAGTAGGTCGGATTTTATTTGAATCTCGTGAAATGAATCTTCTATAAAAGAAAAGAAAAAAGAATATTATAAATGGTACATGATAGATTAGAGAGAGGAACAAAAACAATTGAGCAATAATGAAGCCAAGACAGAGAAACGGTATACGGAAGAAAAAAAAGCAAGGATCAGGATATGGCACTGTTTTGTTTGATAGTGCTCGTAGCTTTATAAAATTTTCAAAAAATAAAAATAAAATTTAAGATAGTATCCCCACTTCATCCTATCCTCCATCCTCTCATGATTGATATTTGGTCAAATTTTTACAGTTCTAAAAATAAACCAATTAGTCAAAACTTTTTATTTGAAACGTTAAACTAAATGGAGAGTTTTTAATTATAATTGAGACTAAAAAGAATCGAACTCCAAACTTTGTGATTATGATGTTTCAAACTAAATACATCCTTATTCTTCCAATCATCAATATTTAATTATTACTAATGAATTTAAAAAATTAATGGTAATTGAATACGTTTTCACTAATTTTTCCTCACTTGTAAAATTAATTTAAAATTTTCATATCATAATTATTTTTAATTAAATAAATGATAGTTTATATTAAAAATTAAAGTAATCATTAGTGAACACTCATGAATAATTATAAAAAAAGTTAAAATGAGTGAACACTTGGGAGTAATTATTAAAAAATATAATATTTGAATCAAGTGAAAATTAACCTCAAAATTAAAAATTAAAAATACAAATTTTTTAAAATAATGTAATATCTTAGAATATAGGAAAACAATATCTTTTTGGTCACTAGGTTTTGAATCTAGTTCCTATTTAATTCATGGGTATCAAAATGTTATATATTTAGTCCTTAACTTTTGAGTTATGTTTCAATTTAGTCTATAAATTTTAAAATGTTACAATTTTATCCTTGACATTTGAGTTTTGCTTCAATTTGATCTCTATGTTTCAAGATTTATACTTTTGATCTCGATTATTCACTAAATACCCATTTTTCATCTTTAGTATTACTTTACATTAATAAATTAAAAATCATTAAAAGAATTATAATTAATTAAGTTTCACTATTTTTTATCACTTTTAAAATTTCACTTCATAATTAATTTTAATCAATTAATAGAAATTGACATTGAGTACTTAATGAAAAATCAATTTTAAAAATATAAAATATTGAAATCTAGGAACCAAATTGAAATAGAACTCAAATCTCGAGGGTAAAATTATAATATTTTGAAACTTAGGGATTAAATTGAAATAAATTTTAAAACTTAATGACCAAATGTGTAACATTTGAACACCTAGAGACTAAATAAAAACGACATTCAAAACCTATGAACCAAAAAAATATTTTCCCTAAAATATAATATTATATGTGTCTTTTGAATTTGAATTTGAACATTTTTTCAAAACAAAGATAAATTGATAAGACTATATATACATATTATTTTTTAGTTTAACAATATAATAATTTGTTAACATGAATATAATTTAATAATCGATTAGCATAAAATTTGTATTATTGACTTCGATCCCATGTATATATTTTAAACGGGAAAAAATGGATAACATAATAAATATAAGATTGGTTTGGGTAGTTAGGATTGAAGCACGTTCTGATATTGTGTGGCTACAGAAATGGGTCGGACAAGACTGCAAGGGCCCACAAAAATGATCCACTGAATCCAAGATAATAAATAGAAACGACACCGTTTGAATGCCTTAGAAACTTATAGGTTAAAAGATTTATAGCTTGTTTGGTTGTCAAGTTTTACGTTTTCAAATTCATTCAATTCAGCTAGATATTTTATATTCTATTTCTAAATTTTTTTTTCTGATTATGTAATCTTGTATTTTTAAATTTTATGTATCCAGATTTTAATTTTTGAAATGTAGAATTAAATTAAATAAAGATAAAAAAAAAAAATCTGTAAATATAGTATAGGATGTTATGAACTAAATTTATTTTTAAAAAACTAAAATATGTATATATAAAATCATATAATATTACAACATAATAATTATACATGTTTTTTAACATAAAATATTTTCATAAATTAAATTAATAATAGTTTAATTTTAACTAATGTTAAGTTACGAACTACAACTAATTTTATAATTCATCAATATAATATCAAACAAATTTTAAATAATTGTTTAAATTGTAATCAAATTCATTTACCGTCAAACACATATAAAAAAATATGAAATATAACTTTATTCTTATTTGAATCCATTTTTTTCAAATTTGTCTTTTTAAATTTTCTACCAAACAAGTCCTTAGTTCATATACGTTTAAAGTTGTAACAATTTAGTCTATGGATTTTAATAAGTAATGATTTAGTCATTATATTTTACAATTTGTTACAATTTAGTCAATGTCGTAAAAAATATTAATGTGATTTAATAAAAAAATTTTACACGCAAAAGTTAATAAACTGATTGGAAATCAAATTTATTTTTAAACTATAAAGACTGAATTGTTATATAAAATTTAGTATAATAAGAATTATATTGTTACAGATGGTAAAGTACATGAAGGAAAAAAATGATATTTGAGAATAAGTTATCCATAAATAAAACGTTGAAAATTATGTTGCAAATATGAGTTTAATGTGTATGCATCCTTTTTTATAAAAAAAATCTCAAACCACATAATCCTAGATCTGAATAGTAGTTGAACATAATCATGATCATATGATTAATGTATGATTTGTTTTAATTTCATCCACATAATTTTAAAATGTATTAGTTCAATGACAATAATTTATCGAAATAAGTTCATGTACGTATTGATTCTAAATATCTTTTTTATTTAACAAAAGTATGGTGGATCGTGAAAGAAAAACTTAACAAGTTAATAGATACTTATACATTATACCATATAATTTTAAATCAAGTATCTATTAACTTATTAAATCACTTATACCATTTATGTTTAATAATTATTTTGTTTTTTGTTTTTTATTATTAAATTAATCATTTTAACCGATTACGTTATATTAAATTATTGGGGAGCTTTTTACTCTAGAGTGCTTATTTTTAACTGTGGTTTCTATAAATATAAAAATAAAATAAAGCAAATAGACAAATACGAATAAATTGTCTAAGAAATGAGTAGGATTTAATATTTTTGTGTACCATTTCTTCAGTCTATTTTCATGTAATAAAAACTAAGATTTTGAAAAATGTTACTATTATAGTGACCAGTTAAGTTAAGCCTGTATTTCTAAATCATCCAACCATCGCCTCTTTTTTATTTTATTTTATAATTGTTTTTTTTTTTTTTTTTGTGTAATTAGAGTGATCGGAAAAAAGTGGTCTCTATTTTGTTTCTTTTCCATTTTTTGTTTACATAAATCCATTTTGTGATAATACATGATAAGTATAGTATTAATTTTTTTTCGACATATTGATATTTCCATATTTCTGTGTGTTCGATATCGACATAAAGAGTGATAACAATATTTCCACATTTATCGTAGAGAAATCTATGAAATGTAATAATTAAGTAACGTAATATCACTAATATAAATAAAAATATATATAATAGACATGTTGACTTATTTAAAAACTATAAGAGGTTGATTTACTAATTTAAATTTATTTTTGAATTTTTTATTTTTATAAATTTTTAGAAATATTGAAATCAAAATTTTATTGATATTTTCATCAGAATTTCTGTAAAATTAAGATTTCGATATTTTCATTGACATCAATATTTTTAATATTGATTATAGGTTTATATATATATATATATAGGAGGATTTTCAAAAATAGAAAAATAAGGAAAACTAATAGTAAAATTTTAATTTTTTTTATAGTGGTTGGCCAGTGTCTATCGATATTTTTTTTTGCTGTTTCTCTAAATAGTTTGATATTTTTTCTTTACATGAAAATTCTTCTCTATATATAAAGTAACAATTAGAATAGGTATGGAATTCAAAATAATTAGTTTATGATAAAAAAAAAAGTTGTTTATCAAAAAGTATATGGACCTAGACTAAAAATGTTATTGAACTATTAAATCGAATATAGCTCAATTGCATTCGAGTGTGTTAATAATCACGAAATTTGTAGTTCGAATCTCTATATTTTTAATTGTACTAAAAAGGAAAAAAAGTGATTGAACTAAAAATTATAATATTGTTAATTATTATTATTAATATTAAACAAATCCACAAATTCTCTATAAAATCAACCAATCTCTTCCTTCATTTCATCATCTTCATCTTCATCTGTTTAATTCCCTCCCGTGTTTCTTCTCACAATGTTCAATTCAGCTCTCTCTCATTTCTCCAATGGTGGCCGATCCGCCATTGCCATCCTCAGTTTCCTCTGGTTTTCTCTCTTAATCTCCTCCTCCTTCCAAATCGGTCTCGTTAAAGCCATCATTCACGATCCTCTCTCTAACAACATTTTCTTACCTTCTGAAATCGAGAACAATGAGAGAGATCATAACCTCCAATTGCGTACCTGTACTAGAGTCAATCCCTTGCTCTACTACAAGCCGGTGATCGGAATCCTTTCTCATCCCGGCGAAGGTGCTTCTGGTAGGCTCAGTAATGCCACCACCGCATCGTATATTCCGGCGTCATACGTCAAGTTCGTCGAATCCGCCGGTGCTAGAGTTATTCCTCTTATCTATAATGACCCGACTGATGTTCTTGAAGAGGTAACAAACTGACGATTTTATGTTGAGAAATCAACTGCACCACAGGACAAATCATCGATATTTAAAATGATAATTGATGTCATACTCATTTAAGTTATGCTCAATTGACAGTATAAACTGCACACTCAAACTAATGAATTTAGTGGAACAAGAAACATTATGTCCATTTCTCAAGACAAAATTTCGAAAAGAATTTATCTATTTTTGACGGATACAAGTATATGTACAATATGGATAAGACGATATGACACGAGACCTTTAAAGTAAAAATTAAAGAATAAATCATGTAAGTTTAAATAAATTAAAGATAACTATCTTAAACTAGTTTAACAAGATTCGTTCATTCAACCACAACTCCAACCTAAAAAATATATATACGATTTTGCTAAAAACAAATCAAGATTTTGAAGAACAAAGTTTATTATTATTATTATTATTGCAGAAGTTGGGTTTGGTGAATGGAGTGATTTTCACAGGAGGGAGGGTTAGAGATGGATTATATTATTCAGTGGCTGAGAAAATTTTCCAGGTAATATTTCATATATTTATTTCATTTTGGGTGAAGAAAATTTATTTAATTTTCTCTTTACTCTTGTGTGTCTCTTTTAATAGAATAATAATTTTATCTAATTTTGGGTGCAGAAAGTTTTGAGTAGGAATGAGGCTGGGGATCATGTCCCCTTATATGGCATTTCCTTGGGTTTTCAGCTCATTAGCACAATGGTCGGCAAGGTAACTATTGAATGGGACCCATTCATTTACCTGTTGACACAATTTAGTATAGGTTCAGAGTTCATCAATTTTATGTTCTTTATATAATATATAAATAAATAATTGATCTAGTATCAAAATCACTTGCGAGTTCAATGATTAATTTACTTTCCAACTCCTTTTAGTCTTAGATTAGACTTACTCATTACATTTATTTTTACTAAATGATATAAAGTCTTCCGTCAACAAAAATTATGGATCTACTACTATCTCAACAAGATGACATTGAAACTCCAACCTGAATGTAACACATAGTTCTTAGTAAAAATAAAAAAATAAAAAAATTATATATACATATATACCCTCTATTTAGAACTAAGAAAATTGAAGAAATAATTTTAAATATCGTAATATTGAAATTCAATCTTTTTAAATGCTATAAAAATCCTATAAAATTAGACCAAAATTTGCTTAGGTAAAAATTGGGATAATTTACTTCACTGACATATTGATATACTTTTATTTTCTTTATAGAACTTTGACATTATCGAGCCATTTAATGCCACACGTTTTCCATCTGCCTTGAAATTTAACGACTTTGCAAATATTAGAGGAACCGTCTTCGAAAGGCAAGTATCTATCATTGATTTTTTTTAATTATTTTAAATATATCGTATCTGATCTCGAATTAATAGTACTATATCAATTGAACAATAATCGTTTTAGCCACTGATCATTGAATTGTAGCTCCATAAATACAATATTTTTTTTATAAATTATGATGATTGATTTGTATATTATCCCTTTATAGAGTTCCACTTTCTTTACGAATAAGGACAACCAAGGATTGTATTACATGGGAAGACCATAAAGTAAGTTTCAAAGCTTTTTTTCTCTATTTTTTTTACAATATGTGAAGTGAGAAATTAAACGTTTGGCCTCAAAATTGATAGTATAAATTTTATATCAGTTTAATTATATATATGTTGGTTGAAAAGTTATATTTTGTATCTCTAAAATTTTTAATTTAATTTTCATTTGTTTCTTAAGATTCAAACTATTAAACTTTTACTTTTGAGTTATGAGTTCATTTGGTACTTAGGCTTCAAGATTTATACCTTTATATATTGATTTTACTTTTGAATTTTAATGTAGCCTATTACTTATTTTAAAAATTATAATTAATTAGTTTTCACTGTTTTTTCTGGGTTGTTAGAATTAATTTAAAATTTCACTTCATAGATTTTCTAAAAGCTAATTAACTATAAAGTTTATGTCAAAGAGACCAAAGTAAGTATTAGTAAAAAATTAAGGACAAAGTGTAAAATACTGAAATATAGTGACTAAATGAAAATTAAGTTTAAAATTCAATCGTAAAATTATAGCATATTAAATTCTATTAACCAAATGAAAATAAACTCAAAACTCAAGAATAAATGTGTAACATTTTAAAATTTAGACACTAAAGTGGTTTTTTTTTCCGATTTTTTTGCTAGGATAATTGTTCAAATTAGATAGTATATGCTAATGTTGATTAGATTATTTTCAAATAAAAGAAAAAGAACTCACTTATTTACAAATATAACAAATGTCATTGTCTTCCCGTGATAGACTGCGATAGACTGATATTTTATTATACTTAAAAATATTTTTAACGTTTTTACCATTTAAAATAATTACACATGCTGATTAACTATCTTATTGTTAATTTGTTCAATACAGTATGGCATTTCACCTGAAACATTTGAACAAAATGAGGGGCTATCTAGTTTTTTCCAAATATTGACGACTAGCATTGATAAGAACAACAAGGTAATTTTGTTTGTTTTTTTTTAAAGGTAATTCTATTTGTATCTCATTATTTATATCCTATTATTTATATTTGTATGTTCAAGAACAACTATGAATTTCTCAAATTTGTTTCAGAAAAAAAAAATCAACTTCATTTTTAGCATTTTAATTTTTGAGATATTCTTATGGTAATTGTACCTTTGTAATTAGGTCTATGTTTCTACTGCAAATGCTCGCAATTATCCAGTTACCATCTTTCAATGGAGTCCTGAGGTAAATTATCTTTAAATATATACTAATTTTTCTTGAATAATTTTTAAATACCAATTTATACCCCAAACTAATGATTTTATCAATTTAAATCATGAACTTTCAGAAGTATGACCATTTACACTCTCGTTCAGATCTCGTTTGAAAAAATATCGCCTGAGATTTATAACCATTTTGATTAAAATCTTAATTTAACATGAGAGAATCAATTTAGATCATTTGCTAAGATTATCTTTGACAATCATTAATACATCTATAAACTTTTTCAAATGTAAGATTAACAAATGGATTATTATAATCAATGTACGAACAATTTTCAAAGGTAATTTTCAATAAAGAGTCTAAATTGATTCAATCATGATGATTTAAGTATATAATTGAAACAATTTTTAAGTTTCCAGGATACTTTTACGAACAAAATCTAAGTCGATACTTACGAAAGTTCAAAATTTAAATTGATAAAATTATTAGTTCAAATGTTTTAATTAATACCATCCAACTTTTTTTTCTAAAATTTTGAAATTTTATATTTAATATTCGAGTAAATGTTGCAGAAAAACTCATATGAATGGGGCATTTCTACTATCCCACACACTGAATATGCCATTGAATTGACACACAAAGTAGCCCATCACTTGGTCAGGTAATATTTATAACCTAAATTGTTTATTTCTTAATTTTTGAGATTTAAAAAAAAATATATACAATAATTTTTTTTTTATCGAAGTCGATATTTAAACGAGGACAAAAATGGAAAAAAAAAAAATATTTTTGTGTGTTGCTTAATGCAGTGAGGCCAGGAGATCAATAAACAAGCCACCTGTAAATCAGGTTCTTGAGAAACTAATCTACAAGTACAGCCCAATTTATAATGGCAAGGCCGGGTAATTACAAATTTACTATTTTAACCTTGCATTTTTTTTAATTAATAAAAACAATATTGGTTTTTTTAAAGCCTTAATAATAATAGTTTTTTTGTTAATTTGTGTGAATGCAGGAAGGGATATGATCAAGTTTACCTTTTTGAATAGATAGGTTGCATCCCCTTTGTTATAATTTGGAATTTCCATCTATCTTGAGGACTAATGTTGTAATAACTTTATCATCTAAAATAAAATAAAAGGAATGGGAAATTCCAACTACTTTTATTTATTGGAAACACTTTATATGGTTTTTTTTTTTTAATGTCACCTTCTAATTTTAGGATATGTTTCCAGTTGACTTTTTAATTTTATTCTGGATGTGATTTCCCAACACATTTTAGGAGCGTTTAAGTAATTACAATCCACATAAAAGAAAAAGTTAGGACATAAAAAGATACGTATTTTGATGTCGTTATTATTATTATTTACACTTTTCATGATCGCATGATATTATCTATTTTAGCCTAAAGTCCCAGGACTATGCTATTGGCTTTTCCCATAACTCTCATGCCAATACAAAGATTATGAAATTATTTAATTAGCATTGAAATGTTCGATTAAGTTTTAGGGGTGTTTAGCTCACGAATATGAGTTGAATTGATATAATATACCAATTCAATGTTTGGCCTACCAACTTTAAATATTGGTAGAGTTAAGTGTATGATCGATATGACAACCCTAGAGAGAGTGGTTTATTTAAATTAATGAAACTTTTTCTCTAGTGTGGACCCAATTAAATAAATTAATAAACTTTTTTAAAAACAAGTAATTTAAACAATAGTTTCATACATATGAAAATAAATTCAAAATAATCAAGAGATTGAAATAAATAGATTCAAGAACAAATTATAGCAATTAATTTTATGCAATAAAATATATTAACAAATTAATTGCAAAATCAAATATGAGAATGATAGAGAAATTGACACCGACAATTTTACAGTAGTTCGACACAACCGACCTACATCCACTTCTCAAATTCCTCTTGGATATGTCACTGCGAACTTGACTCTTTCCACGGCTTAGAGTCAAACTGTTACAGCGTTTTTTTTTCGAGCACAAGAACAAATCCAATTCTTTCCACAATTAAGGATCAAACTGTTATAACACTCTTGTTATGGGTTCAAAAGTAACCCTTTACAATAGAAATGAACAAAAGGAGAAAAAACTCTTAAAGAGTAGAAAATTTGAGCATTCAACAATTAAATCCTCACAATACAATAAATCTCTCAAGAGTAAGATGAAAAGAAAAAAAAAATTAAGAGTTTGGAGAGAATAGCAGTGGTGGCTTTGAGAATTGTAAAAATATGTAATTATTGTTAAAAATTTGGAGAAGATGAAGTGTTTAAAAAGAGAGGAAAGTGGGTGAAAATCACATTCAGTTTGGGCCACAGGATGTTAGTAAAAGAAAATTGAATGGTGTGAAGGATTTGAATCCTCATTGAAAGTGAGTAAACGCCTTGTGCCAATGAATTTCGTTTTGGAAAAACTAAAAAAAACATAGAAAAATTTATAGATACACATTAAATTTACCTATAGGCATGCTTTTGTATACAAAGAAGAAGGGAAGAAGAAAATGCACTTACCCTTGTAGAATAACCTTCTTCGTGATGTTCCTCTCCAGTGTTACAATTACTGCCTTCTACGAACACAACAAGAAACTCTTCTGAGAACTTGTTATTATGTGTAAGAGAGAATGAGGGAGTTATTCAAAATAACTCTCCATCAAGTTGAATAACTCTCAATCCCTTGGAGTTATTTCACTTTTAAAAATTAAGGGAAATTCTTATAAATAGAAAAATCTAAAAAAATATTTACATTTTATAGCAAAAAAAAATAAAAAAAAATGCTTGTACTTTTAGAACTTTTTGCTATAAAGTGTAAATATTTCAATTTTTTTTATATATTTAAAAAGACCCCTTAATTTAAATACACTAAATCTAATTTAATGTAATTAAACTAATTTTAGTTTAACTATATATTAAATTATATTTAATATATGATTAAATAAATAAAATTAGTTAAATAACAAATTAAATATAACATATTTGAATCATATTCAAATAATATTCTCTCAAATAATCTATAGTTTTAATATGAATCTTATTCATGTTAATTTTAACCTATAATTTTATATGAATCACATTCATATAATTAATATTTGAATCCTATTCAAATATTATATCTCTCATCAAACTTTATATTATAATGTATCCATAAACATTATATTTATTACATCTCATCTAATTAATTTCCTTAATTAATTTGAACAATTCAAATTAATTAAGAAAATAATTGATTATTATTTAACTTTTAATGAGCTAGCAAGGGGACCTTATGGACTTACAAATTAGAAGCTTCAATGATATGAGAAAATTAATTAAACTTTTTAATCAAATTAATCAATATTTATTAATTGTCGGGCATTCCACTCAAGACCAACAGTTACACTCTTCGCACTACAAATATATTTCTATTTACATGGATATAACAAATCAATAGTAAGTTGACTTTCAGTACAAATTGCGCATAACTACAATTGGGTCCAATTATAGTTTTGCCCATGTAGTTACATCTAGCTTCTTAAATACCATTGATCTATCTAATGAACAATTAGTTATAGTCCACTATAAACTAGACCGCGGTGAGGCACCTCATTGTTCAAGACCCGAAATCAGCCCCTAAGGGAGCAATTCATCTACCTACCTTTAAGACGGGAAAGATTGAATTCCATCTTGTGAAGTTGTGTTCCCAGCTCCCTATTCAAACAAATCTCCAAAATGGTAGACATATTGAATCAGTGAATCTTGTCACTCTCACCCATACAAATCAAAGGATCACCTTCATAGGACAGAAGTTCACAACTCACTCAGGATTAAAGTCAAGTTACCTGTGGTCATCATAGTGAAATGTAAGTCTCTTCAAGTAATGGTGTTATAAAGAAATACTAATCATTTAACGGTTCGATCTTATATAAACTCTTTGTATAAGATACCCCACTCATATATATCCACATGAACGATCAGGATTAGATCCTTTGTGACACTTTACAACAATTGTAACAATTATAAAGTGGGTCGTATTCGTAGTGTCACTATGACAAGGTATCCAACCTTATTCATATATTATAGATCATTCAGGTTATTATTTAAACATGATCAATCATGTACATGTTTAAGTTATATTAAATAACCTTGGATCGTTGTTTACTGGATTTGGGTCAATGAAGTCTAAATGTCAAAAAATAACACTTTAGTTTATTAAATAAACAATTTATCTACAAATAATTTACAAACTACAAAACCCACGAGATTTAGGACATTAACCTCAACATAGTGGAGATTTAAACTCAATTAGTCGTTAGACACCAACAAAAATAATATAATAATATATATCTTTAAAATCATTTCTTTTCAAACCTAACGAAAAAAGAAAAAGAAAAAGAAACAAAAGCCTATCATGTGTCCAAAACTAGCAGTTAGACACAAACATAAAATAATATTAAATTCATTTTATTTTTAAAACCATTTCCCTTTTAAAACTAATCCAAAAATCAAAAGCCCGCCATGTGTCACTCCATCATTGCTCCAAGAGCACCTTTCAATTGGTCAACTTTGATGAGAAAAATCCTGTCACGTCATCAGCTCAAATTTTTTCCGTTAAGCTTATTTCGGTCATATCTTCTTCGTTTAAACTCCGACTTTAGTGATTCAAATTGCAATAAAATCATCGTTCAAAATTCTAAGCAAAAGACACTTAAAAATACTCAAATTGTGAATAAATTAATTTAGGTTTGTTATCATCAAAATATTATTTAATTAACTAAAATTAATTAATTTGAGATTAAGGATCAAAAAGCCAACATTGAGTTGGTATATTTTACCAACTCACCTCAACTCTCCATTCTTCCAATGTTTTTAATGGCTCCACCTACGAGTCACTGTTGGTGACTGTCGCTGTCGTACTCTGGGAACTAACTCCGAGCTCCGACAACCACCTCTGATGACAACTATGGTGACTAACTTCGAGCTTCAAAACCTTCATGTAACCAACTTTGACAACAATTTTAGTCTTCGGCAACCACCAATGATGACAACTTTGATGACCAAACTCTAACTACCCCCTTCGCGCAAACCAACTCCAACGACTAATTTCAGGCTCCGATAACCACTCTGACAACCACCTTCGACTACAAAATCTGACAAAAATCATCTTTGATGATCACCTTCGAGTGAACAACTTTAATGACCAATTCAGGGCTTAGACAACCACCTCTAATGAAAAATTTTGACAATCAACTTTAATACCAACTTCATGTGACCAACTTCGGGCTCTGAAAACCATCTTCAACTACAAACTCTGGCGAAAATCATCTTCGTTATCAATTTCGACGACCACCTTCTCACGGTCAACTCCAGATTCCGAAAACCACTTCCAACGACAAACTTCGATGACCAACTCTAATACCACCTTCACACGACCAACTTCAAGTCCCGACAACCACCTTTGACTACAAAATCCTACGAAAATCATCATCGATAAATCAACTTTGACAACCACTTCCAACTATTATGAGACCGATGACTATTAAAGTATGTTGTAGAGTTGTTGATTATATACTTAATACTAATTTTCTTACATTAAATGCAATGTTTATACATAAAAATTTATAATATATATTTTTATTTAATCGAATTCACATATTAAATGAGGGTTTAGAATATTTAGATAAAAAAAGTATGTGTATAGTTGAAAAGTATGTAAAGTATAACAAAAAAATCATGAATTTTTTTCCTGAACATTTTCTAGCAATAATTAGTGAAAAATAGAGATTTGTTCTCTGATGATCCTCCAAATTTGGAGGAATTAAAAGTAAACCTGTTGGAGAAATGTGGTGACATTCCATTGGTTGCTAAGATGATGAGGGATGTTTTTGTGATTAGTGTCCCAAATCTCTTATATTCTCATAGTTTGTAAACATCTATAAACAAATTGTTATCAATAAAACAATTGTTATTTTATTTGCACTGACTCAATCCAATAAACTAAGATCCTAGGTTATTTTATGTAACTTAAATATGTATGTGAAAATATACAGGTGGATCATGTTTAAGTAATAACCTGAACAGTCTATAGTAGATGGATAAGACTGGGTACCTTATCCTGGTGACACTAGGATATGATCTGCTTTGTAATTGTTACAATAGTTGTAAAGTGTTACAAATTATCTGATTTTGATAATTCATGTGGAGACATGTGAGCGGGGTATCCTATACAAAGAGTTTGTATAAGACCAAACTACGAAATGATTAGTCTCTCTTCATAACACCATTATTAGAAGAGAATTATATTTCACTAGGATGACCATAGGTGACTTGACCTTAGTCCTGAGTGACTTGCGAACTTTTGCCTACAAAGACAATCTTTTGATTTGTATGGGTGAGAGTGGCTAGATTTTCCGACTTAATATGTCTACCATTTTAGGGATTCATCTGAATGGAGAGCTGGGAACTCAACTACACAAGATGAAATTCACTCTTTCCCTTTTGTTAAGGTAAGTAGACGGATTGCTCCCTTAAGGGCTGATTCTGGGTTTTGAACAATGAAGACCCTTACCCTCTCGCTGACCAAAGAGAGGTCTAGTTATAGTTGGATTATGACTAATTGTTCATTAGAGGAATCGGTAGTACTTAAGAAGTTAGATGTAATTACAGGGGTAAAACGGTGATTTTAACCTAACTATACTTATGAGCAATTTGTGACGGGTCGGCACACTATTGATTGGTTATATCCCATGGACATAGAAATATATCTACAGTGTGAAGAGTGCAACTATTGGTCTTTAGTGGAGTGATCGAAAGTTAATAAATGTTGATTAATTTGGTGAAAAAGTTTAATCAATTAATCTTGTATCATTGAAGCTTTAATCTGTAGGTCCAGAAGATCCTTTGTTAGCTTAATAAGGATCAATGGGAATCAAATTAATTTTGGTTTAATTTGAATTGTTTAAATTAATTAAAGTGAATTAATTATATGAGATACAATTAAGATAATGTATGTTTAAACATTATTATAACGTATAATATATATGATGAAGGAACTCTTATACAAGAGTACCTATGAACGGAAGCAGATCTTTCCAATTTATTGTGAAAAAATTTCCATACATATATTCTAATATACAGATATGCATTGAAAACACTAATTACTAGCATATTTTAAAAGATAACATACAAGAGATTGAGAGACTTACCAATTGAAGACTTTCTTCAGAAAACTCAGTCCCACCATGAACGAACTCCTCTCGCTCTTTCTCGTCTAGCAAGTAATTGGCCAGCAACACAATGGTCATCTACATGAACAACAGTGCACGAACAACAGCGAACGGGGACGACACCATCACTCGAAGCCCTTAATATTCTTGGAGTGAGAATCCAAAAGGTGGACTTTGATGGAATTGGTAGAAGAGAGAAGGAAAGGCTATCATGTACTAAGAACAAGCAAGTGGGAGAAAGGGAAGACTATCGTGTAGTCGGGTGCTTGATCATCGAGGTCGGGTACATGACCGTGTAACAAAAGCTAAGCGATCGTCTATGAAAAGGTAAGTGATTGTTTAGTTACGCTCAGGCGCTAAGCAATCGTCTAGTAAAGGTAAGCGATTGTTTAAGAAATCGCGGGCGATCGTTTAGGAATGCGCGAGTGTGCCATCGTTTATTAGGCGGCCACTATCGTATAGGCTCTCAACACTAAGCAATACAAGGATTTTCACACCATGAGCGATTTAGAGTGTCTTTTGCAAATGAAAACTATTTTTATTTTATTCTTCAGTTACTAAAACTGAATTGAACTTCCCACTATCGCACGAATTCGAAGAAAACTTCGGCCAATTATCTCATAACCACCCAATTAATAAAATAATAATATAATCATATTACATTCATAACCTATAGTTTGATATCATATATCAATTATAGCGTTTTCTCCTCTATTTGATATAAATCATATTTATATCCAATTTCCTCCAAAATATTGTATCTCATACATTTAATCAATCATATCATATATAATTAATTACTCCAATTATATCATATATAATCGAACTCCCTCTTATCAATTTGAACATTTAAAACTAACCCAAAAACTGATTCTCAATTTGTATCCAAGCTACCAAGGGGACCTTATGGATCTATGGCTCAAAGCTCCAACGTTACGTGAATAGCTGACTAAACTCTTTAGCCACGAGATCCACCATCCATTAACTGTCAGGCATTTCACTAAAGATCGACAGCTAAACTCTTCTTACCACAGATATATTTCTGTGTCCATTAGATATAACCAATCATGAGTACGATAACCCTTCATAGATGCTCGTAAGTACAGTTGGGCCAATTTACCGTTTTGCCCCTATAGTTATATCTCACTCCTTAAGTACCACTGATCTCTCTAATGAACAATACAACATAGTCCAACTATGTGTGAACACCTCTCGGGCCATGAGAAGGTGTGAGGCGTCATATCGTTCAAACCCTGGAATCAACCTTTAAGGGAGCTATCTATCTACTTACCCCTGCTTCGGGGAAGGAGTGAGTTTCATCTTGTGTAGTTGAGTTCCCAGCTCCTAAATCAGATGAATCCCCAAAGTGGTAGGTTTGAGTCGGCGGCCTGGCCACTTGCACCCATGCAAATCAAAGGACCACCTTCAATGGCAAGAGTTCCCAACTCACTCAGGATTGAGGTCATGTTACCTATGATCATCCTAGTGAAGTGAAGTCTCTGTCATGAACGGTGTTATATAACGAGACATTAACACTTCGTGGTCAGGTCTTATACAAACTCTTTTTATAGGACACCTCTGCTCGTATGTCCCCTACGCGAATGATCGGGATCAGACCATCTGTGACAAGTCACAACACTTGTGACTACACAAAGCGGGCTGCATCTATAGAGTTACCAGGATAAGGTTTCCCTCCTATATCCATATACTACAGACCATTTTTGTTATTACTTAAGACATGATCCACTTGTATGTCACCACATATATGCTTAAGTGACATAAAGATACCTAGAGATTTTAGTTTATTGGTTTGTGGGAAAGCAAATAAAACATTCATATGAGCAAAATCAAGAAGTGAAGTAAATATCATATATTATACATCACAAGCATTCGTACAAACTGTTTACAAACTACAGGACACGAGACTTTAGGGCATCAACCCCAACATATGATGCATTATAATATAAAGTTTTATTGAGAAATTAAAAATTTTAAAATGAATCAAATATTGATTATATGAATATGATTCATATAAAAACTATAAGTTATGTGAGAGAAAATAATCTATAGGTTATATTATATGTGATATAATAAACTATAGGTTATGTATTATATAGGATATAATATATAGTTTCAATTTAATTATATTAATAGTTAACATAATTAAATTTGAATTTGAATTTTAAATTCAAATTAAATAACTCCTAGGAGTTATTTTCACAAAATTGTGAGTTATTCCCTTATCTCTCATAGATCTAACAACCAATTATAGAGAAGTGGAGGATTAGGTTGTTCAATGTGATTTTTGACAAAGGATAACAAGGAAGATTCGTTTATGGTTTTTCTCTCGATTCTCTTACCAAAAGGCATGCTCACACAACTCCGTCTTTAATTCTCTCCTTGAAGATAACATGGAAGATTCGTTTGTAGTGGTGTCCAAAGGAGCAAAAAGTTTGTTGTTGCGTTCGTTGTTTTTGTTTGGGTTTGAGAGGAATGAATTCATGTTCATGATCAAACCGGAGAGGAAACTTGAAGATTGGATCTTCAAGGGTATGGATTACTTTATGAAGGAACAATGGAAGGGGAACGTCCCAATTTTACAATTTTACACGGAATCAAAATTTACAGAACTAAAAACATTTATGCATTATACAATTTTACTGCATGCTGAAAAGGAAGGAATTAGGGAAAAGAAATACCACTTACCCTGGAAGCCAATAATCTTCACGTAATACCTTCTCCGTTCATAAAATCTCCATATGGGAAAATGATCTCCAAAATTGAAATCCCAAATGGCCACCACCACAAATGAACCTGTATTCTCCTCAGGGATTGAGAATTAATAGGAGGTATGGGCTCTGCTAAGATCTTTGAGAAGAGGGAGAGAAATTTGAGAGGAAGTAGAAAAACAAACTTTTTGTGTTCTTGGGAATTACCAGAAGAAGCCCTCATAGACACCCTGTAAAGAAGATGAAGAAGGCATCAAAAACTGAACCCCACTCCACGTTTTTCTGAGAGTAAATTAAGGGAAGGAAGTTGTAACTCCCTCATTTTAATTGTTAATAAATTAAAATAAATTTAATATATATATATATATGTATGTATGTATGTATGTATGTATGTATGTATGTATATAACTATATGTTATATCAAATATAATACATAATCTATAGTTATTTTATTGTATCAAATACAATATAACCTATAGTTTTATTACTCTCAATAATACATAGTATTTATTACAAATCACATTTATACTAAATTTAATTATATGAATCTCATCCATATAATTAGTATTTGATGTTGGGGTTAATGCCCTAAATCTCGTAAGGTCCTGTAGTTTGTAAACACATGTATGAACAAACATTTGGTGATTTATAATATGAGATCTTTTATTCGCTTCAATCTATGAAATGTGAGATATTTTAGTTGCATTAACCACAAACTAATAAACTAATATCCCTGGTTATCGTTGTAACTTAAGCATGTATGTGGAGACATACAAGTAGATCATGCTTTAAGTGATAACCTAAATGGTCTGTAGTATATGGATGAAGGAGGGAAACCTTATCCATGTGATGTTACGAGTGTGGCTATTGTAAAGTGCTACAAATGGTATGATCCTGACCATTTATGTATTAGACATGTGAGCGGGAATGCTCTATACAAAGGAGTTTGTATAAAACCGGACCACGAAATATTTAGTCTCGTTATATAACACTGTTCATGAAAGAGACTTTCATTTCACTAGGATGACCATAGGTAATATGACCTTAATCCTGAGTGAGTTGTGAACTCCTACCTATGGGGGTGGTCCTTTAATTTGAATGGGTGCGAGTGACCAGATTGCCAACTCAAACCTACCACTTTAGGGATTCATCTGATTGGGGAGCTGGGAACTCAGCTACACAAGATGGAATTCATTCCTTCCCTGAAGCAGGGGTAAGTAGATAAATTGCTCCCTTAAGGGTTGATTCTAGGGCTTCAACAATGTGGTACCACACCTTCTCTTGGCCCGAGAAGGATTTACTCATAGTAGGACTATGATGTATTGTTCATTAGAGGAATCGATGGTACTTAAGAAGGTAGATGTAACTATAGGGGCAAAACGGTAAATTGGCCCAGCTATACTTACAAGCGATTTGTGAAGGGTCATCGTACTGTTGATTGGTTATATCCAATGGACACGAAAATATATCTATAGTGCGAAGAGTGCAATTGTCGGTCTTTAGTGGAATGCCTGGCAATTAACGGATGGTGGATATCGTGATTAAAGAGTTTAGTTAGTTATTCACGTACCGTTGGAGCTTCAAGCTACAGGTTCATAAGGTCCCCTTGGTAGCTCAATGGATTCATGTTGAAAATCAGTTTTTGGGTTAATTTGAAGTGTTCAAATTAACAAGTGAGAATTTGATTATATATGATATAATTAAATTGATTCAATTGTATATGATATAATTGATTTGATGTATTAGATACATTATTTGGAGGAATTAATATAAACATGATTTATATTAAATGCCATAAAGGAGAAAAGGAACTATGATTTATATATTGCATGAGATGTGATATTAAAACTATACATTATAAATATAATATGATGAATTAGTTATTATATTTATTTATAATTAAATCAATTATGAGATAATTGGTTTCGATTTTTTCTCCTAATAACTGACTTAGTGGGAAGTTGTAATTAGTTATGGTAACTGACGGATAAAATAAAAATCATTTTCATTTTTTTCATAAGACAACACGTAGAAAGAAAAAGCTATACGATAGCCTTGAGAGAGTAAACGATCAAAGAAAGAGTATACTATATGATAGCTACTCGCTGCTAAACGATCGAGTACATAATTCGACACGATAGACTTCCGTCTTCTCCTACTTACTCGATCATCTACATGATCATTCAGTTCCTCCTTCCCTCTACCAAATCCATACAGAACCCACACCTCCTAAATTCTCACATCGAGAATACCAAGGTAGCCTCGTGTTAGTGTCAATTTGCTGTTCGAAGGTCAAGGGTCGAGTGTTACTCGATTGTGTTTGAGATTCACCCGTTCGTGTTGTTTGGTGTGTTGTTCGCATTGCATTTATGCTATTGGACACTTTGTTGTTGGATCGAGGAAATACAAGAAGAAAAGTTCTTCAATGTTCACTCGATCTCTTAGTGTTAATTTTATGAAGCATGCTATAATTTAGACGTTATGCATAACTGCAGCTGTTTGATTGTAAATGTATATGTTCTTTCACAATGGGGTTTGGAACGATCTGCTTCCACTCATTGGTTCTCTAGTTTTAGAGTTCCTTAAATTGGTATCAGAGCCAGATTGTTCAGATATTCCAAATTCCATTGATGCATTGAATTACATTTGCAGTCTTGGTGGGTTTTATGAATCTGCAATGCGTTTAACATTAGATGTAGTTGTAGATGTGAATTGATGGATGTTTCGGGAAGATTACCTCTGGTTTTAAAGCTTTATTTACATTTCAAAGTTAATTTGAAAAGGCCCTTGCGTTTTTGGGCATTATTACTTGGCTATCGAGTATGTATTCAAAGTGTTTGAGTCTGTAAGAGTGGTTCGTGATGAAGCTTCAACACAAAGAGATGCCGTTCTCATTGAGGAAGAAGACCAAGGGTTGGTCGCATCGTGTAGCCCGGGCTAAATGATAGTTTAGATTTGGCTACGTGATCGTGTAAAAAAGTTCTACTCAATCGTGTAGTATTTATTAAACGATCACATGGCTATTGAGTCAAGGGTTGGTCGCATCGTGTAGCCCGGGCTAAATGATCGTTTAGATTTGGCTACGTGATCGTGTAAAAAAGTTCTACTCAATCGTGTAGTATTTATTAAACGATCACATGGCTAATGCTACACTATTGAGTCAAGAGTTTACTCAATCATGTAATGTTGGCTAGTCGATCGCATGGACGCTAAGGTAAATGATCGTTGAGTATATGATACTCGTTGCATGGAAGGCACGCACACTAAATGATCGAGTAGGCCAACATGTTCATCGCATAGTCACTAGCTACTCGATCCTCGGTATGAGTTACTCAACGCTTGCTCCACAATCATTTAGACGATCATGCTTCATCGCATAGTCAAAGGCACTCGATCCATGCTACATGATCCTCTCTACTCGATCAACATTACTCGACGATCACTAGGAGCTACTATACGATTAAGGAGAGAGGCTTCATCTGAGCAGTTCAGGACCCGGTTTGCCTATTTAAACCCGTTGACTTGATGACTTATGTAATAAATAGTTTTATTTCCAGTTTTTTAGGCTAATCATCCTGGTCCATTAACTTTTTATATACATACACGTGATGTATATTTAATTATATGTCATAAAGTATGTCATATAGTTTTAAAACCCACCATAGGTTATGCATTTTTTCATGCATCATCTTTATATTATAAAAATTATAATATAGTAGTTTTCATGATTAAATTATTTTAAACCATGCTCATGCATCATATAATATATGAATGCATTAAGCATATCCATGCATCATCTTTATATTATTAGTGTTATCGTATAAGGGTGTATGAAAGCATGTATGCTTGGATCATTACAAGTTATATAAGAGTTATATATAGTAATGAATGAACATTGCATGAAGCATGAGACTTAGGTTAATTTATAAAAGTTATAAATGAAGGATCTCATGCCGAGAGTTCCACGAGCGCGTTCGGAGCTCCGATCTCACCGTGACCGAAATATAACAAAATGCATTCAACACAGACAGTTATGCAATCAAAACTTAATTAACGGCATGCTACGAATAAAGATAAACATAAGGGAAAGAGTTCCGTACCAGTTGAAGACTATCTTCACACTCCGAAACTCCAACATAGCGGAAACCCTCCAAGAGATCTACCAACGCCCAGCGGGAACGTCGACTGCAACAACACGATCAACGCGAACACGAACACCACAACGGGGACAACACCGCCACTAATAAGCCCCGGGTATTCTTGGAGTGAAAACCCAAAGGGTGGGCTTTGGTGAATTTGGTAGAGGATGGAGGAAAACGAGTTGTGTAGGCAATAAGCAAGTGGGAAAGAAAACAATGCTATCGTATAGCAGAAGTGCTTATCGCATAGAGGAGCTACACGATCGTGTAGGATTTGCTGAACGATCGTTTAGGAAAAGGTATACGATCGTTTAGCTAAATTGGCACACTATACGATCGTTTAGAGAAGCTATCCGATCGTCTAGGCGACAGTGTGGGATCGTTTAGGCACGAGGTATACGATTGTTTAGGCGGAGAATGCTATCATATAGGCTCTCAAATGATCGTTTTGAATCACCAACGCGCGCTTCACTTTTCTCTTCGGACGATTGAATGACTACTAAAAAATGAAAACATTTTTCATTTTAACCTATCGGTTACCATAACCAACGCTGCCCACTAACTCACGTCCAAACATGGAAAAAGGATTAATTATCATATAATTAATTAATTAATATAATCATATTATATTTATATCCTATAGTTTGATATCACATATCTACTATAGTATTTTCTCCTCTACTTGATATAAATCATATTTATATCTAATTTTCTCCATAAAAATGTATCTCATACATTTTCCAATTATATCATATATAATTAACTAGTTCAATTATATCATATATAATCGAACTTCCTCTTGTCAATTTGAACATTTCAAATTAACCCAAATACTGGTTCTCAAATTTTATTCAAACTACCCAGGGGACCTAATGGATCTGTGGCTCGAAGCTCCAACGGTACGTGAACAGCTGACTAAACTCTTTAGCCACGAGATCCACCATCCGTTAATTGTTAGGTATTCCACTAAAGACCAACAGTTGAACTCTTCTTACCACAAATATATTTCTATGTCCATCGAATATAACCAATCATGAGTACGATGACCCTTCACAGATGCTCGTAAGTACAGATGGGCCGTTTTACCGTTTTGCCCCTGTAGTTACATCTCACTCTTTAAGTACCACTGATTCCTCTAATGAACAATACAACATAATCTAACTATGTGTGAACACCTCTCGGGCTAGGAGAAGGTGTGTGGCGCCACATCATTCAAGCTCCGGAATCAGCCCTTAAGGGAGCCATCTATCTACTTACCCCTGCCTCGGGGAATGAGTGAATTCCATCTTGTCCAACTCACTCAGGATTGAGCTCCCAAATCAAACGAATCCCCAAAATGGTAGGTTTGAATCGGGGACCTGGCTATTCGCACCCATACAAATCAAAGGACCGCCCTCAATGGAAAGAGTTCCCAACTCACTCAGGATTAAAGTCATGTTACCTATGGTCATCCTAGTGAAGTGAAGTCTCTATCATGAATAGTGTTATATAACGAGACGTTAACACTTCATGATTAGGTCTTATACAAACTCTTTCTATAGGATGCCCCCGCTCGCATGTCCCCAACACGAATGATCAGGATCAGACTATCTGTGAGAAGTCACAACACTTGTGACCATTCCACAAAGCGGGCCACATCTGTAACGTTACCAGGATAAGGTTTCCCTCTTATATCCATATACTACAGACCATTTTGGTTATCACTCAAGACATGATCCACTTATATGTCACCACATACATGCTTGAGTCACATACAGATAACCAGGGATTTTATGTTTATTGGTTTGTGGTAAAGCAAATAAAACAAGTAACTGAGCAAAAATATAAGATGTGCAGTAAATATCATATATTAACAACACAAGCGTTCATACAAATTGTTTACAAACTATAGGACACGAGACTTTAGGGCATCAACCTCAACAATCTCCCACTTTTCCTAAAGCGAAGTGGGGTGTACAAAAAACTTATTACAAAACAATAAACTATGGCATAAAAGCCCAGTACTAGAAAATCTTCCACTTGCCCTAGTCCAGCCGCGGGCGATCCTGTAGATTCATGCTCCGTAGGTGACCTCAAACACTATAGCTGTGAGAGCCTTCGTAAATGGGTCAGCAACATTGTGCTCCGAAGCGATCTCCGTGACGATCACGTCCTCTCGATGCACTATCTCGCGAATCAGATGATACTTTCGCTCTATGTGTTTGCCGCGCCTATGACTCCTTGGCTTTTTGGAGTTCGCCACGGACCCTGGGCCTATACATATCTAGAACAACTTCCAGGTCTGTCAAGAACTTCTTGAGCCAGAGGTCTCTTTAGCAGGTTTGCAAGCCGCTACGTACTCCGCCTCCATAGTAAAGTCGACGATGCACCTCTGCTTAGTGTGAGAATCCTTATCAGTCTAAAAGTTAGAATCCGTGTATCCTGTAAGGATCAAATACCTCGTACCAAACACGAGCATGTAGTCCCTCATTCTCTGAAGATACTTGAGGATGTTCTTCACTGCGGTACTGTGACCCTGGCCTGGGTTAGACTGGAAATTATTGACTATGTCCACAGCATAACAGATGTCTGGATGAGTAGAGAGCATCGCGTACATCAAACTGCCAACGGTAGACGCATATGAGACTCGTCTCATCTCCTCAACCTCTTGAGGCGTCTTAGGAAACATTTCCTTAGACAAAGTGACTCCATGCCTAAATGGCAATAGGCCCCTCTTGGAGTCCTGCATCGAGTACTTGAGCAACATTTTGTCAATGTACGATGCCTGAGACAGTGCTAGCACTTTGTTCTTACAATCCCGATGTTGGATTTTATGTCCTAAAACTCATAGTTTGTAATTTAATAAATATATTCTGTTTTGTTTTTCGATAAAGTTGTTATTAAAATTGTAATCTTGAATCCAATAAACTAAGGTTCCGAGGCTATTTAATGTAATTTGAACTTTATGTAGTGACATAAATGTGGATCAAGTTCAAGTATATAGCCAAAATGGTCTATAGTATATGAATAAAGGTTGGGCACCTTATTCTGGGGACATTATGGATGTAGCCCACTTTGTAGATATTACAAACAATGTGATCCTGAATCGTTCATATAGAGATATGTGAGTGGGGGTATCCTATGTAAAGAGTTTACATAAGACTGAACCATGAAATAGTCATTTTTTACGTTCTAAATGCCGTTTTATGTATAAAACTTACTATTTCGTTAATTGATGACCTAGGTAACTTAATCTTAATCCTAAGCTAACTATGAACTCCTGTTCACTCGAAATTATTCTTAGATCTGTATAGGTGAGGGGAGCTCAATATCGCTGGCCTAGTAAGCCTCCCATTTCAGGGGTAAGATCGGGTGGATGGCTGGGAACATAGGGTGCATGACGGAATTCACTCCTACCCGTTATAGGGATAGTAGATAGGTTGTTCCCTTTAATACTGAATCCAGGTCTTGAACAAAAGGCCCCACCCTCTCCTTGGCCCGAGAGGGATCCGGTTTATAGGTTGGACCTTAAACCAATTGTTCATTAGAGGATCAGTGGAACTTAAGGAACAAGATGTAGGGTTGGGGGTAAAACGATTTTTATGACCCAGCCAAGATTACGAACAACCTGTGAGGGATTAACTTACTCATCATGGTTATATCAAATGGACATAAATATATCTATAGTGAGGGGAGTGCAACTACGGGACTTTAGTGGAATGACCCGTTAGTTAACGAATGTTGATAGCTCCGTCTAAAGAGTTTAGTTAGCTAATCTTGGATCGTTGGAGCCCATGATCTATAAGTTCATTAGGTTCCCCTACTAGCTCATATGGAATAAACTTAGAACAGTATGATAAAATAATTTGAATTGTTCTAATTAGGTAGAGATAGAAACCGACATGTATATGTGATATAGTGGTCGGGTTTTTTTTTAGCTTAGAGATACAACTTTAATATTTAATGATTTAAATATCAAGAATATGAATATGTTCATATTCGGAAGCTCGAAAATGATGGAAATGGTTAAAGTTGTAAAAAGTCAAAGAGTTAATTTTTGACTTTGAAAAGTCAAAACTTTGACCGACCTTATATTCAAATGTGATTTGAATTTCGAGAAAATTAATGCGGATTCATGCTCAGGAGGTCAAAATTAGTCAAAACGGAAAAAATCATAAAAAGTCAAAATGTTGACTTTTTGGTCAAAGTCCAAATGACTATTTTGCCCTTTGACTATAGTTAGTGGGAAGATCCAAACCTTTGATGGATAATTCCACTAACAAAATAGTGGGCTAGGTGTGGGCTTATAGTGGAGACATTAAGCCCACTAAGTAAGTGGATTCTAGGTGTTGGGTTTTTGTGAAGTTTTTTCATGCAATTGTTACATGCCTTTTTTCTATAAATTGGGCTTTTCAATTTAGTTAAAAGACTTTTTCCATTTTGAAAATTAGTTTTTTGATATTTGGGCTGGAAAATTACAACTTTGTGAAAAAAAGGAAACACCCAAACCTACTCAAAATTCCATACCTTATTTTCTTCTCTTCTCTCTCTCTCTCGGTTCTCTTCATCCACTGGGTCCTACAACTCGGTTCTGAGTCCAGAGGATAGTAAGTCAACTCTAGTGGTGGTCCGTCCTTGTTCGGGTCAAGATTCGGCGAGGAGAAGCATTGTTCGGGAGCTTCAAAGCTAGCATCTCATCATTTTTAATCACTATTTTTCCTTCAATTGCATGCTATTATCCTTTAATTTAGAAGAAATTAGAGTGTAATTAGGTCCCAAATCCACTGCGTATGTCTTGTATTCCATCACCCGAAAGATTTGTATACCTAGAACAAACTGAGTCTCTCCCATATCTTTCATTTGAAATTGGGTCACTAGCCAGTTCTTAACTGCAGTTAGTAGACCTACATCATTCCCAATGAGTATGATATCGTCTCCATACAACACTAAGAAGACTACTGAAGTGTTGATAATCTTCTTGTAGACACAAGATTCATCAACGTTTTGGTCAAAACCATTCAACTTGATCGCAGTATCAAACCGTATGTTCCAAGATCGAGACTCCTGTTTCAGTCCATAAATAGACCGATTCAGTTTGCAAACCTTTTGCTCTAGACCTTCGGCTATGAATCCTTCGGGCTGCACCATATAAATGGTCTCCTCAAGATTGCCATTCAGAAAGGCCGTCTTGACGTCCATTTTCTAGATCTCATAATTATAATAAGCTACAATGGATAGGAGGATGCGGATCGACTTTAACATAGAAACAGGTGAGAAAGTCTCCTCATAGTCGACTCCCTCTACCTGGGTATAACCCTTTGCCACAAGTCGAGCCTTGAAGGTTTGTACCTTCCCATCAGCACCCCGTTTGCACTTGTAGATCCATTTACAACCTATAGAGAGAACCCCATCAGGCTGATCTATAATATCCATACTGAGTTGAAGTACATCGACTCCATCTCGAGATCCATGGCCTTGACCCATTCATCCTGGTCAACATCCTCTATTTCCTTCTTATAAGACAACGGATCCTCAACGTCGCCATCTACTACCATAGCAAGGATTTCTGTGAAACTCAGATAGCGAACGGGTGGGTTCGCAACCCTCCCACCGCGTCGAGGTTTCCTCAACACTTGAGGTGGAAATAACCTACTGGATGAACTCCCATCAACAAATCTTGCTGATGTAGCAGGCTTTTCAACAACTCTTGTTGTAGTTTCAGTAGTTTCATTGGAAAGCTCACGCAATACGACTTTACTTCGTGGACTGTGCTCCCTTATATGATCATCCTCCAAGAAAGTGGCGTTTGTTGAAACAAACAATCTATTTTCCATTGGATCATAAAAATAACCCCCTCGTGTACCTTTGGGGTAGCATACAAAGAGGCACAACCTCAATCGTGGTTCCAGCTTCTTAGGATTAGCCTTAAGCACATGTGCAGGGTAACCTCAAATGCGGAAGTGACGTAAACTAGCTTTACGCCCACTTCATAACTCTAGAGGTGTTTTTGCAACACTCTTGGAGGGAACACAATTGAGTATGTATACCACAGTATCCACTGCGAAACCCCAAAACGAGTCCGGTAAGGAAGCGTAACTCAACATCGAGCGAACCATGTCTAACATGGTCCTATTTCTCCTCTCCGCTACACCATTCTGCTGAGGTGTACTCGACGCTGAGAGTTGGGAAACGATTCCATATTTTATCAAATAGTCTTGGAATGCAAAGTCCAAAAACTCTCCACCCCGATTCGATCGAAGTGTTTTAATCCGTCTATCTAATGCGTTTTCAACTTCAACCTTGAACTCTTTGAACTTTTCAAAGGATTCAAACTTTCGTTGCATAAGATAAACATACTCGTACCTGGAGTAATCATTAGTAAAACTGATAAAATACTCATAGCCACCTCGGGCTCGCACATTTATAGGACCACAAAGGTCAGAATGTACTAACTCAAGAGGTTCCTTGGCTCTAGAACTTTTTCCAGTAAAAGGTCGTTTATTTATCCTACTCTTAAGGCAAGATTCACACACTGGCAAAGAATTTTCTTCTAACTCACTTAGAAGTCCAGTCTTCACCAATCTCTCGATCCTATTGAGATTGATGTGCCCTAAACGTAGATGCCAAAGTTAGGCATTTTCTTTTGGAGAAATTCGTCGACGTTTTAATTGAGTTACGACAGTTTTGAACATTTCAGTATTATGAAGGGAATTAATGGCTAACGACCTTAGCACATATAAATTCGATTCCAGATTTGCTGTGCAAATAAAAACACCATTTTAATGAATAAACACTTTATTCAAATCAAAAGAGACAGTATATTTACATTGCAATAAACACTTTATAGAAATAAGGTTCCTTTTTAGTTCAGGAACAATATATACATCATTTAAAATAAGAAACCTATTCTGCAAAGCTAACTGGAGTCCTCCCACTGCCACAGCTGAAAGGACGTGCCCAGTGCCTACTCGCATCGTCATCTCACCAGCCTCCAGCTATCCCCAAGATCTAATCCCCTGAAAAGAAGAACAAACATGGTTAGTAGCGCCTGAATCAATTATCCAGGCAGAATCATCATTCTCCACTAAATAAGTTTCAAGCACAAGTAAATCATATTTAACTTTATCGGCCTTGGCCTTAGTCTTGGCTGTTTTCTTCTTTTTTAGATACCGAGGACAGTTCCTCTTCCAGTGTCGATATTGGTTGCAGTGGAAACACTTTTCTTTAGCAACTTGTGGATGCCTCCTTGGGGCGACAGGCGGTGGGTTAGCAGGTGTCTTCCCATTTCCCTTATCACTCTTCTTCTTCTTCCCCTTTGCAGAGTTAGAAGTAGAAGGTGCAGACTTTGTTCCTGAGGTTGAACCTCTATGGAACATCCTAGAGGATGAAGTAACATTTGCCTCACCCTTCTGCCTCTTCTTACTTTTCAGTAAAGATTGGTATGTCTGCAACTCATTGAGGAGAGTTGTAAGGTTATACTTCACTTTGTCAAGAATCACATTGCTAACAAAGTGCAGGAAGCTCACCGGCAAAGAATGCAGGATTATGCTAACCTGGCTGCCCTCATGATGGTAGACCCATTCAACTCCCACATTAAAGTGCACCATCATGTTTAGCACATGTTCACGAACAGAGGTGCCTTCTTGCATTTTGAAGTTGAATATGTATTTAAGATCCTCATGCATAAGCTGTTCAGACGGTTGTCCAAACATCCCCCGCAGGGACTCCATGATCTCACGCGCTGAGACCATAGGTTCATGTTTCTTGGCCAAGACTTCAGAAAGACTTTCCAAGATATAGGCTCCAGCCTTCTCATTCGCCCTTGTCCATCGCTCATATGCCTCCCGAACATTTTGAGCGGCATTTAGAGCTAGAATAAGAGGACAAGCCTCCGTGAGAACGAACATGAGATCCTCGATGATCAGGATCGTCGTGATCATGTGTTTCCATGTTGAGAAATTATCGCCAGTAAGTTTTTCGGCGCTTAACAACGATAACGTGGTTGTTGCCATTTGAAAATGTTGCTGAAAATACGAACAAAACTTTATTAGATTTTGCTAAACCACTTTTAAACCAATCAGTTTTGTAAAACAGTTTCAAGTACCCTAAATTATAGACTTCTATTTTGCAATGATGCCCTAGTGAGGCAGGAAAACGTCACCGGTGGGATGATCAGTTGACCTTTCACTAGGATGAGACATTCTCAACCATTAGGCAGAACCAACTCTTGGAACTAAACTTAACAGCCACCATTTTTCGGTCCAGAAACGTTAACTTTTAACTATTCCGCGTAAGTGTAACCCCTCGCTTTTGGTGCCAGAGTCCCGCCCTAATGTACTTACTATAAGGAAAAGATAGAATAGGGTAAGAATCTAAGTTACATTATCCTCTTACAGGAGATCAAATAAAGAAACGTGCAATACTACCATCCTTTAGGGGGACACTCCCAGGGTGCCTCGAGGCGATGTGCAGTAACTTTATTCAACCTAACGAAGGAGACCGAGGCATATCCTATCGCACTTCCCACTCCTACTTACTATGAACATTCTCTCCATCCACCTTGATATTGGCCTACCCAAACACCATCCATTGGGAGGACACGCCGAAGGTGCCGCGAGGCCAAGGATAGATCTCACAGTGTGGACTATTTAGGATAAAAGTGAAAGGTTTAAGTGAAGCATCTCATGCCCCAAGTACCTCCCACTGAATGTTCTACCTAGGGATTCATTAACCTAGACAATATGACTACTAATTTTAGTCTAAGTCATCTTTTTAAACTCTGCTCATAAACAACGTTTGTCTATGAAATATGAACAAGTTCAAGTAGTCACATTTAAACACTTTAATGGATTGTCCTTAACTTGCATGCATGCATCAAATCTATCTAATTCACCTTTCCAGGTAAGTTCCCAGGTAGGGATGTTACGTTTCCGTCAACTTAAATACCCCAGCCTAGACAGAACCCACCTTAGACAAAAGGTCCTTTATAGATATATTTGCTACACTTTAACCTTTTATTAGCCAATTTAATCCTATTAAACTGATTAAAAGATTAAAGCCTTAGGGTTGTTAATCGTATTAGAACCGTGATCTTAGGTCTATGTGATTCAAGTTTTAAATACTTTAAAACCATGAATTAAACCTAAGTGAGCATGCATGTCTTTCTTATTTCTTTTAGTTCTAATCTCTTTAACTTTTGAAAAGAAACAACTAAAACCATTGCGCATAACTAGGCGTTTATAACATTTATAAAGTAACCTATGTGTCATACTTCATGCAATGCCTGGTCATTACTATATATAACTTTTATATATAAAGCGTAACGACCCAGCAAACATGCTATCATTCACCCTTATACCATCATTCACCCTTATACCATAACAATTATAATATAAAGATGATGCATGTCAATACTTTTTATTCATGCATAAATATAACTCTTATATTATATGATGCATGAGCATGCTCTTACATAATTAAAATCATGCTTCTTTAAATTATAACAATTAAAATAAAGAGATGATGCATGACCATTGCATAACCTAATGTGGGATTTACTATATATGTGCATACCATATGACATATAAAAAGCATACATCACATGTAAGAAAAAAAGGATTAATGGACCGGGATGAGCCTTTACAATAAAACCGGAACGAAAAAACCTATCTATTACTTTTTCATCGAGCAAACCGGTTCACAGGCATATCGGGTCTTGAATGGCTAGGAGGTCTTCATCGTGTAGCAAACTTCAACAAGTAGACGATCGTTCAACGCGCACTAGACGATAAGAGCATAAGTAAACGATCGCGTAGACGACGACGAGGCTACGAGCCTGACCGTTCATGTGATCGTGTATCGCGACGACATGCAAACGATTTACCTTGAGTTACTAAGCGATCATTTAGTTAGTTACTAAGCGATGAAGCTTGCTGATGTAAACGATCGTCTAGCGCACGCGCCTTAAACGATACGCGAGTGTCTCATCATCTACATGATGCGTGCAACCAGGTAAACGATTTACCTTGGATACTAAGTGATCGTTTAGTTAGTTACTAAGCGATGAAGCTTGCTGACCTAAACGATCGTCTAGCGCGCCCGCGCTTAAACGATCCGCGAGCATCTCATTGTCTACATGACGCGATAATCAGCGATCGTGTACTCGATCGTTAACCCGACGCAACCAACTCTTGATCGCATTCCCCATCGTTTAACCGATGCGTTCATCAGCGCTCGCGTACTCCCTCATCTTTACGATGCGATGGATAGCGATCGTGTAGAACTTCTTCTGCACGATGCGATCAACCCTAGATCGCCTCCTTCCTCGAAGAGCCGCAACGTTTGCCCAGAACTTCGACGAACAACTCAAAACTCCAAACAGACTTTGAATACAGTCTCGATAACTATTATTAATGCCCAAAAACGCAGGGGCCTTTACAAATAACCGCAAATGTAAAAGGATCTTAAACAAACCGAGGTTAATCATCACGAAAACATCCATTAATCTGGCACATCCACAGTAGATTTAACATTTAAACATCATAGAAATGCACCCACCTTGAATGTAAAAGTCATTTCCTGGCAACAGATGAAATCAGAGTATCAGAACCTAGTTCTAATACCAATTGAAGGATCTCATATCGAGAGTTCCATGAGTGCGTTCAGATCGCTCCGATCTCACCGTGACCGAAATATAACAAAATACATTCAACACATACAGTTATGCAATCAAAACTTAATTAACGGCATGGTACGAACAAAGATAAACATAAGGGAAAGAGTTCTGTACCAGTTGAAGACTAACTTCACACTCCAGAACTTCAATGCAACAGAAACCCTCCAAGAGATCTACCAATGCCTGGCGGGAACGTCGACTGCAACAGCACGATCAACGCGAACACGAATGCTGCAACGGGGACGACGCCACCACTAATGAGCCCGAGGTATTCTCGGAGTGAAAACCCAAAGGGTGAGCTTTGTTGAATTTGGTAGAGGACGGAGGAAAAACGAGTCGTGTAGGCGATAAGAAAGTAGGAGAGAAAACAACGCTATCGTATAGCAGAAGTGTTTATCGCATAGAGGAGCTACACGATCGTGTAGGATTTGCTGAACGACCGTTTAGGAAAAGGTATACGATCATTTAGCTAGGACACACTATACGATCGTTTAGAGAAGCTATCCGATTGTCTAGGCGACAGTGTACGATCGTTTAGGCGGAGAACACTATCGTATAGGCTCTCAAGCGATCGTTTTGAATCACCAATGCACACTTCACTTTTCTCTTCGGGCGATTGAATGACTACTAAAAAATGAAAACATTTTTCATTTTAACCCATCGGTACCATAACCAACACTGCCCACTAACCCATGTCCAAACATGGAAAAATGATTAATTATCATATAATTAATCAATTAATTAATTATAAATATAATCATATTATATTTATTTCCTATAGTTTGATATCACATATCTACTATAATATTTTCTCCTCTACTTGATATAAATCATATTTATATCTAATTTCCTCCATAAAAATGTATCTCATACATTTTCCAATTATATCATATATAATTAACCAGTCCAATTATATCATATATAATCGAACTTCCTCTTGTCAATTTGAACATTTCAAATTAACCCAAATACAGGTTCTCGACTTTTATCCAAGCTACCCAGGGGACCTAATGGACCAGTGATAACTTGTAGAAATACAAGTTATTTTTGCTCTTAAGTTGGAACAACTAAGGTTTTTAATGATAGATTCTCCTCATTTTTAGAAGAAACACATGGATTTATTCAAACATTAGCAAACTCATGCAAAAGAAGTTTTATTACTAAATATTGCGGCACTAACGCATTATATTGCAGGATTTCAACGCAAGGATTAACGTTAACGCATTAGACAAGTGCCGTAGGAAAAGCTCTAACACATGGGCCATGCATTAGAGGGAGTTCAACGCAGAGAATATTCATTGCTCCAGGCTGATTGTGTTACATCACCACTTGCAAGTATGGGCCTTTGCAGCAGGTGGCGTCTGAAAAGCTTCCATGTAGCAGGCGGCGTCTGAAAAGCTTCCGAGAGTCAGGCGGCTAATCAGGGCATGGACTTTAATGCTGACCAAGGCATGGACTTTAATGCTGCCCATTCACCAAGTGGACATGACCAACACCTATAAATAGATGAAGTCCCTCCAGAGTCAATGAGTTCGGAAATTATCAAGATCCTTACTCTCTGTATATTGTAGTCAAAGTTTTAGTTCTTAGAAGTTGTGCTATGGTGCCAAACGATCAGAAGGGTTGAGAACCACCACCACCGCTGGTCAGGGAGTGGAGGAAGCTAATCTTGAGAAAGACACTTCATCCAATTCCTAAACAAGTGATTGTACACAATGAGATTGAGCCAAAGAAATACAAGAGATTGTATTCTTTGGCTTGACTCAGTTTCCTTCTTCTTATTTATCACTTTCATTCCATTTGATTAAATATTGGTTTTGTAAATACTCTCTGTTTCTTTATAAAATTCATATGTTTGATCCATCATACTTGCCATTGTTTATTTCTTGTTTATGTTGAATGCATTAATACTTTATGCACAACTTCATTCTAAAGCTCAAGCCAACTTGACAAATTGGTAAAAGCATATTTAACTTAGATTGTTCGAAAGAATAACTAAGCTGCATTAAGTAGGATGCCTAGTACAACTAGAGATAGACTTACTGGTGTCTATTGCATTTTGTGTTAGACGCATGCATCCTAGAGATAGGCTTTGTATGTTATTCGCGTTGAGAAATGTTGAATGAAGTCTGATGCATAAACAAAAGATAAGCAAATCATCCCATCTCATTCACATCACATCCTAGTTGTATACACTCATCTTAGACCGACCCGTCCACTTACCTTAAACTCCATTTTCGCATGATCCATCATTCACCACTCAACTCTTTTGCTTCTCTTGCATAGGCACATCAATTTAGTGTAAATAACTCATTTCTCACATTTATTTAGGAAAACCCCTACAGTAGATACAACGCAAGGTCTGCGTTTAGTTAACTGAATCCCTGAGTTCGACCCTGGACTTACCAGGAACCTAAATTAGATTTATACTTGGGTCTAGTTTAGGAAAACATGAACGTCATTAGAAGAAGTTGTGTGCTTTCTGTGCATATATCTAACGCCCAATGCGTTACAATTATTTAAACGCATTGAAGCATTAATGCATCACTTATACTTAGAACTTATTTCTCCAATTTATTTTACACAATACACTCCTAGAGCAAATCATGATAGCAATGAACACGTTTTTGGCACCGTTTCCAGAGATTCAGAAACAAAACTACACAGAAATTTCGTTTGTATCTATTGTAGGAATACTTCGGTCGAGGGAGTATTACGAGTTAAGCCTAAGCTTGTGAACGTTTATGAGCAAAGAGAGCACTCCTAAACTCAGATACGACCCCGAGATTAATAGGAACTTCCGGAGTAGGAACCGATCCAACCATCGTCGAAGGCTGAGGCAGCAATTTCTTAGACAACAGAACAGGCAATGAGCAATGGCGAAAGAATAAGTAAATCTACAACTAGCTCATGCTGCATAGAATCCAATCCTGATGCCGAATAGCAGCACGCGTCCCATGAGGGAGTACGCACCCCTGTACTGTATGATTTCTCTCTAGGAACCATATACCCAATGCCAGATGGAACCAGGTTTGAGATGAAATCTGTTATGCTCCAAATGCTCCAGTCTACTGGACAATTTGGGGGTGGTCGTGGTGAAGATCCTCACGCCCACATGAAGCGTTTCTTGGAAACGTGTAATTCATTTGTGATTCCTGGAATCACCCCAGAGGCAATCAGGCTGTCCTTGTTTCCCTATTCTTTGCGTGATGACGCAAAACAATGGGTGAGCTCTCTGGAGCCTGGTGAAATCACCACCTGGGAGAAGTTGGTGGAAAAATTTATGCAAAAATACTTCCCACCTACCACCAACGCGAGGAGGTGTCGAGAGATTATGAACTTTGAACAAGAAGATGCTGAGACCTTAAGTGCCGCATGGGAGCGTTTTAAGGGCTTGGTCAAGAATTTCCCGAACCATGGACTAACTCTAACTATCTAAATGGAGACGTTTTATGGAGGACTAAATAGAGCATCCCAGATGGCAACAAACACAGCAGCAGCTGGTGGACTTATGGATAAATCTTACACTAAGGCTAAAGAGATACTTGACCACATATCTAAACACAATATGGAATAGATGGATGATACGTATGATGGAAGAGCTGACAGGAAGAAGAGATCTCAGAACGTTAATTCTATCGGTTCCAACGCAATAGCCACACTTTCTGCTCAAGTGGCTATGATGACGAGCCTTCTACAGAACATAACGTTGGGAAATGCATCAAATCAGCAGAAAGTGAATCAAGTAGAGGCGTTTGGGCAGCCCATGGTTAGTTGTAAGGGCTGTGGAGATCCTCACTCCTATGCTGAATGACCATAAAACCCTCAGTCAGTATGTTTCATAAAAAATAACCCATTCTCTAATACATATAATTCTGGATGGAGAAACCATCCGAATTTTTCTTAGACAGGAGGAAATCATCAGGAGCATCACCCAGGGCAAACCATCAGCAAAGGAATGGACCGTCGCCTGCATTTCAACAAATGCATCAGCAACATCAAAAACCTTTTAGTAAAGGAGGACAGGCGCCAAGCTCAGGATCTCACCTGGAAATCCAAGTAGGGTAGATAGCGAGCGAGTTGAAAAACAGACAGCCTGGAGTTCTACCTAGCAATACTGAAACACTTGGGAACAATAATGGGAAGGAGCAATGTCACGCGGTGACGTTGCGAAGTGGAAGAGCTCTTGAAAAAAGAAGAATGAATCAAAGAAATAGCAGTCCTTTGAAAGAATGCATCACACATTCAATGGATCAGGAAGAAAGAATGCCCGAAACTACGAGCAATTCAGAACCCAGTACGTCTAACGCGGGAAAGCCTGAGGTGACTTTGAACGCACCATTCCCTAGGCATCTGATGAAGAAGAATGATGAACAACAATTCAAGCGCTTTCTTGAGCTCCTAAAACAGCTGAATATCAACATTCCACTTATAAAGGCTTTGGAGCAGATGTCAACATATGTCAAATTTTTTAAGGACATTTTGACAAAGAAGAGAAGAGTCAGCGAGAAGGAAGTAATAGCGCTAACGCGGGAGTGTAACGCGTTAGTAAGCAACAGTCTACCAAAAAAGCAGAAGGACCCTGGGAGTTTCACAGTTCCTTGTTCGATAGGAGGATTGGATGTGGGTCATGCGTTGTGCGATCTAGGAGCCAGCATTAATCTCATGCCACTTTCAATTTTTAAGAAATTGGTGATTGACTTAGCACAACATACTTCTGTTACTCTTTAGCTCGTTGACAGAACAATTAAGTACCCAGAAGGGAAGATTGAAGACGTTCTGGTGAAGGTTGACAATCTCTTTTTCCCAGCAAACTTTATTATCTTGGACTATGAAGCAGATAGAGAGGTACCAATTATCCTTGGACGCCCCTTCTTAGCTACTGGGAAAGTTTTAATTGACGTGCATAAAGGCGAGTTAACTATGCGCGTGGACAATGAAGAGGTGAAGTTTAATGTGCTCAACCCATTAAAGTTCTCAGATAGTTAAGATTGTCAACTAAACAGTATTGCGTTGCTTGAAGAAGAGACTCATGTATGTGAGGTCCTCGTGTTGGAGGAGAATCTGAAAGAATCAGAGCTGCCAAGTCTGAGTGAGCGGTGGACAAAACCAACGCGTCCATCACTTGGAGAACCACCAGAACTCGAGCTGAAACAGTTACCTGGCCACTTGAAATATGCATTCCTTGGAACCAACAACACTTTACCTGTGATCATTTCCACAAATCTTACAGAGCCTAATGAGCAATCTCTTTTGCAGATGCTGAAAAAGCACAAGAGTGCAATAGGCTGGACGTTTGCGGATATCCGTGGCATTAGTCCATCTTATTGCATGCATAAGATTAAGCTGAAAGAAGGGAAGTCGGGGTCAATCGAGCCTCAAAAAAGGCTGAATCCCACAATGAAAGAAGTGGTCAAGAAAGAAATTTTAAAATGGTTGGACACGGGAGTTATTTATCCTATATCCAACAATAGCTGGGTAAGTCCAGTCCAATGCATTCCCAAGAAAGGGGGAACGACCGTGATAGTCAACAGCAATAATGAACTCATACCCTTGAGGACTGTCGTGCTGGCACATCTGTATGGATTACAGGAAGCTCAATGCAACAACTAAGAAAGACCACTTCTCCCTTCCTTTCATCGATCAAATGCTTGACAGACTTGCGGGCAAAGAATTTTATTGCTTTCTCGATGGATACTCTGGTTACAATCAGATTCTGATAGATTCGGAAGATCAGGAGAAGACTACGTTTACTTGTCCCTTTGGAGCATTTGCATTCAGACACATGCCCTTTAGGCTGTGTAACGCACCTGGGATATTTCAAAGATGTATGATGACTATCTTCTCTGACTTCCTAGAAAAGATTGTTGAAGTCTTCATGGATGATTTTTCAGTCTTTGGAGACTCATTCCAGTCATGCCTAGATAATTTGGAGGTCTTCCTCACTCAATGCCAGGAAACAAACTTTGTGCTGAATTGTGAGAAATGTCACTTCATGGTGACTTAAGGAATTGTCTTAGGTCACAAAGTATCTAAGGTTGGCTTGGAAGTAGATGAAGCCAAAATAGATGTCATAGCAAAACTTCCACCACCATCGAATGTTAAAACTTTACGAAGTTTTCTAGGGAATGTCGGCTTCTATAGACGGTTCGTTAGAGGTTTCTCTCATATTACGCGACCTCTGAGCACATTACTAGAGGCGAACCGGCCCTATGACTTTAATGAAGACTGAACTGACGCGTTTGAAACCTTGAAGTATGCGTTGACGACAGCTCCAGTATTGATAGCACCGGACTGGACGCAATGCTTTATTCTCATGTGTGACGCGAGTGATATGGCAGTAAGAACAATGTTAGGGCAGAAGAAGCGTAATTTGATACACCCCATCTCCTACGCGTCCAAAACACTAAATGACTCTCAGGAACATTACACCACTACTGAAAAGGAAATGTTGCCTGTAGTGTTTGGCATTGAAAAGTTTCGATCTTACTTAGTTGGTGCGTCAGCCACCATATACACCGACCACTCAGCCATAAAATTCCTGATGAGTAAGAAAAGTTTCGATCTTACTTAGTGTTTGGCATTAATAAGATGGGTGCTGCTGCTACAGGATTTTGATATTGATATCCAAGATAGAAAGGGAGCAGAAAATCAGGTGGCTGACCACCTGTCCATGTTAGAGAATCAAGAAATGCAAACCTAAGAAAGTGAAATCAAGGACGCATTTCCTGATGAAAGCCTGTTTAGAGTTGAAGACAGGGAACCTTGGTATGCGAACATGGTCAATTATTTAACCACCAAGCAATTCCCTGGGAACTTCAACTCTCAGTAAAAGAAACGGTTAATTCATGACAACATGTTTCATTTTTGGGATGAACCATTTCTATATAAACAATGCCCTGACTCCATAATGCATCGATGCGTTCCGGAGGAGGAGACACAATGCATATTAGCTGAGTGTCATGACTCTCCGTACGAAAGGCATTTTGGTGGGCAAAGAACCGCAGCGAATGTCCTTCAAAGCGGATACTTTTGGCCCATCCTCTTTAAAGACACGAGGGAGTTTGTTCGAAAATGTGACCCCTGTCAATGCACTTTGAATATTTCTTCAAGGGACGCAATGCCCTTGAACAATATTCTCGAAGTTGAGCTGTTTGATGTTTGGGGCATAGATTTTATGGGACATTTTCCCCTGTCCTGTGGCCAACAGTACATCCTGCTTGCAGTAGATTATGTATCTAAGTAGGTAGAAGCAGTAGCCTGCGCTAGGAATGATGCATTCACTGTATCTAAGTTTCTTACTAGGAACATCTTTACATGCTATGGAACGCCAAGAGCCCTGATAAGCGACTAAGGTACACACTTCATTAATCGAATCATTTCCAAATTACTTGCAAAATATAATGTCAGGCACAAGATCGCCACTGCTTACCACCCGCAAACAAACGATCAAGAAAAAGTATCAAATTGAGAAATCAAGTCTATCTTGGAGAAAGTCGTCAATGCAACACGGAAGGATTGGGCATAGAGTCTGGATGAAGTGCTTTGGGCCTACAGGACTGCTTACAAAACTTCTATAGGTATGTCTCCATAATGTCTTGTATTTGGAAAAGCCTGTCATTTACCTTTAGAGTTGGAGCACAAGGCGTTTTGGGCAGTTAAGAAGTTAAACATGAACTTAGACGCTGCGGGCGCTTAACGAAAACTTCAGCTCAACGAGCTCGAGGAGTGGTGATTGAACGCGTACGAGAATAACAAGTTGTACAAAGAAAAGACAAAGTGTTGGCATGATCAACGCATCAGTAAGAAAGAACTTGTTTTTGTCCAAAAAGTTCTATTGTTCAATTCACGTCTGCGTTTGTTTCTAGAAAAACTAAAATCCAGGTGGTTAGAACCCTTTATCATAAAGAAAATCTTTCCATATGGAGTTGTGGAAATAAGGCGAGAAGATGGCACCAACACATTCAAAGTAAAAGGCCAAAGAGTGAAGCCTTACTTTGAAGATAGACTAGAACGCCAAAAGTCATCTCTCACACTACGCGAGGCCAATTGAGGCCTGCGTCGAAGTATCCCTGCGTTTTCATTGCCATATATTCCAGGGACGCTTCCTCTATCCTTATCTTTTTACAATCTGTATTTTACGATGCGTTTGAGTTTTTTGATTTATTTGTTTGGTTGTTTTAAGATTGTTCTTTGCTTTTGCTTTTATAAAAATTGGAAACTTATTTGTTTTTCTTTAAAAGTTGTGTATGATCAAGTTAGGAATAACGGACGCGTTAGACGCAAGTCTAACGCATGGCCCAATTGAAGGGACGCATCTCGAGAACACAAAAACACTCGATTATTTAGATAACCGAGACATCTCTGCAGCGTTACATTTATTACAGACGTCAGGCGCCGCCTGACGTCAACCACTAACCTTCTCTCAGCCTATAGAAGGACCCAAGATTCAAAGTTTTCTTCTTCTTCATTTTCACTCTCGAGCTCTCTGAAACAAAAAAAAGGGAAAAAACCTAACCTCTTTGTTTCCCTCACTTCCGATTCGCTCGAGCTTCTCCGGCCACAATGTCGTCTGCCTCAGATAGCCAGAACCAGACCCTGAGCTTTGGGAACGACTCACCGGTAAGTTCCTATTCCTCGTCCTCTATTTCAATTTCACCTCCCCCGAGCCCTAGAAAAACCACCGAAACCCTCACCCAAACCAAACCCACACACGACGGAGCCACCTCTTCCCAGCGGCCGTCTGTTTCGAAACCTTCCACAGCCCCCACGAAACTCCCTTCTAAAGCCTCTAAAGCCATCGTTACCCCTCCGGCCAAGATCCCTCAACCTAAACTTAAAAGCCCTCAACCAAAACCCAAAACTACCTCCAAGCTAAGGGCCAAGACACCTGCAAAACCAAGGACGCATTTGTCATCTACGGCCGCCTCCAAACCCTACACCAAGCCTGCCCCACCACCAATCATTCCTAACATCACTATGGTGCGTGCAATGCATAATCCACTCCCAGCCTACGTCCACAACGCACCGTCACCAGCTGTGCGTCCACCATCTTCACTTTCTATCAAGCACTTGGCCCCCATTTATCTAGTGGAATCAGATGCGTCGAGCTAACCACCTCATTCACCCATCCTCATATCTTCCCCTGGGACGCCTCATACCCCAGTGGGCACCCCTCCATTTACTCCACCCATACCACCCTCTGAATGTCCTGCGTTAGAGTGCAATCTTGAAGAGTTGGCAGAATTGGCTCGACTAGATGAACAAGAGGTTTTTGGTGCGATCTTGGCGTCCCTCAATCAAAGCCAAAAGGAAGAGCAGGTGATGCGTTCAGACCCACCTAACACATCACTTGAGTTAGACGAAGCAGAGCGATATGCTATGATGCTTGAAGAGGAATTAAAAGAAGAAGAAAGGGAAGAAGAAAATAGAGAAAGGAGAATTGGCCCTAACGCGTCTCAACCACGCCCATCCGATGCGAATGAAGGGCCTTTAAAATAAAAAAGAGTAACAAGAAAAAGAAGATTGATATTGGAGGAAGAAGAAGATGAGTAATCTGTATCCAGACCTGAGGGTGCAATGCATGAAAACAGCTCAAGGCACGACGTAGAGCAAGAATTGAAAAACTACCACCCCGCAAGGCAAGGGCGAAGGAAGACGAATCTCCAAAGGGAATTGGAGAACGAACTAAGAGAACTGGCAAGGGAAGCAAAAGAGCATGTGGCAGGAAAACGCAAGGTAACCGACGCGTTACCTAAGAAGACCTTGGGAAAAAACCATCAATTTAGTGACATACTCGTAGAAAAGGGCTTCTTTCCCGAACGCCACCCCCTGCCAATTTACATAACTGAGATAATAAACGTATTAGGGTGGAATCAGTTCTACATTGGGCACACCCTTATTTGGCCCAACCTCATTCGCATTTTCTACAACAATGAGTTTGATATGGAGAAGAACACAGCTTTTGTTGACGGGGTGTTAGTGCGCTTCTCAGCTGATAAGATAAACGAAGTGTTTAACATTGACAGTAATCTGGACGCGGAAGGAAATCGCATCTTGGAGCAGCCTACGATGCGTTAAGAACGGTGGCCAAACCTGGAAGCAATGGCAAACATCAAGAAACGGGGCAAAAATGTTAGCTTCCAGGAATTTAACTCCAGACGCGAATTTGTTGTATTACTTGATCAAACGTAGCATCATGCCTACTACGCATGATAAGACATTATCAAAGGAACGCGTCTTGGCTACTTATTGCGTCATGCAGTGCATCCTTTTAGATGTTGGAAGAATTATAAGGGATCAGATCAAAGCCATCAAGACTAAGCCATGAGGGAACTCTATTTTTCATGGCTGATCTGTGCACTATGCGAATGCAGGGGCATCCCTCTGAGGGATGATCATGAAGATATCGATGGCTTGATAGACATAAAGTTAGTAAGGCGTCTATTTCACAATTCGTCGCATTAACCTCCCTTACCTACCAAGGAAGTGGCAACCAAGCCTCGATCATCCAAACGTGCCTCCAAAAGAAGACGCATCCGGATTGTTGAACACAGCGATGAAGCTTCAGAGCACGAAGAACATGAAGCTGAACTTGAACTTCCGGCTGAAGAAGCGCAACCACCCCTTAATCTTACTTTCCATGACTCACCATTGGCCCCGCCAGAAGGGAGTCTTGATCAAACGCATCAAGAACCAACTCATATAGATCAAGACATCCTTTATTCCCTTCCTTCGCCCCAACCAAGTCCAATTCCCAACTTTGTGTATCCTCCAATAATTTTTTAGCCAACTGAGCTAGGGTCAAGCAACGCAGCAAATTTTGACGACCCAGTTGGAAGAAATGAAGAACCAACACCACCTCAACACAGCGCAGACTTAGAAGAGTTGAAAACTTTTATCAGTGATCAGCTCAAACCACTGGCCGCGTCTATCGAAGGTCTTCAGCAGTAGAATCAGGTTCTAAGGGATTATCTAAGTTAACAAACAAGACGGATGCGAGACCAATTTGTTTACACAATGCAATACATCAATCAGGTCTTGGTTGGAATGTTTGCTCTGCCTCCACTGCCCGCCCATCTTAGAAACCCCTTGCGTTTTATGAATGAAGATCCTGAGGAAGAACGTAGAGATGATGCGTCAGCACAATAGAGTTTTGGGGTGTTTGGTTATTTTTGTATTTTGATTTAATTGTTCTTTTGTATCTGCTTGACTTGTTTGTTTACTTCATGTGAATTTATGAAAATGAATGAGAAATTCCTATCATTTTGTTCCTTGCATTTGACCTTGGCATACTTGATTTTTGTTCTTTAGATATTTTCTAAGCTTGTGCTCTCCCTGACCTCAATGATATCAACTATATGAAATCTATAAGTATAGAGTAAGCGTTAGGAAAATCAACAAGGCCTAAACTTCTCTAAAAAGGTTATGTCTACTTTCTAACGCGTGCAAGCTTTAAGTCTTAAACTCCTTTCAGACTCTCAAAGCCTTTTTGAAATTTTGTTTCTCTTTTAGCAATGAGGATTTAGCTCGTCTCCAAATTTGGGATGGGTAGCTCATCTCCAAATTTGGGGATGAGGGAAATCCAAGTTAAGACGCATCAAACCAATACATCATAAAGAAAAGGGGACAAAATAAGAAAAATATTAAACGCGACTCCTCTGTCATTACTTCAAAAGAAAAACCTTAAAATGGCATGAGTTTAGTTGGAACAGGCACTTAGTCGTAGTTGGATGCTCGCGGACACCCATGGGGACAAGCCAAAACGAAGTTAAGTCTCCTAGACCAACGCGTCCCATATAACTCCTCTATCTAGCCTGAAAAAATCATATCTTGAAACGCATAAATATTAGATATGAGTTTAGTTGTGAAAGGTTCTCACCCGTAGTTGGATGCTCGCATGACACCCGTGGGGGCAAGCCAAAACGAAAGTGGGATACCTAGAACAACGCATGGGTAAAGTAAAAATTCATAATTATTTTTTTTCTTTTTATCCGGCATTTATCTTAAAAAGTGCATCTAACGCATTGTTGGTTTAGAAAAAACGAGAATGTTTTGAGAAATGAAAGGAGTTGTGATAAAAAGGCTTGCTACACCTGAAACTAAACATTAGTCCTTTTAGAAAAGAGTCAATCTGAGTTATATTTTCCAAACTCTTATCTCAAGCTTAAGACTAAATATGATGAGAGGTGAACTCTGCACACTTAAGACAAAGGAGATAACAAAGAATTATTTTGGAATGCTTGAGGACAAGCATTGTTCAAATTTGAGGGTGGTGATAACTTGTAGAAATACAAGTTATTTTTGCTCTTAAGTTGGAACAACTAAGGTTTTTAATGATAGATTCTCCTCATTTTTAGAAGAAACGCATGGATTTATTCAAACATTAGCAAACTCATACAAAAGAAGTTTTATTACTAAATATCGCGGCACTAACGCATTGTATTGCAGGATTTCAACGTAAGGATTAACGCTAACGCATTAGACAAGTACCACAGGAAAAGCTCTAACTCATGGGTCATGCATTGGAGGGAGTTCAACGCAAAGAAGATTCATTGTTCCAAGCTGATTGTGTCACGTCTGAAAAACTTCCATGCAGTAGGTGGCGTCTGAAAAGCTTCTGAGAGTCAGGCGGCTAATCAGGGCATGAATTTTAATGCTGACCAAGGCATGGACTTTAATGCTGCCCATTCACCAAGTGGACGTGACCAATGCCTATAAATAGATGAAGTCCCTCTAGAGTCAAAGAGCTCGAAAATTATCAAGATCCTTACTCTCTGTATATTGTAGTCATAGTTTTAGTTCTTAGAAGCTGTGTTGTGGTGCCAGACGATCAGAAGGGTTGAGAACCACCACCACCGCCGATCAGGGAGCGGAGGAAGTTAATCTTGAGAAAGACACTTCATCCAATTCCTAAACAAGTGATTGTACACAACGAGATTGAGCCAAATAAATACAAGAGATTGTATTCTTTGGCTTTTCCTTCTTCTCATTTATCACTTTCATTCCATTTGATTAAATATTGCTTTTGTAAAGACTCTCTGTTTCGTTATAAAATTCATATGTTTGATCCATCATACTTACCATTATTTATTTCTTGTTTATGTTGAATGCATTAATACTTTATGCACAACTTCATTCTAAAGCTCAAGCCAACTTGACAAATTGGTAAAAGCATCTTTAACTTAGATAGTTCGAAAGAATAACTAAGCTGCATTAAGTAGGACGCCTAGTACAGCTAGAGATAGACTTACTGGTGTCTATTGCATTTTGTGTTAGACGCATGCATCCTAGAGATAGGCTTTGTATGTTATTCGCGTTGAGAAATGTTGAATGAAGTCTGACGCATAAACAAAAGATAAGAAAATCATCACATCTCATTCATATCACATCCTAGTTGTATACACTCATCTTACACCGACGCGTCCACTTACCTTAAACTCCATTTTCACATAATCCATCATTCACCACTCAACTCTTTTTCATCTCTTGCACCGGCACAGCAATTTAGTGTAAATAACTCATTTCTCACATTTATTTAGGAAAACCCCTATAGTAGATACAACGTAAGGTTTGTGTTTGGTTAATTGAATCCCTAAGTTCGACCCTGGACTTACCAGGAATCTAAATTAGATTTATCTTGGGTCTGGTTTAGGAAAACTTAAACGTCATTAGAAGGAGTTGTGTGCGCTCTGTGCATATATCTAACGCCCAACGCGTTACAATTATTTAAACGCATCGAAGCATAAACGCATCACTTATACTTAGAACTTATTTCTCCAATTTATTTTCCACAATACACTCCTAGAAAAAATCACGATAGCAACGAACAATCTGTGGCTCGAAGCTCCAACGGTACGTGAATAGCTGACTAAACTCTTTAGCCACAAGATCCACCATTCGTTAACTGTCAGGCATTCCACTAAAGACTAACAATTGAACTCTTCTTACCATAAATATATTTCTGTGTCCATCAGATATAACCAATCATGAGTACGATGACCCTTCACAGATGCTCGTAAGTACAGCTGAGCCAATTTACCGTTTTACCTCTGTAGTTACATCTCACTTCTTAAGTACCACTGATTCCTCTAATGAACAATACAACATAGTCCAATTATGTGTGAACACCTCTCGGGCCAGGAGAAGGTGTATGGTGCCACATCGTTGAAGCCCCAAAATCAGCCCTTAAGGAAGCCATCTATCTACTTACCCCTACTTCGAGGAAAGAGTGAATTCCATCTTGTGCAACTGAGTTCCCAGCTCCCAAATCAGATGAATCCCCAAAATGGTAGGTTTAAATTGGCGACTTGGCCACTCGCACCCATACAAATCAAAGAACCACCCTCAATGGCAGGAGTTCCCAACTCACTCAGCATTGAGGTCATGTTACCTATGGTCATCCTAGTGAAGTGAAGTCTCTGTCATGAACGGTGTTATATAAACGAAACATTAACACTTCGTGGTCAGGTCTTATACAAACTCTTTATATAGGACGCCCCTGCTCGCATGTCCCCAACACGAATGATCAGGATCAGACCATCTGTGACAAGTCATAACACTTGTGACCATTCCACAAAGCGGGTCGCATCCGTAGCGTTACCAGGATAAGGTTTCCCTCCTATATCCATATACTACAGACCATTTTGGTTATCACTGAAAACATGATCCACTTGTATACCACCACATACATGCTTGAGTCACATACAGATAACCATGGATTTTATGTTTATTGGTTTGTAGTAAAACAAATAAAACAAGTAACTGAGCAAAAATACAAGATGTGAAGTAAATATCATATATTAACAACATAAGCGTTCGTACAAACTGTTTACAAACTACAAGACATGAGACTTTAGGGCATCAACCCCAACAATAAATACCCAGTCTAGCTTAGCAATGTGAATGGTTTTAGTTGTTTCTTTCTTTATAAGACTTATAATTAAAGAAATTAGAACTAAAATAAAAAAGAAAGACATGCATGCAAACTTAGGCTTAAATCATGTTTTACAAGAGTTTTAAAATTTGATTGAGATAGACCTAAGATCACAGTTCTAATGAGATTAGAAACCTAAACTTAATCTTTTAATCAGTTTAATAGGATTAAATTGACTAATAAAAGACTAAATATTTACCAAATCTATCTATAAGGAACCTTTTGTCTAAGGTGGGTTTTGTCTAGGCTGGGGTATTTAAGCTGACGGAAACGGAACACCCCTACCTGAGAACCTACCTAGAAAGGTGAATTAGATAGATTTGCTGCATGCATGCAAATTTGATGATAGGCTGTTAAACTGTTTATTATGACTTGAATCGAACTTATTTTATTATCAAAAGTAAGAGTTGTTTTTTAGCAAATTAAACTCATACTTAGATAAAATCAGTAGCCAGATTATCTAAGTTAATGAAAACCTAGGTAAAACATTCAGTGGGAGGTACTTGGGGTATACGATACTTCACTTAAACCTCTACACGTTTCTTCCTAAAAGTTCACATCGTGAGATCTATCATCGGTCTCGTAGCACCCTGGGAGTGTCCCTCTAAAGGATGCTATTTGGATAGGTCAATACCAAGGTGAATGGAGAGAATTTCATAATAAGTGGGAGTGGGACATGTGACAACATATCCCACGGTCTCTCTCATTAGGTTGGATAACGTTTTGTGATCGTCTCGAGGCACCTTGGGAGTGTCCCTCTAAAGGATGACAGTACTTGCACAACTCTTTATCTGATCTCCTAAAAAGGATAAGGTTGCTTTAGTCTGTTGCCTTAATATGCTTTTTCCCTACAGTGGGCGCATTGGAGCAGGACTCTAGGGCCTAAAATGAGGGGTTACACTTACGAGGAATTGTTAAGGTTGTTAACAAATTATGGACCAAACAATGGTGACCGTTAGAGTCAGTTACAAGAGTTGTTTCTGTCTAATGGTTGAGGATGTCTCATCCCAGTGAAGGGGCACTTGATCACCCCAATGGTGACTTTTGTCCTGCCTCACTGGGGCTTCATTGCAAAATAGGTGTCACTTATCTTAGGGTACAATAGAACTATTTTGCTAAAACCTCAAATTGGTGTTAAAAGTGGAAATGCAAATAGACTTATTAAGTTTGTTCTTGTTTTTAGCAACTTTAAATGACAAATTGATTGGCGATAACTACGTTAGTTGGAAAAACATGATAAACACAATACATATAATCGATGACCTTCGGTTCATCCTTACGGAGGAGTGTCCTCATATTCTAACTCAAATCGCCACTCAAAATGTTCAAGAGGTCTATGAGAAATGAACATAGACGAACAAGAAGCCCCAGCTTACATCTTGGCCAACCTGAACGACATCTTGGCCAAGAAGCATAAGCCCATGGTCTCTGCTTGTGAGATCATGAAGTCCATGAAGGGAATGTTCGGACAACCGTCCGGGCAGCTCAAGCATGAAGCTTTAAAGTTCATCTTCAACTCGAAAATAAAGGAGGGTACATCTGTTCGAGAATATGTTTTGAACATGATGGTCCACTTTAATGTGGCGAAGATGAACGGGGCTCCCATTGATGAAGGCAACCAGGTTAGCATTATTCTGGAGACGTTACCAGAAAGCTTTCGGCACTTCATAAGCAACGCTGTTCTAAACAGGGTTGTTTACACCCTTACAACTCTCCTCAACGAGTTGTAGACATTCCAATCCTTTCTGAAAAGCAAGGATAAGAAGGTTGGTGAGGAAAATGTTGCTTCATCATCTAAAAGTTCCTCAAAGGTTCAACCTCATGAACTAAATCTGCATCTTTTTCTTCTGGCACTAAGAAGTGAAAGAAGAAGAAGGGTAGTAAGGGGAAGGGGAAAGTGCCTGTTAACCTACAACCTACCACTCCTCGGGGTAGGCGACCATCACCAGTTGAAAAGGAAAAATGTTTCCACTACAACCAGGATGGGAACTGGAAGCAGAACTGCACACGTTGGTTGAAGGAGAAGAAGAAGGCCAACGCCAATCAAAGTAATTATGATTTAATGGTTTTGGAGACTTGTTTATTGGAGAATGATGATTCTGTTTGGATTATAGACTTTGGGGCCACTAACCGTGTTTGTTCTTCTTTTCAGCGGATTAAATCCTAGCAGCAGCTTTAGACTTGTGAGATGACGATACGAGTTGGCACCGGGCACGTCGTCTCAACTGTGGCAGTGGGGTACCTCCGGTTGACTTTACATAATAGATTTATCATTTTGAATGATGTGTTCCCGAGTTAAAGAGGAACTTGATTTTTGTAAAGTCCTTGCTTGAATGTAAATACACTTTCAAATTTTCAGTTAATAAAGTATTTATTCTGAAAGATGGTGTTGAGATATGTTCAGCTAATTTGGAAAATAATTTGTATATGTAAGGTCGTTAACAACAAATTCCCTCCATAACATAGAGATGTTTAAAACTGCCGTAACTTAAAACAAACGACTAAAAGTTTTTCCTAAAGAAAATGCCCAACTTTGACACCTTTGATTAGGGCACATCAATCTCAATAGGATTGAGAGGTTGGTGAAGAATTGACTTCTAAACGAGTTAGAAGAAAATTATTTGCATGTGTGCGAGTCATACCTTAAAGGCAAGATGACTAAAAGACTTTTTACTGGAAAAGGTTATCGAGCCAAAGAGCCTCTAGAATTAGTGCATTCAGACCTTTGTGGTCCGATGAATGTGCGAGTCAGGGGAGGCTACGAGTATTTTATCACTTTTACTTATGATTATTCGAGGCATGGTTATGTTTATTTAATGTAACATAAGTCGAAATCCTTTGAAAAGTTCAAAAAGTTCAAGGCTGAAGTTGAAAACGCATTAGATAAGTAGATTAAAACACTTCGATCTAATTGGTGTGGAGAGTTTTTGGATTCTAAATTCCAGAACTATTTGATAGAACATGGAACCATTTCCCAACTCTCAGCACCTGGTACACCTCAGCAGAATGGTGTATCGGAAAGGAGAAACAAAAGCTTGTTGGACATGGTTTGATCATTAATGAGTTACGCTTCCTTACGTACTCGTTTTGGGGTTTTGCAGTAGAGACTGCAACTTATATCCTCAACTATGTTCCTTCCAAGAGTGTTGCCCGTGTTGGGTTTTATGTCCTAAAACTCGTGGTTTGTAAACAATAGAACTAATTTTGAAAATTCAATGGGTTGTTATTGAATATATTGTTTTTTTAGAAATCCAATAAACCGAAGTCCCTTGACTATTGCATAAGTACTTGAACTTTATGCGGAGACATACAAGTGGATCAGGTTCGAGTAAATAGTCAAAATGATCTATAGTATATGAATAAGGTTAGGTGCCTTATTCTGGTAACACTATTGGATGTGGCCTACTCTATAGTTGTTACAAAGAGTTGTAAAGTGCTACAAACGAAGTGATCCTAATTCGTTCATGTTAGAACATGAAGAGTGGGGGTGTCCTATGCAAATGAGTTTTGTGCAAGATCGAACCATGAAACCAGTCACTTTTACTTTATAACGTTGTTTACGGTTTAAGACTGACCATTTCAAAGCGATGACCTAGGTAACTTGACCTTAATCCTGAGCTAACTATGAACTCCTGTTTACTTGGGATTATCCTTTGATCTGCAAACAGTGTAAGTAGACCAACTGTCTCTGCTCAATAAGCTTCTCATTTTAGGGATAAGATCGGATAAATAGCTGGGGATATAGGGTGCAAGACGGAATTCACTCATACCCGATTAAGGTTAGTAGAGAGGTTATTCCCTTCAAGTACTAGTTCTAGGTCTTGAACAAGAGGTCTCACCCTCTCATTGGCCTAAGAGGAATTTGATTTGCTGATTGGATCACAAATCAATTGTTCATTAGGAGATCAGTAGGACATAAGGAACAAGAAGTAATTTTGGGGGTAAAACAGAGATTCGACCCAGCCATTATTACGAACAACCTGTGAAGGGTTAACTTACTAATCATGGTTATATCGAGTGGACATAATATATCTACAATGAGAGGAGTTCAGCTATGGCATTTAGTGGAATCACCCATTAGTTAACAAATGGGGGTTAGATCGGTCTAATGAGTTTAGCCGATTAATCTCGGATCGTAGGAGCCCATGATCTGTAGGTTCGCGAGGTCCCTCTACTAGCTCATAAATGGATTAGTTCTAGAGTAGCGTGATAAGTTAATTTGAAGTGTTCAAATTAGAATTAAATGAAATTGGAGAATTAATATTTAAATATGATTTAAATATTTGAAGATGGAATTGTGTAAAATTAATTTAATATTTGATATTAAATTAATTAGAATTGTTTAAATTGTTTAAATAATTATTTATTAATTTTATTAAGAAAATTAATTTATGAAATTAATTTTGCAAAATTAACAATATTTTTAATTTTATTAAAAGAATTGATTTATGAAATCAATATTTGAAAAAGAAGAAAAAGAAGAAAAATCACAAAGTTGGAAAATTGGCATTTTCCATTCTCTTCATAAAGTAGCTCACTAACAACCAACTTCAAGCTTCATTAAACTCCAAGCATGAGCTACATCTCATGCAGCAAATCTCTTTGCATGAAAGTCTGTAATATATTGAAGAGATTGGAGTGTTTTGAAGTAAATGCAACCGATCAATTTTTTCTGAAAATTTTGAGAGAAGAAGGGTGTTCTTCACGTTGGGTTGTTGTTGTGAACATTCTCTGAATTCCCACAATTCATACTTATTTTGAGTCCCACTACTCAATCTAGAGCACCAAGAGATAGTAGGGAAGAACTTGGGGTGGTCTACAACAAGATTCAGAGGTGATTAACAGCTGGTTTCAGGCTTAGAGGAAATTCTTCAAAGGTATGTCTTGAAACCCATTTATTTTTGCTGAAGCATGCTTTCTTTTCTGCCAAAATTAATGAATTAGAGTGTTTATGGATCATTGTCACTTTCGTTGCACAATGGTATATTCCAACAGCCATAACACCTTTAGAGTTGTGGAACGGGTATAAAGCTAGTTTGTGTCACTTCCGCATCTAGGGTTGCCCAGCACATGTGCTTGAGCCTAATCCTAAGAAATTGGAACCACGTTCGAGGTTGTGCCTATTTGTAGGCTACCTCAAAGGAACACAAGGGGGTTACTTTTATGATCCTAAGGAAAACAAGGTGTTTGTATCAACAAATGCTACCTTCCTTGAGGAGGATCATATAAGGGAGCACAGTCCAAGAAGTAAAATCGTGTTACGTGAGCTTTCCAACAAAACTACTGAAACTTCAACAAAAGTTATTGAAGAGTTTGCTACATCAACAAGAGTTGTATGGAAGTTCATCTAAAAGGTCAAATTCACCTCAAAAGTTGAGGGAACCTCGACGTAGTAGAAGGGTTGCGAACCTACCTGTTTGCTATATGGGTTTAACTTAAATCCTGGCTATGGTAGTCGATGGCGAGGTTGAGGATCTATTGTCTTACAAGAAGGCAATGGAGGATGTTGACAGAAATGAATGGGTCAAAGCCATGGATCTTGAGATGGAGTCTATGTACTTGAATTCAGTATGGGATCTTGTAGATCAACCTGATGGAGTTAAACCTATAGGTTGTAAATGGATCTACAAGAGGAAACAGGGTGTTGATTGTACTTGTAACAACCCCACTAGCTTTAGGACAAGTGGGAGATTGTTGGGGTTGATGCCCTAAATCTCGTAAGGTCCTGTAGTTTATAAACACATGATTGAACAAACATTTGGTGATTTATAATATGAGATCTTCTATTCACATTAGTCTATGAAATGTGAGATATTTTAGTTTCATTAACCACAAACCAATAAACTAAGATCCCTGGTTATCATTGTAACTTTAGCATGTATGTGGAGACATACAAGTGGATCATGCTTTAAGTGATAACCTAAATGGCCTGTAGTATATGGATAAAGGAGGGAAACCTTATCCTAGTAACGCTACGAGTGTGACCCACTTTGTAGATGTTACAAGTGTTGTATAGTGCTACAAATGGTTTTATCCTAACCATTCATGTATTAAACATGCGAGCGGGGATGCTCTATACACGATTGTTCAGTTCCTCCTTCCCTCTACCAAATCCATATAGAGCCCACACCTCTTGAATTCTCACACCGAGAATACTAAGGTAGCCTCGTGGTAGTGTCAAGTTGTTGTTCGAGGGTCAAGGGTCGAGTGTTACTCGATTGTGTTCGAGATTCACCCGTTCGTGTTGTTTGGTGTGTTGTTCGCATTGCGTTCGTGTTGTTGGACGCTTTACTATTGGATCGAGGAAATACAAGAAGAAAAGTTCTTCAAAGGTATGTTCACTCGATCTCTTAGTGTTAATTTTATGAAGCATGTTGTAATTTAGATGTTATGCATAACTGTGGCTGTTTGATTGTAAATGTGTATGTTCTTTCACAATGGGGTTTGGAACGATCTGCTTCCGCTCATTGGTTCTCTAGTTTTAAAGTTCCTTCATTTGAATCATATTCAAATATTTAATTCATCTCAAAATAAACTTTATGTTATAAATTATCGAATACATTATATTAGTTATATCACATATAATTAATTTAATTATATTATATTATATATAATTAATTTTCTCAATTAATTTTAGAACTATCAATGATAGACGTTGCTAGACATTGATAGACTTCTATCAGTGTCTATCAGTGATATTGATAGACACTAATAGAAGTTTATTAGTGTCTATACTTCTATTAGTGTCTATCAGCGTCTATCATTGATAGCTCTAAAATATTGTTATATCTTGTAAATATTTTGGTTTATTTTTCTATATTTAAAAACAACCCTTAATTATATGATAATTATCCTTTTTCTTTAATAATCGATTTAAGTGGGAGGTTATTGGAAGTTTTATGGTAACTGTGAGATAAAAGGAAAATTGTTTTCCAAATTCAAAAGGTTGATGTATTCATTCGGATTGATCTCCCAGAAAAGCTATTGAGTAAAAGCGTTTTACTAAACGATAGCATAGAGAGACTACATGATCGAGTTTTGAGTTTACTATACGATAGTTACTCAATTACTCGGTACTACACGATCGAGTAGCAAAGTCTATACGATAGGCTTCGTCCTACTAAACAGTATCTAGTCTATACAATAGACTTCATCATCTACCACTTACTCGATCGTCTACCTCCTTCATTCCTCTATCCAAAGTCACACAGAGCCCACAACTCATGGATTCTCACACTAAGAATATCAAGGTAACTCTTGTGGTGGTGTTCTAGTTCCATTCGAGTTTCGAAGATCGAGTTGAACTCGATTGTGATCGAGGTTTTTCTAGACATTCATAGAGATCATGTTCTGATCGTTGTGTACGAGTTCATACTGTTGAACGAGTTGTTGAACGATCAAGGGATACTTGAAGAAAGGTTCTTCAAAGGTTTTCATACTCTATCCCTTTTCTATTCATTCTTTTAAGGAAGCAATATGTAATTTATTGTTTTTTTTTTTTTATAAGAAACGCTACTGGATAATGTTTATATTGTTCCTCATATCAAGAGGAACTTAATTTCAGTTTCTTGTCTGATTGAACAAGGTTATTTCATCTTCTATTCTGAGAATAAAGTGTTTATTTTTAAGAATGGTATGGAGATTGATTTTGGTTCAATGGAAAATAACTTGTATATACTAAGGCCGTTAATCATAAAAGCCTTGTTTAATACTGAAATGTTCAAAACAACGATAACTGCAAAAAGACCAAGGGTTTATTCTATGGAAAATGCCCATCTTTGGCATCTAAGATTAGGTCACATTAGTCTCAATAGGATTAAAAAGGTGAAATGTGGACTTCTAAATGGTTTAGAAGAAAACTCTTTTTCAGTATGTGAATTTTTCCTTGAAGGCAAGATGACCAAACGACCTTTTATTGGAAAATGTTATAGAGCCAAGGAAACCTTGGTGCTTATACATTCAGACCTCTGTGGTCCGATGAGTGTTAGAGAACAAGGTGTGTATGAATATTTCATCTCTTTCATAGAAGATTATTCAAGATATGGGTATCTATACCTAATGCAACATAAGTCTGATGCTCTTGAAAAGTTCAAGGAGTATAAGGCTGAAGTTGAAAACTTATTAGGTAAGAAGGTAAAAACATTACGATTTGTTTGTGGTGGAGAGTTTATGGACTTAGAATTCCACAACTATATGATATACCATGGAATCACGTCCAACTCTTAGCCCCAGGTACACCTCAGTAGAATGGTGTATTAGAAAGAAGAAACAGAACCCTGTTGGACATGGTTCGGTCTATGATGAGTTATGCTCATCTTCCAGACTCGTTTTGGGGATTTGTAGTGGAGACTGCAGTTCATAATTTGAACAATGTTCCCTCAAAGAGTGTTTCCGAAATAATTTTGAGTTATGGAGAGGTTGTAAAGGTAGTTTATGCCACTTCAGGATTTGGGGATGACCGGTCCAAGTGCTTATGGTTAACCCTAAAAAGTTGGAACCTTGTTCGAAAGTTTTCCTATTTGTAGGTTACCCCAAAGAAATGAGGGGTGGATACTTCTATGATCCAAGTGAGAACAAGGTGTTTGTGTCAAAAAATGCTATCTTCTTGGAAGAAGACCACATAAGGGATCATAAACCATGAAGTAAGCTTGTTTTGAATGAGATTTCTAATGAGACTACTGAGAGTTCAACAAGAGTTGTTGAATAGACTGATAAATCAACAAGAGTTGTTGACGTCGGTTCATCTAGTCAACCATCTCAAGAGTTGAGACTGCCTCAACATAGTGAGAGGGTTGCAAACCCACCGAAATGCTACATGGGTTTGACTGAAGCCGAAAGCATCATATCTGATGATGGGATTGAGGATGCATTGTCTTATAAGCAAGCAATGGAGGATATTGACAAAGATGAGTGGATTAAAGCCATGAATCTGAAAATGAAGTCTATATACCTCAATTTCGTCTGGGAAATTGTGGATCAACTTGATGGGGTAAAACCTATAGGTTGTAAGTGGATCTACAAGAGAAAAAGAGGTGTAGATGGAAAGGTGCAGACCTTTAAGGCTAGACTTCTGATAAAGAGTTATACCCAGGTTGAGGGAGTGGACTATGAAGAAACTTTCTCACCTGTTGTCATGTTGAAGTTTATCAGGATTCTCCTGTCCATAGCCACATTTTTATGATTATGAGATATGGCAAATGGACATCAAGACTGCCTTTTTGAATGGTAATCTTGAGGAGATCTTCTACATGGCTCAACCAGAAGGGTTCAATGATACAGATCAAGAGCAAAAGGTTTGCAAGCTTAATAGGTCAATTTATGGACTGAAACAAGCAGCTAGATCTTGGAACATTAGATTTGATAGTGCGATCAAATCATTTGGCTTTGATTAGAATGTTGATGAGCCTTTTGTTTGCAAGAAAATCATCAACTCAGTAGCTTTCTTTGTGTTGTATGTGGATGATATCCTACTCATTGAGAATGTGCAGGTTTTCTGACTGACATTAAGAATTGACTAGCCGCCCAAATTCAAATAAAAGATTTGGGAAAGGTGCAGTTTGTTCTAGGGATCTAGATCTTAAGGGATCGTAAGAACAAAAGGTTGGTCTTGTCTCAGGCATCATACATTGACAAGATGTTGATCAGGAACTCGATGTAGAATTCCAAGAGGGGTTTATTACCTTTCAGCCATGGAATTGTTTTGTCTAAGGAACAGTGTCCTAAGACACCTCAAGAGGTTGAGGAAATGAGACGAATTCCCTATGCATCGGCTGTTGGTAGCCTTATGTATGCAATGTTATGTACTAGACCTGACATTTGCTATGCAGTAGGGATTGTCAGTCGATATCAGTCCAATCTAGGATTAGATCACTGGATGACGGTCAAAACACTCCTCAAGTATCTTTAGAGAATGAGGGATTATATGCTCATGTATGGAGATAAGAATTTGATCCTTACAGGATACACAGACTCTGACTTTCAGACTGATAGAGATTCTCGAAAATCAACATTAAGGTCAATGTTCACTCTGAATGGAGAGGCTGTAGTTTGGCGAATCATCAAGCAGGGATGCATCACAGACTCCACTATGGAAGCCAAATACGTAGCTGCTTGTAAAGCTACTAAAAAGGTTGTTTAGCTTAGCAAGTGGGAGATGATACTGAGGTATAGAGTATGCCCTAGCTTATTGTACATTGTATTGTTGTTGTATTGTACATTAATCTCCCGAGGCATAAGAACAAGTAGGAGATTGTTGGGATTGGTGTCTTAATTCTTCTGGTGGTCTTGTAGTTTGTAAACACTCTGTAAACATATTGTTATTAATAAAATAAGTGTTATTTTATAAGTATTTACTCAATCCAATAAACTAAGATTCGTGGTTATTTCATGTAACTTAAGCATGTATGTGAAGACATACAAGTGGATCATGCCTTAAATAATAATCTAAATAGTCTGTAGTATAAGGATAAATGAGGGATACCTTATCCTGGTGACACTACGGGTATCATAGCCACCCCAAGTTAATCATAACCCAAGAAAGAGGAGTAATCCCCTTAAAAAATAACATACATACTTGCTTTTACTTTACAACACGCTCTGCCTTTTACAAACTTTCTTTTTACATACTCTACACTTGGCTTTTACAATACAAAATAAGAGTTTGGCAAAAACTTAGGCATGAATTACTAGGTTGAGCTTTCAGTCACTTAACACGTATCACCTAGGCCTTTTGGGGTGGCAACAAAAATATAAGCCCAATAATACAACTCTAAGAATGCAAGTGAAGGAACTCTTATCAAAGAGTACCTCTGAGTGGAAGCAAGATCGTTCCAAACTCATTGTGACAAAATTATCGCATTCACGATTCAACAGACTAGTTATGCACTATACAACAAATTACAAGCATGCTTTGAAACTTAAACAACAAAGAGAACGAAATACGTACCAGTTGAAGAACCCTTCTTTACAAAAAAAACTCGTTCTCGCAAAGACTACTCCTCTCGCTCTCGCTGAGAATGTCCAAGTAAATCGTCCACCAAATTGTCTACCCACGAACGGACTTCACACAAACTCGGCAGCGAGGCAGACACTACCACTTAAAACCCTCAGTATTCTCGATGTGAGAATCCAGGAGGTGTGGGCTCTTGTGGATTCAGCAGAGGGAAGGAGGAAGGACAATCGTATACCACGACCAAGCAAGTGGGAGAAGTTAGGTGTCTATCGTATAGACAATGCTTGATTGTTTAGGTATAGGTACACGATCGTTTAGTAAAAGGGTCGCAATCGGATAGACGATCATTTAGTAAACGCTCGGACATGTGATCGTTTAGGAAAAAGCTAGACGATCGTTTAGCAAATCCCATGTGATCGTTTAATAAACTGCGCATGTGTATATGATCATTTAGAAACGTTGAGCTATTGTGTAGGCTCTCAATTTGCTATATGATAGGCAGTATACACTAAAGGTGAGCGAATGTCTAATCCCTTTGCAAAATGAAAATTATTTTCATTTTTATTTTCATTTTATCCTTTAGTTACGAAAACTGAATGCACCTCCCACTATCTCACGATTATGGAGAAAAAGCCGGCACAATTATCCTATAATTATCAAAATTAAATAATAAATATAATCATATTATATTTATTAACCCATGGTTTAATTCACATCAAATGCAACATATGAACCATAGTCTTTTCTCATCCACTAGATATAAATCATATATATATCATTTTCCTCCAATTAATGTATCTCATACATTATGTCAATATATAATTGACCAGTTCAATTATATCATATATAATCGAACTCCCTCTTGTCAATTTGAACACTTCAAACTGACCCAAAAACTGATTCTCAACTTGAATCCATTGTAGAACTAGAAATTTCCTTACTCTCTCACTCTCGCAAACCCTCCTCATGCAAGACCCTCACTACTAGTCGCAAGCCTAAAAATTTATGTCGTCCAACAGCAACACCCGCTGCCTATCTATGGTAGCCATGAGCCGACGCGCCATCAGCCGCCACTGCCCGATCTTTGCCGGAATCTTGAGAAAAATCTTAGATTCAAGATTTGGAAGTTTTGAGGCATTGACCATCAAGCTAGAGACAATTTTGTTTTGCAGAAAATTGGTGAAGATTGGTAAGTTTTGTAAGTTGTTGGATGGTTATTCTTTTGGATTGAGAGTAATAGTGCAAAAATTAAGTTATTAATTTTGGATTTAATTCTTAATCAGATTGGCTAATTGAATCAAGTTTTTGAATTTGTCTTAGACCAAGCCACAACTTTAGGTTGATTCAAGTGTGCTAAAGAAGTTCTAAGGAGATTTTGTTTTGCGTTTCTTACCAAGTTGAGGTAAGTGATACTATTACCGGTGCCTTCGTGCCAGGCGACCTAGATTAGACCTATCAAGTTACTTGGTGGACTCTGGAGCATGATTTTGTTTGACATTATGTTTTGCTAGTTGCATGGAAGTTACAAGTATTATGAGCATGTTCAAATTTCTAATCAGTACTAATATAATATATGCGATGCATGAATAGACCAGTAGAACGGTTTATTGTCTCGCCTTGACGCATGTTATTATTATGTTTGACGGTGTGCCTACGGGCCGCTAGACATGTGTGAACCGACAGGTTTACGTTCATGTTATTTTCATGCATAACAGTATGCCTACGGGCCGCTAGACATGCGTGAGCCGACAGGTTTACGTTCATGTTACTTTTATTTTCATGTTTCATGTTTTGACGGCGAGCCTACGAGCCGCTAGATATGCGTGAACCGACATGTTTACATTCATGTTATTATCATGTTTGACGGTGTGCCTACGGGCCGCTAGACATGTGTGAGTCGATGGGTTCACATTCATGTTATTATCATGTTTGACGATGTGCCTAAGGGCTGCTAGACATGCGTTTCAAGGCAAGATAGTACGTCTTTTGGTTTTTCTTTCATCATCAAAATACCGATGTAGCTGTATGAGCCACGGGCTATTTTTTCTTTGCTCATGGATGCATAGCCTGATCCCGGTAATGGGATCACTTACTGAGTATTTTATACTCAACTTTTCTTAATTTATGTTTTTCAGGTAATGATAGGAACGGACCGACGGGTGATGAGAGGGACCTGTGATCGTGCCATATGGGACATATAAATCGCTTTCGCTCAGTTTATGTTTTCAAGTTATTTAAAAGTTTTGATTTGAAACTCGATGTTGGTCAAAATTTTATTTGTTTAAGTTATTTTTTCTTCATTATTTTAGGGGCCTCGAACAAATGTTTTACTTATTTGTTATTAATTTTGGAAAAATGTTTTATTATTTTAATGAAATTTATTTTCCTCAATGGTCAAAATGTTTTGAATGTAAATGTGTAATTATGAGTAACGACCATTATCAGAGTACTCAAAAGGTCGGGTCGTTACAGTTGGTATCAGAGCCTAAGTTTTAGGTTCTATAGACTGACTTACGATATAAGTCTTGGTTTTTTGTCCCTTATGGCTATTCACGGATCCTTCGTCCTCGCCAGGTATGTTCTTTCATTAAATTTGTTTATTGAAGATGTGTTTAAAAGCCTTCATGACTAAGCTTTATGTATTGACTGATTGTTATTGCTAGTTTAACAACCTGAAAGAAGTTAATATGAGATTACCATTTTATTTTGGTGTTATGGAAAGAATGAAGGATCATAATAAGGCCATTTGGCATTAGTTTAATTCATGTAAGGACTGTTCAAAACGAACATATATTTATGTTCAGGGATATTGAAACCTGATAGAACTATGAAGTGTTATGCACTTTTGACATGAAAGAAAGAAATGGATGTATTTGGTTAAGCTATAGAATAAGGTAGGTGAATTGGAAATTCACTGAGGAATAATATTAAGTTTTGCATTAAGAGAATAAAACTAGTGGTACTACAAGGAACTTTATCACAAGGCACACATTCTTAGTTACGAGATTAAAGTTTCTTTATAAGATAAAAAAAGAGGCGAAGAAGAGACTATAAATTCTATTAAGGATTAGTAGATATTAAAGTCAAAATGTTCCAAGAAAAATTTTGAAAGGATTAATAGGTCATGATCACTTTATTGGTTCTGAAGTTGGTGGAACGAGTAATGTATGGTGTTTTAGTTCTTTATGTAACGTGCCTAAAAGAAAAAAGAACTACTAGATGGAGGATAAAGCGATAGTATGAGGAACTCTTTACAAGACCTAGGTAAGATGAATTGGTCGAGGAATGCCAAGATGGTTGAAATTATCGTTGCCTTTGGATGGGAGAAATCGAGTTATTGGATTGAAAAATTCTTAAGGTGCTTGGGTTTGAACTATGTGTTTGTTGCAGTGAAAAGGTTCAACTTTGAATAACCATACCAAGAGAAAGGATAAACGTTTTGAAGTTTAAAAGCAATTTTATCTTGTGGGGATACCCTACTATAGTTCCAAGTTTGGAATGGAGTTTTAGATTTATGGAAAAGGTTATAAAGGGGCATATGTCTTGGTTTAGGGATTATGCTTCACTTGGAAAGTAAAAAAGTGCACTTTCAAGTTGTTGGGTTAACCAAGGATAAATATGAAGAAAATAATAGTATTTAAGGAAAGGTTTTATTCATTTGGGGAGATAAATGGAAATTAATGTGTTCAAGACTCCCAAATAGTTAAGTATGGTTTGGATTTTAAAACATGATATGGGTGGATACAAGGCGTTGGTTTTAGTGTAAAGGAGGTGTTGGTTTTAGTGTAAAGGAGGAATCTCTTATTACCATTTGAAAATTTAACTGCAGTAGGCATTATTTGAAACAAAATATAGCTTGCTTAGGTTATTGTAGACTGTGAAAGGGGATTCGAACAGTCACATGTTTTGATATAGATATATTTCACTAGGAAAGTGGAAAAGAGCCTCTTGGATTTATTGGACTTGGAAAAGATAAAGGAAGATGAAAGGATTTGAGAAGTTCTTATTGTTTTGAGAAGGTAACGGGAATTACTTATTTTGAGGTAAAGAACAAAGGTTTGGTTTGGTTTCCAAGATAGGAAATATGTGTTTACGAACCTTTAGAGTTGGTATGAACATCTCATTACTATTTGGAACTATGGATCTTAGTATTTGTTGGTTGAATTGATATTCTGCCCAAGCTATTGGTCATGGAACACAGTTTTAGCATGAGAATTTGATTAATCTAGACTATCACGCATTGGAAGAGTGCTTAGCAATCTTTTTCAAATTATAGTGGAGTCGGAGGAAATAACGTTTTATGAAAGGATGTTTTGTAGCAATAGTTGCTAGAAACTATGGAAATGGAAAGAGTAAGGCCTCGTTAAAGAGAGGAAAGACATTGAAGGTATTAGCAAGGTTTAGAGGTTTTGATTGTGGACACGAATATCTAGAACAAGGAATTAATGAAACCATCGATTTGATTTGAAGGTAAAAGTAATCTAGCTCCAAGTAAAAAACAAGCTCTATGAGTATTAAGGTTGAGTAAATTTGATCTCCCAGTATGACCCCTAGCACTAGAGATGAACTTGAGTTGAGGACAACTCCTATCCTTAAGGCTCCTCATAGAAGAACTCTAGTAGAGTTGGAATAGCCTAAGTCGCTGATACAAGAACCATTTAGCAAAGTGTTTCATATGTGCCTTAATGTTTTGCCTTGGAGCACACCGAATTTGTTTATTAGGAAAGAAAGATGATTCACACGACTTTGTATTAACTATTATGGATTGAATATGATAGCGTATCGCGGTTGCAGGGGTTTATTAGGGCAATTAGGTGCCAAATCCAAATTCTGAATCCTGGACTTAAGATGCCATGCGAGATATGTTTTCTGTTACATGAACATTGAGGTGACCCATTCTATGGAGTGTGAACATTCTCATTATCTTAGAAACTAACATCAGGTAATGGTTACAGCTATTATGAGGTTATGGTGATGTATTTTGGAATGAAAAATGTTCTACAGTATATGGGAACTTCAAGAGCTTCATTTAAGTGAGATTTTTAGACTCATGCATAGGAGGATCTAAATGGTGGTATGTGTTTGTTTTAAAATCAAAAAGTAACATGATATTGTCTCAGATAAGTTATACAATTCATGGTAGGAGGTGAAGACTTTCTGAAACGTGGAGTTAGCGCTAATTAAAAGCTCTTTGGCAGTATTATCAGTCTGAAGAAGCGATTTGGAAACATGAAGATGAGACAAGAACTAAGTATCACGAGCCTTTAAGGACTTGAACTTTCAAGGACGAAAGTTTCTTCAGGAGGGAAGAATGTAACATCCCGAATTTTAGAAAAATTTAAGCTAATTATCTAAAATTATTGAGTTTAAGTTTCTCTTTCATTTGGAAAATTGGGGTTAAATTGAAATAATTGAAAAACTTTTATTGATTAAATTGAATTTAATTGATTAGATATTCGAACTGATTATCTTGAAAATATTGAATTTTGCTTCCCTTTGATTTTGGATTTTAGGGTCAACTTAAAAAAATAATAATAAAATTAAAAGAGATAATTAATTTCATGTGATTTTGAATTGATTTAAATATTTGGAAGGATTTAATTTGTATCAAATTGATGGATCTGCCCTTTAATTTTGGTTTTTAAAGCCAAAATCAAGATAATTTGAAAAGTTAATTGATTTATAAATTTAATAGAATCTTTGGAGATTTTGGATATTGTGATAAAATATTTTATTTATCTTTTCAAAATTTGAAAAAAAGTAAAAGGATTGAGATTTTTTTCGAAATTAAATGAAGTGAAAAGAGGCCAAAAATTTGGGAGAGAGCAATTCGGTTTTTCAATGGCAGCTTTCACAAAAATGTCAATTTCTAGATTTTGAACCGTTGGATCGTGCTTTAGTCAGTCTGTTTGAGACATATAGAGTTTCATTTTGAACGGTTGGATCGTTGTCTGAAGCTCTGGTTTGTTTGTAATCGTTGCTGAATTAAATCTGTAAAACTAGAAATTCCCCTTCTCTCTCACTCTCGCAAACCCTCCTCATGCAAGACCCTCACTACTAGTCGCGAGCCTAAACAATTTATGTCGTCTGACAGCAACACCCGCTGCCTATCTATGGTAGCCACAAGCCGACGCGCTATCAACCACCATTGCCCGATCTTTGCCGGAATCTTGAGAAAAATCTTAGATACAAGATTTGGAAGTTTTGAGATATTGACCATCAAATTAGAGACAATTTTGTTTTGCAAAAAATTGGTGAAGATCGGTAAGTTTTGTAAGTTGTTGGATGGTTATTTTTTTTGGATTGAGGGTAATAGTGCAAAAATTAAGTTATTGATTTTGGATTTAATTCTTAATTAGATTGGCTAATTGAATCAAGTTTTGGATTTTGTCTTGGACCAAGCCACAACTTTAGGTTGATTCAAGTGTGCTAAAGAAGTTCTAAGGAGATTTTGTTTTACGCTTTTTACCAAGTTGAGGTAAGTAATACTATTACTGGTGCTAGGCGACCTAGATTAGATCTATAAAGTTTACAAACTACTTGTTTGTATTCAAGTGTGCTAAAGAAGTTTTAGATTAGACCTAAGATCTTTGTTTATTGGATTGAGTGTATGCTCATAAAATAACAATTATTTTATTAATAACAATTTTTTTATACAGAGTTTACAAACTATAGATTTAGGACACCAATCCCAACACTTTATCCTCTTTTCTTCTTTGTATTATATAGAAGCATGGTTAAGGTGTATGATTTATCCTGTAGTTTTCGTCCTCTGCTTTATTCTATGTTCTGTAAAATGAAATTGAGACTCAATTACATCCACGTGTTTTCGTTGTGGGTATTCAAAACCCTTCAATTGGTATGAGAGTTAGGTTGAGTCCCCAATTTTTCATTTTTGAACATTAAATTAGAGTTTATAGTGGGCGTTTAGATTTGTATTATGATGTATGTTTTGGGTTTTTGCACATTGGATGTTTTCGAGATTGGCATTAGTTTTTTCTGCTTTCAATTCGTCGGTTTGTAAGGGTCCATTGTATTTTAAGGCATTCTAGATCGTCATTCAAGTCTTCGGGCCTACAGTTTCAAGCAGTTTTTGTAATTTATTAATTATTATTTGTAATAATTATTTAGTTTATTGTACTTTCATTAATTAAATTAATTAAATGTTATATTAATTTAATTAATAACTGAGGATGCCAAATTTGGTCCAATGTTTCTTTTATATTAATTATACTTGTTGTTGGGTTTATGCCCTAAAACTCGTAAATAATAAATGTAATTAATTGACCGTCATTAATAAAGAGTTATCAATGTTATTTCATCAATAAAGAGTTATATATGTTATTTCAATAAATGTTATTGACTGTGTTGTATTCTATTTTGTCTTAATAACTCTAAATTCAAGAAACTAACATCTTAGGCTGTCTTATGAGTCTTGAATAGTATGTGGAGACATACATGGACCAATATTCAAGATATTGCCTAAAGGGTCTAAAGTATAAAGATAAGGTTGGATACCTTATCCTAGAAACTTGGATACCTTATCCTAGAAACACTATGGATATAACTCACTCTGTATTTGATAAAAATGCAATGATCCAACATGTTTGTGTAGGTGACATACGAGTTGCTATGCAATGTGTTTGCATAGGACTGGACCGCGAAATAGCAACCACTAGATGTAACACCGTTGACTAGTTAGGTTTCTATTTCAATAGGATGACCTAGGCAACTTAGTCTTAATCCTGAGTATATTATGAACTCTTGCTCACGAGGGATTGTCCTTTTATTTGTATGGGCGAGAGTGGCCAGTTTGCCAACTTAATAGCAAACATAGATTCAAAATATTTTAAATGGTTAAAAATTAATTCACCTAGACCTATGTTGGAAGTATTTCTAATGAGATTAGAAATAGGTTAATCTTTTAATTTGTTTTAATAGGATTAAAATGAATTCCACTAAAAGATTAAATTTACGAAATAATTACCCATAAGGGACCTTTGTCTAAGGAACGTTCTGTCTAGGTGGGGGTATTTAAGCTGGCGAAAATGGAATACCTCCACCTGAGAATCGACCTGGAAGGTGAATTAGGCAAATATTCTATAAGCATGCAATAGATAATTGATTTTATTAAAGAGTTTAATAAATAAAATAAAGTATTGTTGAAAAAATCAATATAAATGTTATATTGAGCAAATTAAAAGGACTTAGATAAATTCATTAGCCAAAATTTTGGCTAAGCACAATAAAACCCTAGAATTATATAATACTTTAGTGGGAGAAAATTGGTATATGAGATATATCAAATTTTAGCTCTCACATCCCTAAGAGTGCACACCGTGAGATCCATGTTCGGTTTTATGTCACCCTGGCCGTGGCCTCCCTTTGGAAAATGATTGCATGGGTCAATATTAAGGTGAATAGGGAAAGTGTTCATAATACGTGGGAGAAGGACACGTGTCAACGTATCCTATGGTCTCCTCCATTAGGTTGCACTGTGATAGTCCTATGGTCCGCTTGCATGTCGTCCTGGAGCAACCATCCCTTTGGAGGGTCTAATCATAGGATTCAGAACAATGCAAACTCCAATAATGGATAGGGTTTCAGTAATTAGCTGAGATTGTCTTAATTCAGGGGAGGGAGAGCTGAGCACCCTTCGTTGGCTGTTGCCCTGAACCTCTAAAGTATCGTTGAATTAAATCAATAGTTTAATTAGGGTTCTATGATTATATGTGGTTTTGCTAAATTGATTGGATTTTTTTTTGCTTTAATGGGTTAAGACAAACATAACTAAAAAAGTCAATTATTCGTTATTTGTTTAAGCATGTCTTCAACAATCATTCCCTTGCTTAAGAACAAAAAATTAACTAGAGAAAATTATGCGACGTGAAAATCTAACTTAAATATATGATTATAGTTATAGATGATCTACAGTTCGTCATAACGGAGGAGTGTGCTCCAATTCCCGTTTGTAATGCATCCTAAGCATTGAAGGATGCTTATGACCACTGGACGAAGGCCAATGACAAGGTCCAAGTCTATATCTTAGCAAGTCTATCTAACGTCTTACTAAGAAACATGAGGACATGAACACTGCATGTTAGATCATGGAGTCCCTTAAGGAGATGTTTGTGATGGATTAAAATCCTAAGCGCAGCGAACAAAATTTCAAACCATTTTTAGATTTTAATAACAAATTAACAGAGGAAATAAAATCTAGAAACTCTTACTCTCGTTGATGACTCTTGAGGGCTTCACCATTTTTTTGGATCTATGATATTGATTCATTTGCTGCAAAACAAGTGAACACCACCAAAATGGTTTCTCCAGTATTCTCCTTGGGCTAGTAAAGTAGAAAGAGGTGGGATCCTTGTAGGAATTTTCTACAGATAAAAATCTCAAAGACCAGAGCCAGAGAAAAAAACAATTCTATGATCATGAGAGAACTGGGAGAAAGGAGGAAGTTAGGGAGAAAATCTCTCTCCCACTCCCATACAACTCCCTACGTTGGGAGTTTGTTATAACTAATTTATTATGAAAAATTATTTATTTTAATTAATAAATTAAATCAAATTTATTTTATTTTAATTAAATAACAATAAATTTATTTAATTTTAAAAGAAAAAATAAATTAAATCAAAATTTAATTTATTAAAATAAAAAAACTAGTAATGAATCAAATTAATTAATAATAATTAAATATCTCATATTTAATTAAATGTGCATTAGAATCATATTCTAATACATCCCTTTCTCATAACCTATAGTTTTAATTAAATTAAATTAAATTAAATTAAATTAATCAATTCACTAATTCTCTAATTAATTAATCATTAAATTAAATATCACATATTTAATTTAACCTTATAATTGAATCACATTCAATTATTTTCTCTCGTATTACCTATAGAAAGAAATTAAATCAAAATTTAATTTATTAAAATAAATAAAAAAAACTATTAACTAATCAAATTAATTAATAATAATTAAATATCTCATATTTAACTAAATGTGCATTAGAATCATATTCTAATACATCCATCTCTCATAACCTATAGTTTTAATTTAATTAATTAATTCTCTAATTAATTAATCATTAAATAGTTTCAATGTGCATCTAATGCGCATTAATTTTAACTTGTAGTTTAAATATGAATTTTATTCATATTAAATTTAATATTTGAACTTCTTCAAATATTTAATTCTCCCATTAAATTAATTTTTTAGTCAAATTCAAAATAAATTTATATTATAGAGTTTAATTAAAATATAAACATTATATTATAATGTATCACCATACAATATATTCATTCCCTTTTTAAATTTAAACATTTCAAATTATTTTAATTACCTAAATACCCTTTATGAGCTACTAGTGGGACCTAATGGACCTACAAATCAGAAGCATCAACGATATGAGATTAATTGGGTAAACTCATTAACTAAGTCAATCAATATTCGTTAACTGTGGGTACACTCCACTATAGACCCACAGTTGCACTCTTCTCACTGCAGATATATTTACATGTCCACGGATATTGATCAATAACAGCAAGTTAGTCCTTCACGAGTGTTCGTAATAGCAGCTAGGTCAAATTATTGTTTTACCCTTAAGTTACCTCTACATACTTAAGTACTAATGCTTCTCTAATGAACATCCTGATTGTGGTCCAACCATCAAACAGAAACCCTCCCGGGCTAGTGAGAGGGTAGGGCTTTTTGTTCAAGTCCTGGAGACACAACTTAAGGGAACATTCATCTACTTACCTTTAAAGTTCGGAAGGAGTGAATTCCATCTCGAGAAATTATGTTTTCAGCTTCTCACTCGATCTTATCGCCAAAATAGTAGGCTTATTGAGTCAGGGAACTAACCACTCTCACCCATATAAATCAAAGGAAAATCCCTCATGAATAGATAATCCACTCAGGATTGAGACTAAGTTACCGAGGTCATCCTAGTGAAATAGAAACCTAACTAGTCAATGGAGTTACATTTAGAGGTTACTACTTCGTGGTTCGATCTTATGCAAATTCATTGCATAGGATACCCCCACTCGCATGTCCCTACACGTATGTATTGGATCATTGCATTTGTATCAAATACAAAGTGGATTGTATCCATAGTGTTACTAGGATAAGGTACCCACCCTTATCCATATACTATAGACCCTTTAGGTTATATCTTGAATACTAATCTCTGTATATCTCCACATACAGTTTAGGGCTCATATATTAGTCTAGGATGTTAGTTTATTGGATTAGGGTTATTTAGGCAAGATGAATATAAGATAAGCAATAACTATTTATTGTAATAAATATTAATAACACTTTATTAACAATCAATCAAATGTTACATTTACTATCATGAGTTTTAGGGCATTAAACCCGACAAACTCCCATTTAAACTAAAACTCTAGTTAGTGAGATGTATATACAATAAATAATCCAAATTTGGAAATTTCAAATGTATAATGTACATTACATGAAAAGTAAATATACAAATACAATAAACTAGAACATCCTTATACCCATTACACATCTCTCACTTGCCCTAGATTATACTATATACATGTTTCGTAGACTTAGATTCTCTAGATGATTCTCGAACACTTTAATCGAGAGAATCTTCATAATGGATCAGTGATGTTGTACTCCTAAACGATCTTGGTGATGATCACATCTCCTCGTTGCACAATCTCCCGTATCACATGATATTTCCTCTTTATGTGCTTTCCTCGTTTGTGACTGCGAGGTTCTTTTGAGTTGGCTACTGTCCCACTATTGTCACAATATAATGTAGCGAGCAAGTCGTAACAACTTCCAAATCTGTAAGGAACTTTCTGAGCCAAACTGCTTGCTTAGCTGCTTCACAAGTAGCTACATACTCAGCCTCCATAGTGGAGTCTGCTATACATCCTTGCTTGATGCTTCTCCAAACTACAACTCCTCCATTAAGGGTGAAAACTGACCCTGACGCTGATTTTCTAGAATCCTTGTCAGTTTGGAAGTCAGAGTCGATGTATCTTGTAAGGATTAAATACTTAGCTCTATACACCATCATATAGTCTTTCGTTCTCCGAAGATACTTGAGAATGTTCTTAACCACCATCCAATGGTCTAACCCTGAATTGGGCTGGTACCTACTGATTATTCCCATTGCATAACATATGTCAGACCTAGTGTAGAGCATGACATACATTAAGCTGCCCACAACTGAGACATAGGAAATATGTCTCATATCCTCAACTTCTTGAGGTGTCTAAGGACATTGTTCCTTAAATAAGTGAACCCATGCCTGAAAGGCAATCAACCCTTCTTGGAGTTTTGCATCGAATATCATGCCAACATTTTATCGATATACATTGCTTGAGACAATGTTAACATTTTATTCTTACGATCTCTAATGATTTAGATCCCAAGAACATATTGCGCCTCTCCCAATCTTTCATTTGGAATTGGGCCGCTAGCCAGTTCTTCACTTCAGTAAAGTATCCTACATCATTTTTATGAGTAGGATATCGTCCACATAAAGTACTAGAAAAGCTAGTTTATTCTTGTTGATCTTTTTATATACACAAGACTCATCAACATGCTGGTCAAAACCAAAAGATTTGATTGCATTACCAAATCTAATGTTCCAAAATTTGGACACTTGTTTCAACTCATAAATTGATCGATTCAACTTGCAAACCTTTTGCTTCTGACCTTGGACTATGAACTCTTCGGGTTGAGACATAAAGATATTCTCTTTAAGATTATCATTCAAAAAGGCAGTCTTGACGTCCATTTTCCATATTTCATAGTCACAATATGTGGCTATGGACAAGAGAATTTTTATAGACCTTAACATAGCATCAAGAGAAAAGGTTTCTTCATGGTCAACCTCATCTCTCTAAGTATAACCCTTTGCTACGAGTCTAGCTATGAAGGTCTATACTTTCTTAGTTACATCTCTCTGTCTCTTATGGATCCATTTGCATCCTATGGGTACCCTTTCAAGTAGAGCTACAAGCTCTCATACTTAATTGGAGTACATTGACTCCATTTCAAGGCATTGCTTTGACCCCATTGGTCCTTATGTACGTCATTCATTGTCTATCGATAGGATAATAGATCCTCAATGTCATCATCAAGTATGACGACCTGAGTTTCAGTTAAACCCAAGTAGCAGCCAGGTAGTGCTACATCCCTCCCACTGCATCAAGGAATTCTCAACGATTGAGAAGGATGAGATGGACCTGAAGAACTAACTCCTTCATTAACTCTTGTCGAAGGACTAGATTCATCAACAACTCTTGTTGACTCTTCAGTAGCTTCTCCTAATACTAACTTACTATGTGGTTTGTGATCCCTCATGTGGTCTTCCTCCAAGAAAGTAGCATTTGTCAATACAAACGCCTTATTTTCTTGTGGGTCGTAGAAAAGACCACCTCTCGTTTCTTTTGGGTAACCAAAAAATTGACAGAACCTTGAACGAGGTTCCAGTTTCTTAGGATTTGTCATAAGCACTTATGCTGGACAACCCCAAATCCTGAAGTAGCGCAAACTAGGTTTATAGCCCTTCCATAATTAAAAGGTGTTTCAAAAACACTATTTGAGAGAATATTGTTCAAGATGTGAGTTGTAGTCTTTACTACATACCCCCAAAACGAGCTAAGCAACTGAGCATAGCTCATCATCAAATTAACCATGTCTAACAATGTTCTATTTCTCATTTCTGATACACCGTTTTGCTGAAGTGTACCAGGAGCTGAGAGTTAGGACTGGATTCCTTGTTCTATCATATAGTTTTACCTAATAAGTTTTCAACCTTAGCCTTAAACTCCTTGAATTTTTCAAGGGCTTCAGACTTATGCCTCATTAGGTATAAGTAACCATAACTTGAATAATCATCTATAAAAGAGATAAAATATTCATATCCTCATCGAGCTTTTAATGGATTTAACAATCAACACTTGGAAGCTATTAGGATCTTAAACACTCTAATTACATTAATTTTAGTGGATTTGCGTGTAAGTTCATAAAATAACAATAAAAAGGGTTTCAAGAACACAACCTTTGAAGAACTTCTAATCGGTGCAAATTTCAGCTGATTTCTTCTTTCTAACAGGTTGTAGACTTCCAAAAAGATCTTCTATTCTATTCTCAAGCCTTAGATTGGATTGTGGGATCCTAATTGAGGAAGATTTGAGGTGAAGTTGGAGAGTTTGAGATAAATTTTGACATAAACTTTTTTCTTTCAAAATTCCATCTGCATGCCCCAATCTCTTAAGATAAATCCTCTGTTTATCAACTTTAATCATGCAAATAGATTTAGACAGGAAAGTGACACTTAATTTCCCACTAAAACCTTTGGATTAGTTGTCATAGAAGTGCAAAAAGTGGGAAAATCCCACTTTCGTCATTGATTTTTTTAAACCAATTAAATTTCTTTTAAAAACAATTTATCTTCTAAATAAAATCAATTTGAATTTTAAAAAAATATATTTATTTTAAATATTTAATTAAACAAATTTAATATAACAATTAATTTAATATCAAATATTAAATTAATAAAAAAAACCTAATCCAAACAAGAATCCCTATTTATGTAATTAATATTTAAATCATATTCAAATATTTTTAACTCTACAAGTCCATTTAATTCATTAATTAAACGTTTTATTATATCGAATATAATAATCCAAACCCTAAACCAAATTTGAACATTTGAAATTCTCTCAACACGCTATTTTAAGGTTTAATCCTTTATAAGCTAGTAGAGAGGCCTAATGAACCTGCATATCATGAGCTCCAACGATTTGAGATTAATCAGTTAAACTCTTTAAACTAAATTAATCAATATTCGTTAACTCTCGAGACATATCACTATAGCTTAGTAGTTGCACTATTCTAATTGTAGATATATTTCTATCCATTTGATTTAACAATAATCAGTAAGTCAATCCTTCACAGGTTGTTTGTATTTACAGGTAGGTCAAAATTACCGTTTTACTCCTGCAATACGCTTGCTTCTTAAGTCTCCGCTAATCCTCTAATGAATAATTGGTTTATGGTCCTACTAATAAATTGAAACCCTCTCAGCCATAGAGAGGACAGGGCCCCTTTGTTCAAGACCAGGAGTCGGTACTTAAGGGAACAATATATCTACTAACCCTAAAACGAGTAGGAGTGAATTCTGTCATGCAGGATTATGTCCCCAGCTATCTATCCGGTCTTACCCCTAAAATGGGAGGTTTATTGAGCGGTGATATTAAGCCACTCTTACCCATGCAAATTAAAGGATAATCTTGAATAAACAGAAGTTCATAGTTAGCTCAGGATTGAGATTGAGTTACCTTAGGTCATCGAATTGAAATAATCAGTATTAACAGTAAACAATCGCTATAAAGAAAAGTGACTATTTCGTGGTCTAATCTTATGCAAACATCTTTTGCATAGGATGTCCTCACTCGCATGCCTTCACATGAACGACTTTAGGATCACATAGTTTGCATCAATATACAAAGCGGATTGCATCCATAGTGTCCCCAAGATAAGGTACCCAACTCTATCCATATACTTATAGACCGTTTTGACTATATATTAAAACTTGATTTGCTTTTATGTCTCTAAATAAAGTTTAAGTATTCATATTATAGCCATGGGTTCGTTATCTTTATTGGATTTATGAATCTATGAACGCAATTTATATATTCAATAATAATTTTATTGAAAAAACTCTCAATAACATCTTTATTGTAAATAGAATATGTTTAATGTTTATAAACTGCAAGTTTTAGGACATATAACCCAACAAACTCCTACTTGGACTAAAACTCCAGTGGGTTGAAATATATGCAAATATACAATGTTGAGTATAAGAGAATAAATACAATAAACTAGGGCATCTATATACCCATGAATTCTCCCACTTGCCCTAGATATATGAAGCTCATTGTCCTAGTCTGACTAGGTGACCCTCGAACACTTTAGCCGTGAGGGCCTTTGTAAACGGATCAGTTAAATTATCTTCAAAGGCTATCTGTGTGACGATCACGTCTTTTCAGTGTACTATCTCGCGGATGAGATGGTACTTGCGTTCGATATGTTTTCCATGCTAATGAATTTTTTGTTCTTTTGAGTTGACAATTGCTCCACTGTTATCACAATAGAAGGTGATTGGCAGATGTATATTTGGAATTACTTCCAAATCGATAAAGAACTTTCTAAGCCATACTGCTTCTTTAGTTGCTTCATATGCAGCTACATATTCCACTTCCATGGTGGAGTCAACAATATAACTTTGCTTTATACTCCTCCAGACTATAGCTCCTCCATTTATAGTGAATACTGATCCTAAAGTAAATTTCCTAGAATCCACATCAGTTTGAAAAAAAATCAGGGTATCTAGTAAAAATCAAATTCTTAGAGTCATACACGAGCATATATTCCCTCATTCTCTGAAGATACTTAAGGATGTTCTTAACGGCAGTCCAATGACTATATCCAGGATTGGACTAAAATCTGTTGACTATTCCAACTGCATAGCATATGTTTGGACGTATACATAACATGGCATACATCAAACTCTCGACTAATAATGCATATGGAATTCTTTTCATTTCCTCAACTTCTTGAGGAGTCTGAGGACACCATTCCTTAGATAAATGAATTTCATGTCTAAAAGGTAATAAACATCTTTTGGAACTTTTCATTTTATATCTAAACAACATCTTGTCTATATAAGATGCTTGAGATAGTGCTAGACAACATCTTGTCTATATAAGATACTTGAGCGGCGATGTTGAGTCATTCTCACCAATGCAGATTAAAGGATAATCCTGAATAAACAGTTCATAGTTAGCTCAGGACTGAGATCGAATTACCTTAGGTCATCAAATTGCAATAGTCAGTTTTAATGATAAACAGTCGTCATAAAGAAAAGTGACTATTTTATAGTCTAGTCTTATGCAAACATCTTTTGTATAGGATGGCCCCACTCGCATGTCTTCACATGAACGATTTTGGGATCACATCGTTTGTATCAATATACAAAACGGGCCACATCCATAGTGTCCCCAGGATAAGGTACCCAACCCTATCCATATACTTATAAACCGTTTTGGCTATATACTAAAATTTGATCATTTCTTATGTCACTACATAAAGTTTAAGCATTTATATTATAGCCATGGATTCGTTAGCTTTATTGGATTTATGAATCTATGAACACAATTTATATATTCAATAACAACTTTATTGAAAAAACTCTCAATAATATCTTTATTATAAATAGAATATGTTTAATGTTTACAAACTACGAGTTTTAAGCTATATAACCCAACAGCTTTTGTAGGATTGTATCAAAAGCAGCGGAAGCACAAGGATCATTTAAGCATTCAACTTCACTAATTTTGGCATAAAATAAAGCAAGCTTCTGCAGAAAAATGGGTTTCAAGACATACCTCTTGTAGAACTTTTTCAAAGCTCCATCTACAACTACTATCTTCTCCATATCTTGTTGTAGACCACCTCAAGATCTTCCCAACTATTCTCTTGATGCTCTAGATTGAGTTGTGGGACTCAAAACAAGCTTGAATCAAAGGATGAAGGAGAAAAGCTCATTGCAGCAACCTCGTTGAAGAATCATTCTTCAAACCAGTTTTTCTCTCAAAAACTCTATAGATTGCATGCCCGATTTTCACTCCAATCTCTTCATTATACTGCAGATCAACATGCAAAGAGATTTCCAATTTTGTCTAAAAATAAAAATTTTGATTTTATAAAATCTATTTTGATTTTAAAAATAAAAAATTAATTAATTTCATAAATTAATTATTAAGTAAAACTTTACTAATTTAATATCAAATATTAAAAAAAAATTAACACATATCCATCTTTATATATTTAAATCATATTTAAATATATAAATTCTCCTATTCCGTTTAATTCTAAAATTAAACATATAATTATATCTCATATAATTACTAATTCCCTTAATTCTAATTTGAACGTTTCAAATTAACGTATCACGCTATTCTAGAGTTAGTCCGTTACGAGCTAGTAGGGGGACCTCGCGGACCTACAGATCATGGGCTCCAACGATCTGAGATTAATTGGCTAAACTCATTAGACCAAATTAATCTCCATTTGTTAACTAATGGGTCATTCCACTAAAGCCTATAGTTGCATTTCCCTCACTATAGATATATTATGTCCACATGATTTAACCATAATCAGCAAGTCGACCCTTCACAGGTTGTTCGTAATAACGGTTAGGTCAAAAATCTGTTTTACCCCCGAGATTACGTCTTATTCCTCAAGTCCCTACTGATCCTCTAATGAACAATTGGTTTGTGTCCCCAAACCAAACTCTCTCAACCCAGTGAGAGGGTTGGGCCCCTTGTTCAAGACCTGGATTCAGTACTTGAGAGAATAACCTTTCTCCTATCCCTAAATCGGGTAGGCGTGAACTTCGTCTTGCACCCTATGTCCCCAGCTATCTATCTGGTCTTACCCCTGAAATGGGAGTGTGATTGAGCCGGTGTTGTTGAGCCAACCCTCAACTATGAAAATCTAAGGGCAATCCCGAATAAATAAGAGTTCATAGTTAGCTCAGGATTAAGATCGAGTTACCAAGGTCATCTAGGTGAAATAGTCAGCCTTAAACAGTAAACAACGTTATAAAGTAAGAGTGACTTATTTCTTGGTCCTGATCTTATGCAAACTCATTGCATAGGATGCCCCCACTCCTCATGTTATAACATGTACGAGTTAGGATCACATCGTATATAGCACTTTACAACTTTTTGTAACAACTGCAGAGTAGGCCGCATCTAATGGTGTTACCAGAATAAGGTACTCAACCTCATTCATGTACCATAGATCATTTTGACTATTTACTTGAACCCAATCCACTCTTATGTCTCCACATAAATTTCAAGTACTCATACAATAGTCATGAGTCTTAGTTTATTGAATTTAGACTTTCATACAATTTATGACATCAATAACAAGTATATTGATAATAGAAAATGTTTATCATTTTACAAACTGCGAGTTTTTAGGACATAAAACCACACAATACTCCTACTTGGACTAAAACTCCAGTGGATCAATATATACAAATATATACAATGTTGAGTTTTCATGGAGAGAATAAAATGTACAAATACAATAAACTAGGGCATCAGAATACCCATTAATTCTCCCACTTGCTCTAGTGATTCAAAACTCGTAGACCTAGTCCTACTAGGTGACCCTCGAACATTTTAGCCAAGAGGGCCTTCGTAAATGGATCAACTATGTTTCTTTTCCTGATTTGCTTACAACAACATACTCAGCTTCTATTGTGGAGTCCGCAATACAACTCTGTTTGATGCTCCTTAATGACGAAAATTAGGAAACGCAATATTGCGATGCATGTCTTAGTTTGTGCGTTTATACTCGTGTGTCGGTGGTCATGCGTTGGAATGAAATGTATGCGTTGATCTCATATGCAATGACCATGCGTTCCTGTCACAAGCTTTCTTGCGCTCTCGCCAAGTATAACGAGAACGCAAGTTTCTTGGGTGATCCGAGGTCAAACTCAGGGACTTGTAGCTAAATGCTATGCGGTGATGTGTTTGCGGCGGATAAATAAAAGAATGATGGGGGTGATAAGCTAAGCACTACTCCTACTCCTAACTAACAGACAAAGCAATGGAAGTATGAATGAGAGGTAGAGTCATGGCAACTGTTGACACGTAGCAAAATGCATGAAAAAATAGATAAAATGTGAGGATGTCTTTACTGCAACACTAAGCTTGACCGCAAGGGCAACCCTAGCCAACGCAAGCTATGCGATCATGCTATACACACTTGACGTAGACGCATGCGATGTATATGCGATAGTGTCGAGAAGCCTATTTCTAAGCCTCTATATGACTGCATACCACCATATCCTACTTAAAGGGTGCATATGCTATGTAGTAGCAAATGAAGCTTATTCCTAAGTGTGAAACCCAGATTTTCATTTTTCCTACTTAAGCAGATGTTTAAGGAAATTAACTAAGTAAAAGTTAAATCCTATGTTGAGGTGAAGGAAATTCCTAAATGTTGAATAGATTTTCCTTGAGTAGTTTGAGTTAAGCTTTAATTGATGAAAAATTGACTAAGTGTTGGACTAGACATTGCCATGCGTTGGCCATAAGATCTTGGAGAGATTATTTGGGCCAAGGGAGAAGTTGAAGTGGGAGTGACACATGCCTTGGAGGTTAGACCAACACATTAGGTTGAATGGATGCAATGGATGTGTTGGATGTATTGGATGCGAAGGATGCATTGGAAGGATGGTATGCATCCATGCGGCTGAAGGAAGTAAAGTGATGCGTTGGAAGGCAGCCTATGCATCGAGCGGTCGATGCACAGCGCCCTTGCCCAATGCGTCGAGCGACCAGCCAAGCGCCCTTGCCATGCGGCGAGCAGCCTCGACCAAACTGCCCAGCCGTGCGTCGATGGAAGCACCCATGCGTCGAGCGCTGCTGAGCTTGCCAAGTGGCCATGCTTATGCATCGATGCCATGAGCCGAGTGCCCCTGCCCATGCACCGAGCAACCATGCCAAGCGCACAGCCCATACGTCGAAGTGCCCTGCCAAGCATCAATGCGTCGAGCATGCCCATGCGGCCGAGCAAGCGAGCGATGGCCAGCGCCTATACAACACGCCCATACGTCGAGCGACCAGCGCCTATGCAGCTCGCCCATGCGTCGAGCAGCTTGTGCCTATGCCAAGCACCATGCGCCATGCCAAGCAAGCTTTATGGTGGTACCTAGTGAGCCATGCGTCGAGGATGAGCGGCCACCCTATGCATTGGTGATGGCTGGCTCTTGCGATGGCTAAGTTGGGTTGCTAGGCGTTGAGTAGTGGACTATGTGTTGAACATCCAAGAGTTGGATGCATATAAAGGATGAGATCACCTAGAAAACGACATCAAACAATGTGTCTTCTTGGGAGGAAGTCTTAAGCCTTAAGAATTTGAGGTGGTTGCATCCGATTGGAAGCTCATGCATTGGCTAGGTAGGAGATGGACACTTAGATTGCATTGATCAAAGAGTTGCGTTGTTAGTGTGAGGAGGAAACACTTGGACATGCAGCCAAGTAGGAGGTGTCGAATTTAGAGAAGGTTTGGACGCCTATGAATAGGGCCAAAGACATCATTTTTCATATCACAATTCAAAAATATATTAAAAAGAGTGGGAAAGTTGAGCAAACCTTGCGTTGAGAGCAAAATCCATGCGTTAACCATAGAGTTTGAAAGAGGACGCATTGGACAGTGAAGTCTGGAAAATAGCATCAACTTGGGACGAGGAGTTCTCCCAATTTACTCGTGAAGTTGATGTGATTTAAAAGCCATATGAAAGATAAAAGAGTCTAGTTTTCATGGTGGGGCTTCCGGAGAAGAAGCTCTAAGGAATCGGGCTAGAGAATGAGGAAAAGACAGAAGGGTCAAGCTGTCGGGTAAGCTGAGCCAGTCTTGATTTTTTGATGTTTTCGGCCAAACCACGAGAATTTATGAGCTACGATTTTGAGGTAATCTTCCTGAGACATTTTAGAGAATATTTGTAGAAGGAAGAAACTCGAGATAAATCCTATAACTATGAGTAGTTTGAGCTTTAAATTGAATCTGGAATTTAGGGTTCAAAAGAGGAGCCCGAGAAGACCAAGGAACTTCTAGAGAGAAAAGTTCCTAAATGACCAAGGTGAGTGGTACTTTCCTTTAAGTCTTAAAGCATATATTTTAGAGTAAATTGTATATGCTTAGGTTATGAATGAGTATCTAGCTTGTGAATGAGATTATATGATCGGGATGGTCAGGGGTTCAATAGACCTAGTGCCAGAGCCCGGAAGCAAAACCTCACGGGATGGTCAGGGGACACAAGAGGTCTGGTTCCTAAGCCTGTGGGAGGATCCTCGTATGGGATGGTCAGAGGGCCGATGGGCCTAGCTTCTGAGCCCATGAGCGGGGAGCTATGTGCACATAGGAGACAGAGGGAACGTAAAGAGTAAGCGTTGTAGCTAGTAGCAGTTATCTATCTACCATGTGTGTAGGTAGACAACATACTCATTCTAGTTAATTATTAGTTTAACTATCTACCGTGCGCGTAGATAGAAGTTGAGACTAGACTCGTTTAAGGCGGAGGTTTGAATGTAACCTCGTATTCGTGATATGCTTGTTATTTATGAGTTGAAATAGACTCTAGAAGTTGCCTACCACTCACTAAGCTTTGTAAAAGCTCATTCCTTTATTTCATGTTTTTCTTCCCAGGTAGCGAAAAGGTGAGGAGTTCCAGGGTGCTGCTAAGGTCAAGGTTTGCCACAAGTCACAGTTACACTTCCGGAGGGTTTTACAGTTGTTGTTGTAAATTTTGTAGAAAAGTCTTGGTGTTGTATTAACGTTATATCATTGTAATATAAGATGAGCTACTTAATCCACTATAGTTTTCCTCCTTGACTTAATCAGTTGGTTGTTGAATTTTTTCATTGGTCAGAGTTATTTCCATAAGAGTTATTATGCAGTAAGTATCAACCAAAGGATTGATACTGCTGACAGTCACGCCCTTTCCTAGGCTCAGAAGGTAGTCTGGGGCGGGGTGTGACACTAAGTTCCCCATTCTTGCTTATGTGATCCAATCCGCTCTCCCAAGACTTAGATTTGGTTTTTAGACTACTCTCCCGAGTATGCCTAAATGATGAATGATGTGCTCATAAGACAGGGTAATCGCATAAACCTGGCTAATGTAAGATTATTCCTATCCCTAGTGAACACTTGCTTACATTGCGTAATGCGACCAACCACTTGCCCTCCTGGACAGTTAGTTGCTGCTGATTCTACTCATAGACAAGCATTGCGTCCGCCTATAAACAAATGTTGCTACAACTTCACACTAAGCAAATAAGGTTTTCTCACAACACTCACGCAACGCACACCTCCCGATGGTTTGCTACATGCTTCATATTCCTATGTCGCATGATTAAGTATGCGATACTCTAGCAATCTTACTCAGTGATGCAATGAAAGTAAAGGATACTAAGTAAATGGAAATGGAATCGAAGGAAATATAGAAATGCATTGATCACAAAATATATTAATTCCTTAAGCCAAAATGTAATACAATACAAAGAAAGAAGAGAAATAGAGGGCCAGTTGGAAACAATGTCTTGCTTCCAGCAAATTTGTGTCAAGGTTGCCGATGGTGTCATGGATGGGCGGTGGAGTAGACTCTCTCGAGCTCTAACTCCGATGAAAGCTCTGATCGTCACTCGGAATGATTGAAGGGGTGAAGAACTCTTAAGCTATCTTCTCACACTTTTGTCTGGATCACAAGGATTCACCCTAAGGTAGAGAGCCTCAGGCAAAAAACCTTGGATGATTTGAAATTCTGCTCAACGGCCTCTATTTATAGAGCTCGATCGCCAATAGTAATAATGGACCTGCTCTGAATCTAACACTCGCGGTGCGATGGTCCTTTTCTGAATCTCTGCTGCTAATGGCGTGGTAGGCGAAATGTCAACATCATCTTTTAATAATCCCAATGTATGCGTTCATGCTTGCATTCCACCAACCTTGTGTTCATCCCTCTATTATGGTTATCATTATGTAGCCGCAGTCCCTCTATGATGACCGCAACTTCTATGCGATGACCACATTCGCTTGACGACTGCAACTTCTATGCGATGGACGCATGCGGTCGATGGTCGCAACATCCATGCATTGAACGTATGCGTTCGCTTCTGCAATGGAGAGATTCCTCGCATGCGGTCGTCCTTACGATAGCCCGACTTCCGCGTATGCGTCCGCTTCATGTATTAGCTACAAAGATAGACAATTAAACGCATAATAGTAGGTTAGCTAAGATTCTTAATGTTGATCAACGCAAACTCGTTTTCTCATGAATTCCTAACATAATTGCTGCATATTTCTCTTATCAGCCCTCATAATTCTAAATAAAAGGCCTATAATGACGTGCATTTCTACCCGTCATTACTCCTCCACATAACTGCTCCTCTGTTAAGAGTGAATACTGACCCCAAAGTTGATTTCCTCGAATCAATATCGGTCTGAAAGTTAGAATTAGTGTATCCAATAGGGATTATATCCTTAGGACCATACACGATCATATAATCTCTCGTTCTTCAAAGACACTTGAGAATGTTTTTAACAATAGTCCAACGGTCATGACTAGGAATGGACTGAAATCTGCTGACAATTCCTACGGCATAGCATATGTTGGGACGTGTACACAACATTGCATACATCAAACTCCCAACTGCAGATGCATATGGAATTCGATTCATCTCCTTAACTTCTTGAGGTGTCTTAGGACTTTGCTCCTTAGACAAGTGAATTCCATGCCTGAAAGGTAAAGATCCTTTCTTGGAATTTTGCATTTTATACCTAGACAACATCTTGTTTATATAAGATGCTTGAAATAATGTCAATGTTCTGTTCTTGCGATTCCAAACTATTTGGATTCCAGAACATATTGTGCTTCTCCCAAATCTTTCATTTAGAATTATGATGCCAACCATCTCTTAACGTCGGCTAGATATTCTACCTCATTCCCAATGAGTAGAATATTATCAACATACAACACTAGAAAAGTGACAGTTTTGTTGACGATTTTCTTGTAAACACAGGGTTCATCAATATTTTGTTCAAAACCATAAGATTTGATCGTATCGTCAAATCTCATATTCCAGGATCTATAAGCTTTTTTTAATCCATAAATGAATCGTTTAAGCTTGCAAACGTTTTGCTCTTAACCCTGCTGTATAAACCCTTCTGGTTGAGACATATAGATACTTTCTTCAAGATAGCCTTTCAGAAAAGTTGTCTTAACATCTATTTGCCATATTTCATAAAATGTGGCTATGGACAAGAGTATTCTAATAGACTTTATCATGGCAACTGGAGAGAAGTTTTCTTCAAAATCTAACCCCTCTCTTTGGGTAAACCCTTTTGCCACGAGTCTAGCTTTGTAGGTCTGTACCTTACCAGTTTGGTCTCGTTTTTCTCTTGTAGATCCATTTGCGGCCGATGGGTTTTACCCCTTCCGGTTGATCTACAAGATCTCAGATAGAATTGAAATACATAGATTCCATTTCAAGGTCTATGGCTTTAATCCATTGGTCTTTGTCCACGTCGTTCATTGCTTGATTAAAAGACAATGGATCCTCTAAACCATCATCTGGTATGATGACTTGAGTTTCAATTAAACCCATGTACCGGTCAGGCTGTTGCACAACCCTCCCACTACAATGAGGCATTCTCAACTCTTGAGAAGGATGTGAAGTATCAGTTTCATCAACAACTCTTGTTGACGGGCATGCTCTATCAACAACTCTTGTTGAAGGACCTGCTTGATCAACAACTCTTGTTGATACATTTGTCGTTTCTCTGGACATTTTTTCTATTACTAGTTTACTATGAGGTTGATAGTTCTTTATATAATCTTCCTCCAGGAAGGTTGCATTTGTCGATACAAACACTTTATCTTCTTGAGGATCATAAAAGAGACCACCTTTTGTTTCTTTTGGGTAGCCTACAAATAGACATACTTTTGAACAGTGTTCCATCTTTTTAGGATTTTGCACCAACACGTGTGCTGGACAACCCCAAATCCTGAAGTGATGTAAATTTTCTTTACGTCCCATCCAGAGCTCGTAAGGCGTTTCAAAAACGCTTTTCGAGGGAACCATGTTCAAAATATATACCGCAGTCTCAACTGCGTGTTCCCAAAAAGAATTTGGTAACTGAGCGTAACTCATCATGGAACGAACCATGTCTAGCAAGGTTCTGTTTCTCCTCCTTGCCACACCGTTCTGTTGAGGCGTGTCAGGGGCTGTGAGTTAAGACTAAATTCCACGTTCTATCAAATAGTTCTAGAATTCTATGTCTATATACTCACCACCTCGATCCGATTGAAGTGTTTTAATCTTTTTACCTAATTGGTTTTTTAACCTCAGCCTTATACTCTTTGAACTTTTCAAAAGTTTTAGACTTTTGGTGCATTAGGTAAATATGCCCATACCTAAAATCATCTATAAGTAATGAAATATTCATACCCTCCTCTTGCTCTAACATTTAGAGGCCCACAAAGGTTTGAATGAATCAGCTCTAGAGGTTCTTTGGCTCTAAGACTTTTTCCAGAAAAAAAATCTTTTTGTCATTTTACCCTAAAGACAAGACTCACATGGTGGTAATGAACTGTCTTCCAACTTATTTAGATGACTGTTCTTAACCAATCTCTCAATTCTGTTGAGATTTATGTGACCCAGTCTCAAGTGCCAAAGATAGGCATTTGGAGAAATCTTCCTCTTCTTATGAGTCCCAATAGTTTTAAACATCTCTATGTTCAAAACAGCTTTGACTTCAGTTGGTTTTAACATGTACAAGTTATTTCCTAATTTTGCAGAGCAAATCTGTTTATTTTATATTTTAATAAACACTTCACCATTTTCGAAATAAACTTTATAATTTTGTTCTAGCAAACAGGAGACAGAAATTAGATTCCTTTTCATAGAAGGAATATAATATACATTTTTCAAATAAATGTACTTATCTCCTATAAATAACTTCATATCTCCCACTGCTTTGACTGAAACAATCTCCCCGGTCCCTACCTTAAAGATTGTTTCACCTTCTGTCAACTGTCTCAGGAACTTGTTTCCTGTGAGATAGTACATACATAATTAGCGGCACCTAAATCAATATCCAGATTTTATCGTTTTCCACTAAACATGCTTCGATAACAAGTAAATCATATGTATCTTGTTGTTCGAATTTAGCATTCCCATAATTCATAATTTCAGATGAGTTGGGAGATAGAGAACAATCCTCTGTTAAAACTCTTTTGGTATAATCAACCGCTAGTAATTTGTTTGTTGATTTGATTTTACTGTTATGAACATTGGAAGTGAGTATACTAGAATTCGACATGCTGATAAATTCAAATAAATTCTAATTAGCAAATTGTACCTAAATCCAAAATCAAATTTTAGAAAAAAGTAATAATGTACTCATAACCATTATTTATTTGCAACGATATTTTAGTGAGTCAGAATATGTGCTATCGAGGGGCAGTCAGATACTCCTTCACTAAAACAAACAAATTTGACCAAACACTATCCTCGGAATAACTCTTATTCCTGTAGTCGTTTAGTTATCGTTTTCGGTCAAGATCTTTACTAACAACTTAGTAATTCTTGTAAGTGTGACCCGCCATTTTCAGATCCTATAGGACGGTATGAATTTGCCTCCGAAATAGAAGATAGCATCCAAAACGGAACTATAAGACCCTATTCATTTTACTGAAGCCTGTGTTGTTCCGAATCCTATGTTACAACCCTCCGAGGGGATAGCCATCGCTAAACGACTAGCAAAGGGCCGCCTAAAGCAAACCAGCAGGCGCAACATAGGAATCTCACGGTTCAGACTAATGGAGGAGACCGTAGGATATATTGACACATATCCTTCACCCACTTACTATGAACTACTTCCTTCGTTTACCTTGATATTGACTCATACAAAACACTTTCCAAATAGAGGGCACTTCCAGGGTGACACGAAGTATCATATGAATCTCACGGTGTAAACTATGTGGAGACGTGGCAGTTGAAATCTATATATCGTATAATAGACTTATATTTGAACAACTTCCTCTTATTCACCAAAATTTACATTTAAGCTAAAAAAATACTTTCCGAATGGAGGTCACTTCTAGGGTGACACGAAGTACCGCTTAAATCTGGATTGTGAACTCTTAGAGACGTGAGAGCTAAAAATAACATATCATATATGCTATTAATCTCCCACTGAAGTTTTCTAATAAATCTATCATATAGAAGTTATTAAACTGCCATTGAAGTGTTCTATTTGGGTATATTTATATTTATGTTCTTTTTGGCTAATAAAACAACCCCAAGTCTATGTGGTTTATCCAAGTATAACTCTAATAATTGGACTTTAACCTACGAGGTCTAGGTGATAAACTATTTTATTACCTCACCACTCACGTATGCTCATAAAACCGGTTACCAACGCTTAATAATTCGGCCATAATCCCCAGGTAGGAGGTGTTTCGTAAACCGTCAACTTAAGAACCTCCAGCCTTAGACAGGATTATAAACCGGTTGAGTTTGTAACCTTGGTTTTATAAGTTTTAACAATTAAAACAGGTGGTCAACCTACGTGAGCATGCAGTTGTTGTTTATGGATTTTAAATGTCTAACCCAATTTTATAACAACTTATAAAAATTTAGACATGTTATTCATCTATAACATACATGAGGTATTCAACATTTAATATAACATTTATATTAAATACGAGAAACCCTAACATGCATACTATATATTATAACAATTATAACATACTTTCAATGCATGTTACATGCTTCCTATGGTGGGATCTGAAATCCAAATGGCATACTATATGCACATATAAGATTTATTTGATTATAACATACATCAAATGCATAAATAATTAAACACAGACTGATATGGTTTTAATTTTGGCAAAAAACAAGCAAACAGAAGCCTAACTATTAGAAAACAGCTTTTGTACCGCTCCCAGACCGCTCGAACCGCTCCAAAACGAACTCAAGTAGCTTGAACCAGATCTGAACCATCTGAATCGAACCAACCAAGAACCATTCGAAGCTGAACCGGACCAGACAACAAAAGAACCGATCGAACCGGCCGCCCTTGCACATGTTCACCATCTCGCTAAGTCTCATCGTTTAGCAATGACGACCATCGTCTAACATTTTACCAGATTGTTTAGCGTGCAAAAAGGTAAACGATCGTTTAATGCCATCGCATAGTACTCAACGCATCACCCAGCTACCACACAATGCTATGAGATCGCGTAGTGCTATCGCATAGTAACTCGTCACATCGCCTAGCTCCCGCATAGAGGTAAACGATCGTGTAGTGCTATCGCATAGCATCTCGACGCATCGCCTAGCTCCCGCATAGAGGTAAACGATCACGTAGTGCTATCGCATAGCAACTCGATGCATCGTTTAGCTCTCGATCAAAGATAAACGATCGAAGTAAGCGATTGCTCAGGGCTATCGTAGAGCTTTTCATCACTATCGCTTAGTTCTATCATATAGAATCAAACGATCGCTTAACACCATCGTCTAGCACTGCATGTCATCGTTTAGTATCCGTCGTAGCTTAAACGATCGCTTAGCTCCATCGTACAGAACATCATTGTGTCGTTCAACATCATGGTAAGCAATTTATTTATTTCCATCGCATAGAAACTTCAACGCATCGCTTACCACTATGTCTACACGATCGCTTAGCTCTGCATCTAAACGATTGCTCCACACTATCGCGTAGCACTTCATTGCATCGCTTAGAGCGCATCGTTGCTAAACAATCATATAGTACCATCGTATAGTCAATTCAACGTATCGTTTAGTTCCCACGCCAAAGCTAAACGATCGTTTAATGCTATCGTATTGCAAATTGAACGCATCGTTTAGCTCCCGCAGGTACACGATCGTCTAGCATTCAACATCACAACGACCAGTGCCCATTTCTATACGATCTTCTAGCTTTTCTTCACATCATGTAGCATCTGGATCTAGACGATCGTTTAGCAACTAGAACCACTGATTTTCTCTGGAACTGCAACTCGGCCTCTTCGTTTGTTTCTTCGATTTACAGCTTAATTTTAACTCTAATGACGCCAAATAAATTACAGACTCTTGGAAACATGGCTCATCAAGTAAGAGCTAATTATAAATTTAAATGAGAAATTAAAGAGAATTAAACAGTCAAAACTCAGAAAATCATATCAGTGCATCAGTTTCATATTTCTCATATAAAACACCCACTAAACTAAAATTAAACCGAATTGAATGCTTATTTGATGCTCTGATACCAATTATAGGATTGTATCAACAGCAACGGAAGCACAAGGATCATCTAAGCATTCAAATTCACTAATTTTGGCATTATATAAAGCATGCTTCTGCAGAAAAATGGGTTTCAAGACATACCTCTTGTAGAACTTCTTCAAAGCTCCATCTCCAGCTGCTATCTTCTCCATATCTTGTTATAGACCACCTCAAGATCTTCTCCACTATTCTCTTGGTGCTCTATATTGAGTTGTGAGACTTAAAACAAGCTTGAATTAAGGGATGGAGAAAAGCTCACTACAGCAACCTTGTTGAATAACCATTCTTCAAACCAGTTTTTCTCTAAAAAACTCTATAGATTGCATGCTCGATTTTCACTCCAATCTCTTCTTATATTGTAGATCAACATGCAAAGAGAAGAGTTGCATGAGTTGCAGCTCATGCTTGGAGAAGACAAGGCCAAGATGTTGCTTCATGTGTGAGCTATTTCAAAGATGGATAATAGAAAAAACATTTTTCCATTTTGTGTTTTGTTTTCCAATTTTCCAATTTCATCTAAAAATAAAAATTTTTATTTTATAAAATCTATTTTGATTTTAAAAATGAAAAATTAATTAATTTCATAAATTAATTATTAAATAAAATTTTTTTAATTTAATATAAAATATTAAAAAAAAATTTAACACATATCCATCTTTATATATTTAAATCATATTTAAATATATAAATTCTCTTATTCCATTTAATTCTAAAATTAAACATATAATTATATCTCATATAATTACTAATTCCCTTAATTCTAATTTGAACGTTTCAAATTAACTTATCACGCTATTCTAGAGCTAGTCTATTACGAGCTAGTAGGGGGACCTCGCGGACCTACAGATCATGGGCTCCAACAATTCGAGATTAATTGGCTAAACTCATTAGACCAAATTAATCTCCATTTGTTAACTAATAGGTCATTCCACTAAAGCCCATAGTTGCACTCCCCTCACTGTAGATATATTATGTCCATATGATTTAACCATAATCAACAATTCGACCCTTCACAGGTTGTTCGTAATAACGGCTAGGTCAAATATTTGTTTTCCCCCCCGAGATTACGTCTTATTCCTCAAGTCCCTATTGATCCTCTAATGAACAACTGGTTTGTGATCCAAACATCAAACCAAACTCTCTCAGTCCAGTGAGAGGTGGGGCCCCTTGTTCAAGACCTGGATTCAGTACTTAAGAGAACAACCTTTCTCCTATCCCTAAATCGGGAAGGCATGAACTCTGTCTTGCACCCTATGTCCCCAGCCATCTATCCAGTCTTACCCCTGAAATGGGAGTGTTATTGAGCCGGTGCTATTGAGCCAACCCTCAACTATACAAATTTAAGGGCAATCCCGAATAAACAGAAGTTCATAGTTAGCACAAGATTAAGATCGAGTTACCTAGGTCATCTAGGTGAAATAGTTAGTCTTAAACAGTAAACAGTGTTATGAAGTAAAAGTGACTTATTTCTTGGTCCTGATCTTATGCAAACTCATTGCATAGAACGCCCCCACTCCTCATGTCATAACATGTACGAATTAGGATCACATCGTATGTAGCACTTTACAACTCTTTGTAATAACTAATAGAGTAGGCCACATCCAATGGTGTTACTAGAATAAGGTACCCAACCTCATTTATGTACCATAGATCATTTTGACTATTTACTCGAACCCGATCCACTCTTATGTCTCCACATAAAGTTCAAGTACTCATACAATAGTCATGGGTCTTAGTTTATTGGATTTAGACTTTCATACAATTTATGAGATCAATAACAACTATATTGATAATAGAAAATGTTTATCATTTTACAAACTGCGAGTTTTTAAGGCATAAAACCCAACAGCTTTTACATTCATTGGACCACAGAGATCCGAATATATTAACTCTAAGGATTCTTCAGCTCTTTAACCTTTTCCACTAAAATATTTTTTGGTCATTTTTCCCTTAAGACACGTTTCACATGGTGGTAATGAATCATCTTCTAACTCATTTAGAAGTCCATTTTTCACCAAATGCTCGATCCCATCAAGGTTTATGTGACCTAGTCTTAAGTGCAAAGATAGGTGTTGCTACTTTTAAGAGAAATACATTGCCTTTTACTTTGAGTTTTAACAGTTTTAAATATCTCATGATTTAAAATTTCTTTTGCTTCGGTTGGTCTTAATACATATAAGTTATCTTTTAGTCTAGCTGAACCTATAAGAATACCATTCTTGAAAATGAATGCTTTATTACTTTCAAAATTTACAGTGTCATATTGTTCAAGTAGACAAGAGATAGAAACTAAATTTCTCTTAATTCTTGGTACAATGTACAAATCCTTAAGAAAAAAATCTATCTCTACAAAATAACTTTGCAGCTCCCACTGCAGTGGCTAAAATGACATCTCCCATTCCGACCTTGACATCATTTCACCTTCTTCTAGCTGCTGAAAGGAACAATTTCCCTGTAAAGAAGAACAAATATGATTAGTTGCTCCTAAATCAAGTATCCAAACAAACTCATCATGTTATACAAGACACATTTCTAAAAAAGTAAATCATATTTACCTTCTTTTTCCTTCTTTGTCTCAACGAGGTATTTAGGGAAATTCCTCTTCCAGTGTCCATCTACGTTGCAATGGAAACACCTGCCCTTATTGGCCAAGTTGGTCTTTCCATTTCCTTTTACAACAATGGCGAAATCCTTCCCCTTATCTTTTTTCTTCTCCTAAATCTTCTTCGAAGCAGAAGATTGAGGAATATAGTTAGTTCCAGAGGATGAACCCTTTTAGAACTTCCTTTTGGAATGGGCAACGTTTGCCTCTCCTTCAACCGGTCTCTTATTTTCATAAGAGACTGGTAAGTCTGTAGCTCAATAAAGAGAATAATCAGGTTACATTGGATTTTTTTCATCATCGCATTGCTGCGAAATTGTAGGAAACTCTTCGAAAGAGATTCCATGACGAATGCAACCTGGCTGGGCTCGTCTATGACCGCTCCATTTGCCTCTACCACGTTAAATTGGACCATCATGTCCAGGACATGTTTCCGAACAAATGTGCCCTCTTTTATGCAACAGTTGTAAATGTATTTGAGGGCATCATAGTGAAGCTGATAGGACGGTTGTCCAAACGTCTCTTGGAGAGATTCCATAATCTCCTGGACAGAACTTCAGATAAGCTCGCCAATATGTAGACGTGGGCCTTTTTGTTGGCCTTTATCCACCGGTCATAAACATCCTTCGTAGCCTGGGATACATTACGAGCAGGGGTCGAAGGACAATCCTCCGATAAGACGAACCGTAGATCGTCAACAACAAGAATCGTATTCAAGTTGGACTTCCACATAGAGTAATTATTGTCGGTAAGTTCTTCATTTTTAAGCAGTGCAATTATTGAGGAAAACATTGCTGACAATAAAAAAACAAACATTGATCATATTAGTTATCTTTGCCTTAACCCATCACACAAGCAAACAATTGTAAACTATCCAATCAATTTAGAAAAAACAAGCAATCATAGAACCCTAATAAACTATTGATTTAATTTTACAATGATGCTTCAGGGGTTTAGAGCAATAGCCATCGAAGGGTGATTAGCCATCATTGTTCGATTAAGCATTCATTAACTCTTAACTCATCTACATAAATGTAACTCTCCCACATTCAAATCTCAGAAGTACGCACCAACAAGCTACTATTAGGAAAAACAACTGTTGATAATTAACCTAAGTGACTCTATCATTTTCAAGAGTTCATTGTGTTCTGAATCCTATGAACATACAAGAACATAAGAGCAAAACTTGATATAAATATCTCGTTTTGTACTTTTCCTCCCACTAAAGTGTCCTACGTATTTTAGGGTTATTTAACTTAGATAAATCCGACTAAGTCAATCTATTTATGTTTATTATAACTCTTATAAAAAGGTCTTTACACTATTTTCTAGGTGAATTAATCCCTTTTAATTAACCTAGTGACATTGCATGCTAACATTAAACAATGATTAATTCCACTCAGATCAGTTCCCAAGTAGGAGGTGTTTCGTAAACCGTCAACCTAAATACCTCCAGTTTAGATAGAACTTGACCGTTAGAGTTCCCTTATAATCATAGTAATGTTTTTCCTACTTAGTCTATTAAAATTATGTTAAAACTATGTAAGAAATAATTCTAATCCTATTCATAGTAATGTTTTTCCTACTTAGTCCTATTAGAATTTAAATGATCTAGTCTAATTAATTTGAAATAATTTAAAATTAATTAATTTATCCTATGATCCTATATTTGCATGCAATTCTTGATTATAGATTGGCGGTTTCTAATTATTAATTTTTAAAACTATTTTCAAATTTTAATGATTAGCCCTATAATCATGCTTTCTATGGTTTAATTTAATTAAAAAGATTCTAATTAAATAATTAAACCATAAATAATGCATTTCATAAATATAAATAACAATTATATTATTACTATGAATGTGTCATGCCCAATGCATATTGATTTTCATATTTAATCAACTCCTTATATTAAGCTAAACATGAAAATCATATAAGCATGCTCTACACATTGAATTAAATATAATTGTTTATATTTAACTTGTGTAATTACATGCTTCATTCTTTATTAATTTCATCTAACTAACATAACCATTATATTAAATAAATCTTGAAATTAAATATTCATGCATTATCTCATACATTATAACTATTATAATATATAAAAATGCATGAGCATGCTTAAGCTAAGGTGAGATTATATTTAAATGACATCCCAAAAGCTTTTAAAAAGCATATGAACCGGTTAATTAGCCCCTAGGATAAAATTAAAGAATAAAATTACATTAATTTTACAAATTTTATCCTAAAAATCTTTAGCCGATTCAGAATCAGACCAAAACTGCTCGAACTGACAGAAAACCGCTCGAATCAGGTCAAAACTACTCGAACCAAATGAAAACCACTCGAACCTGTCGAAAAAAATGCTTGAATCGGTAAAAAACCGCTCGAACTGGTCAAAATCATTGGCCCAGCCAACAAATGAATCAAACTAGTCAACGAACCACTGCGGAACTAACCAAACCGCTCAACTAGGGTTGACGTCAGCATCTTCTGCCTTATGCTGATGTTGACATCACGCTTGCGTCAACCGTATTTTTTTTCAATTTTTTATAATTTCAGCCTTTGTACCTCTATTTTCCGCTCTTTTTTTTTTTTTTTCCAAATATGGTCTTGATTTTCATATCTTCATCAGAAAAAGACCTAATGTAGATCCAGACTTAAGAAGACTTAATTTACAATTTAAATGCCCAAAACGTAGGGACCCTTACATGAATGAATCATATAAAAAATCGTAAATTATAAGGATGATTAACCAAATGAGTTCATAGAAAAACCCAACATTCTTAATGCAGGTCCCACCTTAAATAAAACAAAAAAAAAAAAAAGAAATTACATTGTATGGCAAATACATTTTAAGAAACCGAAGTCATGACTTCAACTTTTTGTAGTTGCAGGTGTGGAAATCACATAGAAATCAGATAACAATCACATAAAAATTTTCAGATGAAAGTTTTTTGACATGTTTACAAAACAACAAAACTTTGGGACACATGCCCAATTTTCAATGTTCTTTTTGTATTAAAATTGCAATTGCCCCAAATCCCAAGCACAACGAAAAAAATTTCAAACCATTTTCAGACTTTAAAAACAAACTAACAGAGGAAATAAAATCTAGAAACCCTTCTAGAGGGATTCACCAACTTTTTGGATCTACGATTCCTCTACTGCAAAACAAGTGATCACCACGAAAATAGTTCCAGCAGTATTCTCTTTGGGTAGTGAGGTAGAAAGAGGTGGATCCTTGGAGAGAATTTTCTACCGAGAGAAATCTCAAAAAACCACAAAGCTAGAGAGAAAAAACAATTTTGTGATAGAGAACTTAGAGAATGGAGGAAGTTAGAGAGAATATCTCTCTCCTATTTTCATATGACCCCCACGTTGGGGAGTTTGTTATAACTAATTTATTTTAAAATATTATTTATTTAATTAATAAATTTAATTTAATTTAATTTATTTAATTAAATAATAATAAATTTATTTAATTTAAAAATAAATTAAATCAAAATTTATTTTATTAAAATAAACCAAATAGTTATTAATTAATCAAATTAATTAATGATAATTAAATATCTCATATTTAATTAAATGTGCATTTGAATCATATTCTAATATATCCCTCTCTCATAACTTATAGTTTTAATTCAATTAATTTAATTAAATAAAATTTATTTGAATTTAATTAAATGAAATAATTAATTGATTAATCATTAAATTAAATGTCACATATTTAATTTAACCTTGTGTTTGAATCACATTCAATTAATTTCTCTCATATTACCTATAGTTTTAATGTGCATCTGATACGCATTAATTTAACCTATAGTTTTAATATAAATTATATCCATGTTAAATTTAATATTTGAACTCCTTCAAATATTTAGTTCTCTCATTAAATTAATTTTTGAATCAAATTCAAGATAAATTTATATTATAAAGTTTAATTAAAATATAAACTTTATATTATAATGTATCACCATACATTATATTATTCCCAAGTTTAATTAAAATAGAAACTTTATATTATAATGTATCACCATACATTATATTCTTTCCCTTTGATTAAAAGAATGAAGGGGAAGGCTCCCACAGTTAGAAAAGGCAAGGGTAAGGTTAAGGTGGCTGATAAGGGCAAATGTTTCCACTGCAATGTGGATGGTCATTGGAAATGCAATTGCCCTAAATACCTCGTTGAGAAAAAAAAAAAAGAGAAAGAAGTGATTTACTAGTCCTGGAAACTTGTTTAGTGGAAAATGACCATAATGACTGGATACTTGATTTGGGAGCTACTAATCACGTTTTTTCTTCTTTACAGTGAATTAGTTTCTTCCAGCAACTCGAGAAGGGTGAAATAACGCTCAAGGCTGAATCAGGAGATGCTATTTCAACTTGTGTAGTGGAAGTTGCTAAGTTATTTTTTAAAAAATAGATTTTTGGTTTCAGAAAACTTATATATAGTTCCCAAAATGATGAGGAACCTTGTATCTATTTCCTATTTAATTGAACAATTTTATTCTGTCTTTTTTCCATTCATGAAGCGTTCATTATGAAAAATGGTGTCAAGATTTGTTCAGCTAAACTATAAGATAACTTATATGTGTTAAGACCAATTGAATCAAAAGCATTTTTAAATCACGAAATGTTTAAAACGAGTGAATACTCAAACTGAAAGACAAAGAATTTCTCCAAATAGCAATAATACCTATCTTTGGCATTTGAGAATATGTTACATAAATTTTAATAGGATTGGAAGACAAGTAAAGAGTGGACTTCTAAGCGAGTTATAAGATGATTCATTACCTCTATGTGAATTTTGTCTTGAAGGAAAAATGACTAAAGATCCTTTTAATGGAAAAGGTTATAGAGCCAAAAAGAGCCCTTAGAGCTTATACATTCAGATCTTTGTGGTCCGATGAATGTAAAAGCTCGTGGAGGGTACGAATACTTTATCTCTTTCATAGATGGTTATTCGAGGTATGGTTACTTATACCTAATGGGACATAAGTCTGAAGCCTTTGAAAAGTTCAAAGAGAACAAGGCTGAAGTTGAAAACCTGTTAGGTAAAACGATTAAAACACTTCGATCTGATCGGGATGGAGAGTATGTGGATTTATAATTCCAAAACTATATGATAGATAATGGAATTCAATCCTAACTATCAGCACCTGGTATACCTCAACAGAATGGTGTATCAGAAAGGAGAAATAAAACCTTGTTAGACATGTTTCGTTATATGATGAGCTATGCTCAATTGCCTAGCTCATTTTGGGGATATGAAGTAAAGACTACAGTTCACATCTTGAAAAATGTTTCCTCAAAAAGTGTTTTTGAAACATCTTTTGAGTTATGGAGGGGGTGTAAGCCTAGTATACGTTACTTAAGAATATGAGATTGTCCTGCACACGTGCTAGTGATAAATCCTAAGAAGTTGAAACCTCGTTCAAGGTTATGTCGATTTGTTGGTTACCCTAAAGAAACGAGAAGTGATCAATTCTATGATCCTCAAGAAAACAAGGTATTTGTATCGATAAACGCGTGGAGGAAGACCACATAAGAGATCATAAACTACAAAGAAAATTAGTATTAAATTAAGCTACTAAAGAATCAACAAGGGTTGTTGATGTAGTTGGTCCTTCGTCAAGAGTTAATGAAGAAGCCAATACTTCAAGTCAGTCTTGTCCTTCTCAATCATTAAGAGTGCGTTGACACAATTGGAGGATTGTATCACAACCTGACCGTTACTTGGGTTTAAATGAAACTCAGGTTGTCATACTAGATGATGGCATTAAGGATCCATTGTCCTATAAACAAACAATAAATGACGTAGACAAGGACCAATGGATCAAAACCATGGACCTTGAAATGGAGTTTATGTACTCCAGTTCAGTATGGGAGCTTGTAGGTCTACCTAAAGGGGTTAAACCTATAGGGTGTAAATGGATCTATAAAAGAAAGAGAGATGCTACTGGGAAGGTATAGACCTTCAACGATAAACTTGTAGCAAAGGGTTATACCTAGAGGGAAGGGGGTCTACTATGTGGAAATTTTTTCCTCTGTGTCTATGCTTAAGTATATAAGAATTCTCTTCTCTATAGCCACATATTATGACTATAAGATATGGCAAATGGATGTCAAGACTGCTTTTATGTATGACAATCTTGAAGATAATATCTTTATGTCTCAACCCAAGGGATTCGTAGCCCAAGGTCAGGAGCAAAAAGTTTGCAAGCTGAATCGATCTATTAATGGGTTGAAGCAGGCATCAAGATCTTGGAACATTAGATTTGATATTGCGATTAAATCTTTTAGTTTTGATCAAAATGTAGATGAATCTTGTGACTACAAGAAAATCATCAACAATAAAGTAGCTTTCTTTATGCTTTATGTGGACGATATCCTACTCATTGGGAATGGTGTAAGGTACCTCACTGATATTAAAAATTGACTGGAAGCTCAATTCCAAATTAAAGGTTTGGGAGAGGCGCATTATGTACTTAGGATCTAAATTATTAGAGATCACAAGAACGAAACGTTGGCTTTGTCTCAAACAACTTATATCGACAAAATGTTGACTCGATATTCAATGTAGAACTCTAAGAATAATTTATTACCTTTCAGGAACGGGGTTCAATTTTCAAAGGAATAGTGTCCTAAGATACCTCGAGAAGTTAAGAATATGAGAAGTTAAGGATTTATTACCTTTCAGGCACGGACTAGGATATGAGGGTCACCTAGTGGGTAGCTTAATGTACGTTATGCTTTGCACTAGGCTAGACATTTGTTATGCAATGGGAATAGTCAGTAGGTACCAGTTCAATCCAGTATTAGACCACTGGACAACGGTTAAGAATATCCTGAAGTATCTTAGGAGAACAAGGGACTATCCTTAAAAGTGGGCACAAGTGGATTCCATCTTGCACCCTATGCCCCCAACTATCTACCCGATCTTACCCCTAAATGGGAGGCTTATTGAGTCGGTGCTATTAAGCCAACCCTCACCCATGCAAATCTAAGGATAATCTTGAATAAATAGGAGTTCATAGTTAGCTCAAGATTAAGGTCAAGTTACCTAGGTCATCGCTGTGAAATAGTCAGTCTTAAACAGTAAACAATGTTATAAAATAAGAGTGACTAATTTCTTAGTTCGATCTTACACAAACTCTTTGCATAGGACGCCCCTACTCGCATGTCTCCACATGAACGAATCAGGATCACTTCGTTTATAGCACTTTATAACAGTTGTAACATCTACAAAGTAGGCCCATTCGATAATGTTCCCAGAATAAGGTACCCAGCCTTATCCGTTTACTATAGACCATTATGGCTACTTACTTGAACTTGATTCACTCTTATGTCTCCACATAAAGTTCAAATACTCATGTAATAGCCATGGATCTTAGTTTATTGGATTTTGGTTATTTCTAAAACAAAATGAGCAATTTAAACATTCAATAACAACTTTATTGAATCAAATTTCAATAACATCTATATTGGTTAATAGAATAAGTTTATTGGTTACAAGCTACGAGTTTTAGGACATAAAACCCAACAAACTCTCACTTAGACTAAAACTCTAGTGGTTACACACATTTATACGCAGAATGTTAAGTTTTTGAGTTTTCAGAGAGAAATACAATAACTAGGACATCACATACCCATAGTTTGTCTTTACTAGGTATCATATACCTATGGGTTTTTCTCCCACTTACCCTAGATTATATAACTCGTAGTCCTAGATTCATTAGGTGACCCTCATACACTTTAGCCGAGAGGACCCTTGTAAACATATCAGTATACTAACTTCTAATTAATTAACAAATAGGGGATGCATTTTATACCTTCAACTTCTTAAGTCTAGATGCCATCACCAAGTATTGGTGACTTGAGTTTCTACTAAACTCATGTTATGGTTAGGTTGTCACACAACCCTCCCACTACATCAAGACACTCTTAACTCCTTGAGAAATATGAATCTAACTAGTCTTAACAACTTCTGTTTCAGGGTCAGGTTAATCAATAACCTTGTTGATTTTCTATAACCACTATGGAAACTTGATACAATAATTTATGATCTCTCATGTATACTTCTTTAAATAAAGTAACATTTGTCGATACAAATATTTGATTTTCTTATGGGTAGAAGAAGTATACTGTTTTGGGGTAGCCTATGGATAGGCATACTGTTTTGAACGATGTTCCATTTCCTTAGGGTTTGGCATCAACATATGTGTCGATCTTTCCCAAATTTTGAAATATGTAAACATCCTTTACTCTTCATAAACAGCTTTTATGACCTCTCCACATCTCATATGGAGTTTCATAAAACCTTTTAATGGCATGATGTTCAAAAAGTATATAATAGCCACTACTATATACTCCCAAAATAATTTAGGCAACTGAGCATAGCTCATCTTTCAACCAAACCATGTCTAACAGGGTTCTATTTTTCTTTCCAATACACCGTTCTGCTGAGGCGTCAGGTGTAGAGAGTTGTGATTAGATTCCATGTTCTATCAAATAGTTTTGAAAATCTCAGATTTGATGTACTCTCCACCTTGATCTGATCAAAATATCTTAATTGTTTTACCTAAGTAATTTGCATATACCTTGAATTTTTCAAATGTTTTAGACTCGTGATAAATTTAGGTAAATATAATTGTACTTTGAATAATCATCAATAAAACCAATGAAATATTCATACCCTCCTCGTGCCTTGATATTCATCGGACCATATAGGTCTGAATGTACAAACTCTTGGGTTCTTTGGCTGTAAGATCTTTTCTTATAAAAGATCTTTTGGTCATTTCATCTTCAAGACAAGACTCACATAATATTAAAAGGTTATCTTCTAACTGATTTAGATGACCACTTTTAACCATTCTTAATCTTTTTAAGGTTTATGTGACCAAATCTTTAATTGTCAAAGATAAGTTCTTGAAGAAACCTTTTCTTTTTGTTTTTTAGTCGTTTCAAATATCTGAATATTTGAAATGGCCTATGTTTTGGTCGGTTTTAATATAGAAGTTGTTTTATAATAGAACAAATAAAAAAACACTTTTTGTTAATGAACACTTCATTTATGTCAAAAGATACTTTTATACAAATGATCTTACAAAAGATAGATACAAAACTTTTCATTACAGTAACAAGAAATACATTATCTAATATAATGGATCTATCTTTTGAAAGTAACTTCAGGAACTCCCACTAATTTTTCTGAGATGGCCTCCCTTGTTCACAACCTTGAGAGTTATCTATTAATCTACAAGCATCCTTCAGAAACTAATTTCTTTGTTTTGCTTTTTTCGCTTTCTTTTCCGCGAGGTACTTCAAGTAGTTTCTCTTCCAGTGCCCGTCTCTGTTGTAGTAGAAACACTTTCCTTTGTCTGCAACTTTAACCTTGCTTTTACGGTCAGTAGAAGCCTTCCTCTTCCCCTATACTCTTTTTCATCTGAACACTTTTGTTCTTAGAAGAAGAAGAATCAGACTTTATCTTAGAGGACAATCCTTTTTTATCTGCAGTGGCATCATTTACCTCTGTTTCCTATCCCTTAGTTTTCAAAAAGGACTGATAAGTCTACAACTCATTGAGAAGAGTGGTCAAGTTAAATTCTATGTTGTTCATCATCGCATTTGTGTGGAACTGTAAGAAGCTTTTTGAAAGAGATTCTAGAATAAAACTGACCTGACTTTCTCGTCTGTGACAGCTCTGTTTACTTCTGCTATATTGAAATGGACCATCATGTCCATGACATATTCTTTAATAGAGGTTCCTTCTTTTATACGACAGTTATAAACGTAGTTGATGGCATCATATCTAAAGGAGAAGGACGACTGTCCAAACATCCCCTGCAGAGATTCCATAATCTTTTTTGTGGTATGCATGTGATCGTGTTTCTTCGCCAAAACATTAGATATGCTAGCAAGAATATAGGTTCAGGTTTTTTCATTTGCCCTTGTCCACTTATCATATGCTTCCCTAACAGTTCAGTTTTCTTTTGAGCCGAGATTAGGAGGACATTCCTTAGTTAAAATGAACCTTAGATCATCTATTACCAGTATTGTATTCATGTTTGATTTCCATGTAGTGTAATTGTCCCCATTAAGTTTCACAGAAGTTAGTAATTGTATTAGTGAGCTAGTCATCTCTAAAAGTATAAAAAAATTCTATTAGTGAATTGCTTTTAAATACAATTATGTTTTAGCACAGTAATAATGTACCCAAATTTCATTATTTTATTTGCAACGATACTTTAGTGAGTCAGAATAGATGCTATCGAGGGGCAGTCAAATACTCCTTCACTGAACAAGACATGCTTGACCAAATACTAATTCCAGAATAACTCATATTCCTATAGTCATTTAGTACCGTTTTCAGTCAAGAACTTACTAACACTTAGTAATTCTCGTAAGTGTAACTCTCCATATTCAGACCTCAGAGGTTGGTCCCAATGATGCTACCGAATTGGAGAGTCAAGGTTGGGAATTGACCTAAGAAATCCTATCCATTTCTGGAGTTTGAGTTTTTCTGAATCCCTATGTTACAACCCTCCGAGGGGATAGCCGCCATAAAACGAGTAGCGTAGGTCGCATAAAGTCGACAAACAGGTGCAATATAGGAATCTTACGGTCCAAACTAATGGAAGAGATCGCAGGACATGTTGACACACATCCTTCACCCACTTACTATGAACTACTTCCCATACATCTTGTTATTGACCAATACAAACACTTCTTGAATGGAGGTCACTTCCAGGGTGACACGAAGTCGAGCATGAATCTCACGGTGTGAAATCTTAAGGACGTGAGAGCTAAGAATTATTAATCTCCCACTAAAGTGTTCTAATTTTTTTAGGTAAATATTTACTTAGGTATATTCTGACTAATAAACAACCTAAGTCTAGGTAATTATTCAAGTACAACGTTTATATTTGAATTGCAACCTACGATGTCTAGGTGATAAACCAGTTTTATAACCTCACATTGCTCACGCATGCTCATAAAATCGGGTTAACAACACTCAATTATTTGGTTATAATCCTAAGGTAGGAGGTGTTCTATAAACCGTTAACTTAAATACCTCCAACCTTAGACAGAATTGTAGCCCGGTTGAGTTTGTAACCAAATTTTACAAGATAACGACCTATTTTAACTATTAAAATAAGTTTTTATTTGTTAACCCTAGGTGAGCATGAATCTTATATTTGTTATGGATTTTAAATGTCTAATCTGATTTTTATAACAATTATAAGACAATAGACATGTTGATCATCCATAACATTCATCAAGCATTTCGGGATTTAATATAACACTTTATATTAAGTACTTGAAACCCTAAACATGCATACGATATATTATAACTCTTTATAACATACTTTCAATGCATGTTTCATACTTCTTATGGTGGGATTTTAAATCTACATGGCATACTATATGCACATACAAGATTTATTTAATTATAACATACATTCACGATGCTTGAATAATTAAACACATACCAATATGGACTAGTTTCGGCATTCTAAGCAAGCAAAAGTCCTAAATTATTACAATAATAATTAAAAACTCCTTAAAAGTGCTTCTGGTCTTCATAAATCGACCTAAACCAAACCCGAATCGCCTGAACCGGATCTCCAAGGCTCCAAAACAGGTTGAATCAGCCAAAATGGGGTTGAACCGGACCTCCTTGACCTGAACCGGCTAAATCGGTTCATTTAAACCTTAGTTGGGTCGCACGTGTTCTTTTTGGGCTGGGATGAGCATCATTCAATGTTTCATCCCAGTGTTGCAACACCTCAGGCTCTTGAAGAACAGCGTTGCAATGCTCTATTGGCAGCATTGCAACGCTGTCTGGCAGTAGCTTCACAGCTGGTTTTCTTCAGCTGACCTTTCTTGCTTCTTTCTTCAATTATAGCTTAATTACGACTTTATTGATTCTAATAAATTTATAAACTCTTAATCACACAATAAGGCCTATAAACAAAGAGTGGCTCAAACAATAATTAACACTTAATTGAAGAGAATTTAAATGTCAAAACTGAAATTATCCATATCAGCAACCATTTTCATACAACCTATGAAAATCACCCACCAAGCTAAAACTACCATAAATTGAGTGCTTAAATCATGCTATGATACCAATTGTTAGAGTTAGCATGCAATTAGCGGAAGCAAATAGAATAATTAAGCACTTTAATTCATCAATTTTAGAAACTAAGAAAGCATGTTCATAAGGAAAAATTAGGGTTTGAAGATATACCCTTGAAGACTTTCTTTAATCCACGAATTCAGCTTCAATCTTGACTCCAAAAGCTTGTAGACCACCACTTGATCTTCCCTACTATTCTTTTAGATTTTAGATTGAATTGTGAGATTCAAAATGAGATGAAATTTGAGGGAATATTGAAAACCAATGGACTGGTTTTCAGCTGAAGTTGAAGAAACCTTTTTCAACAAAAACTCTGTCCAAAACCCCACTAAAATTGGAATTTTCTACTCATTTGACTAAGTTATTTGACTAAGCTTTTATTCACTAGCTTCATACAATCCAAATTCACATTAAGATGATAGCTTCTTCTTGGAGATTTTAGTGGATCTGGGTGGAATGGTGAGTTTGAAAGTGGGAAAACCCCACTAAAATTGGAATTTTCCAATTTTAATTTGAATTTCAAAATTTTATTTAAAAATTCAATTTCCTTTAATCTTAATTTTCAAAAAATAAAATTGAAAAAATATATTTTCACAAAATTCAAATTTTTAATTTTAAATAAAAGTAATTCAAATAATTAATTTTAAATAAAATTTATTTAATTAATTAAAATAATTTAATATCCAATATTAAATTAATAAAACACCAATTCCACTATCATAAATCTCTATTCATGTAATTGATATTTAAATCAAATTTAAATACTATCAAATTCTCCAATTTCGTTTAATTCGTCAATTAATTGTGTAATTATATCATATATAATTACTAAATTTCACTAAAGTCCAGTAGTTGCACTCTCCTCACTATAGATATATTGTGTCCACTCGATATAACCATAATAAGTAAGTCAACCCTTCACAGGTCGTTCGTAATAATGATTGGGTCAAAAGTTGCTTTACCTCCGAGATTACATCTTGTTTCTTAAGTCCCAAATTACATCTTGTTTCTTAAGTCTCACTGATCCTCTAATGAACAATTGTTTTGTGATCCAATCACTAAATCGAGTCTCTTTCGGGCCAACGGGAGGGTGAGGCCCCTTGTTCAAGACCTAGAATCAGCACTTAAGGGAACACCTCTTTGTTGGGGTTGATGTCCTAAATCTCGTAGGGTTCTGTAGTTTGTAAACACGTATATGAATAAATATTTGTGATGTAATAATATTCTTCACTATTGTCTATAAAATATGAGATATTTTAGTTATATTAACCACAAACCAATAAACTAAAATCTCTGATTATCGTTGTAACTTAAGCATATATGTGGAGTCATACAAGTGGATCATGCCTTAAGTGATAATCTAAATGGTCTGTAGTATATGGATAAATGAGGGAAATCTTATCCTAGTGACACTACGGATATGACTCGCTTTATAGATATTACAAGTGTTGTAAAGTGCTACAAATGGTCTGATCCTGATCATTCATGTGAAGACATGCAAGCGGGGGTATCCTATACAAAGGAATTTGTATAAGACCAAACTACGAAATGTTTAGTCTCGCTATATAACGTCATTCATGACAGAGACTTTCATTTCACTAGGATGGTCATAGGTAACATGACCTTAATCCTGAGTGAGTTAGAAACTCCTGCCTATGAGGGCGAACCTTTGATTTTCATGGGTGCGAGTAGCCAGATCGCCGACTCAAACCTACCACTTTGGGGATTCGTCTGATTGGGGAGTTGGGAACTCAGCTACACAAGACAAAATTCACTTCTTCCCTAAAGCAGGGGTAAGTAGATAGATTGCTCCCTTAAGGGCTGATTCCCGGGCTTGAACTGTTGGGTTTTATGTCCTAAAACTCGTAGTTTGTAAACAATGGTACTTATTCTGAAAAATTCAATGAGGTGTTATTGAATAGATGTTTTGCTTGATAGAAATCCAATAAATCTAAAAGTCCCTTGACTATTGGATGAGTACTTGAACTTTATGTGGAGACATAAAGGTGGATCAGGTTCAAGTGAATAGTCAAAATGATCTATAGTATATGAATAAGGTAGGATACCTTATTCTGGTAACACTATTGGATGCGGCCTGCTCTGTAGTTGTTACAAAGAGTTGTAAAGTGCTATAAACGAAGTGATCCTGTGGGGGTGTCCTTGTGCAAAAGGGTTTGTACAAGATCGAACCATAAAATTAGTCACTCTTACTTTATAACATTTTTTACCGTTTAAAACTGACTATTTCAAAGCGATGATCTAGTAACTTGACCTTAATCCTGAGTTAACTATAAACTCCTGTTTATTTAGAATTATCCTTAGATTTGCATAGGTGAGAGTTGACTCAATAGCGCCGGCTCAATAACCTCCCATTTCAGGGGTAAGACTAGATAGATAGCTGGGGACATAGGATGCAAGACGAAATTCACTCCTACCCACTTTTAAGGATAGTAGAGAGGTTGTTCTCTTAAGTGCTGATTCTAGGTCTTGAACAAGGGGTCCCGCCCTCTCACGGGCCCGAAAGGGACTCGATTTTGTTGATTGGATCACAAAAAAATTGTTCATTAAGGGATCAGTGGGGACTTAAGGAACAAGAGGAAATTTCGGTGGTAAAACAGAGATTCGACCTAGTTGTTATTACGAACAACCTGTGAAGGGTTAACTTACTAATCATGGTTATATCAAGTGGACATAATATATCTACAGAGAGAGGAGTTCAACTATGGGCTTTAGTAGAGTGACCCATTAGTTAACGAATTGGGGTTAGATCAGTCTAATAAGTTTAGCCGATTAATCTCAGATCGTTGGAGCCCATGATCTGTAGGTCCACGAGGTCCCCCTACTAGCTGGAAAATGGATTAGCTCTAGAGTAGCGTGATAAGTTAATTTGAAACGTTCAAATTAGAATCAAATAGAATTGGAGAAGATATATTTAAATATGATTAAATATATGAAGATGGATTTGTGTAAAATTAATTTAATATTAAATATTAAATTAATTAGAATTATTTAAATTGTTTAATAATTATTTATCGATTTTATTAGAAAAATAATTTATGAAACTAATTTGTAAAATTAATAAATTTTGATTTTTAAATCAAATGTGATTTTAAAATCAAAATTTGGATTTTGGAAATAGAAAACACAAAATGGAAAATTTATTTTTCCAACTCCATCTCCAAGTAGCTCACTAACAACCCATTGTCTTCAAGCCTCATTTATTCAGATGCATCTCATGCAGCAAATCTCTTTGCATGATGGTCTACAATATATTGAAGAGATTGAAGTGATTTTGGAGCAATGCAACCGATAGAATTTTAGCTAAAAATTCGAGTAAAAGAAGGTGTTCTTCATTGGGTTGCTGTTGTGAGCATTCTCCAAGTTCCCTTTTATTCCAGCTTATTTTGAGTCCCACAACTCAATCTAGAGCACCAAGAGAATAGTAGGAAAGATCTTGTGGCGGTCTGCACAAATATTTGGAGGAATTTGCAACTGGAAATCGAGATTTTAAAGGTTCTTCAAAGCTATGCCTTGAAACCCACTAAATTCTACTATAGCATGCTTTCGTTTCTGCCAAAATCAATCAATTAGAGTGCTTATTGATCCTCGTCGCTTCCGCTGCGTGCTGGTACCATCCAATATGAACAATGTCGCGTCACACCTTCTCATGGCCCGAGAAGTGTTCACTCATAGTAGGACTATGATGTATTGTTCATTAGAGGATTTTGTGGTACTTAAGAAGTTAGATGTAACTACAGGGACAAAACGGAAAATTGGCCCAGTTGTACTTACAAACGATTTGTGAAGGGTCATCGTAGTGTTGATTGATTGTATCCAATAGACACAAAAATATATCTGTAGTGCGAATAGTGTAATTGTCAGTCTTTAGTGGAATGCCCGACAGTTAACGGATGGTGGATATCGTGATTAAAGAGTTTAGTCAGTTATTCACGTACCGTTGGAGTTTCAAGCTACAGGTCCATAAGGCCCCTTGGTAGCTCAATGGATTCAAATTGAGAATCAGTTTTTGGGTTAGTTTGAAGTGTTCAAATTAACAAGAGGGAATTTGATTATAGATGATATAATTAAATTTATTCAATTATATGTAATATAATTGATTTAATATATTAGATACATTAATTGGAGGAATTAATATGAATATGATTTATATTAAATAAAGGAGAAAAGAACTATAGTTTAAATATTACATATCGTGTGATATTAAAACTATATATTATAAATATAATATGATAAATTAGTTATTATATTTATTTATAATAAAAACAATTATGAGATAATTTTTTTGTTGGTTATTCTCTCCTTTAACTATTGCAAGTGGGAAGTTACTATCAGTTTTGATAATTGATGGATAAAAGTGAAAAAGATTTTCATTTTTTAACAATCACATACCATTCGATCGAGAGAAAAGAAAAGTTATACGATAGCCCTTTGAGAGAGTGAACGACGAGCAAGTTTACTAGATGACAGTTTCTCGTTTATTAAACGATCGAGTATCCAGTCTATATGATAGACTTAAGCCTTTCTCCCATTTACTCAATCGTTTCACTTGATCGTATACTTCCTCCTTTCCTCTACCATTTACATAGAGCTCACACCTTCTAGATTCTCACACCGAGAATACCAAGGCAACCAAATGGTAGTGTCAAGTGTTGCTGTTCGAGGGACGAGGATCAAGTCTTACTCGATTGGGTTCGAGGATCTGACAGTTCATGAAATTACACTGGTTTTTCATTGCGCTCGTGCTCGTGATCGAGTTTGCTAGGATGCGTGACTGTTGTAGATCGAGGAAATACACAAAGAAAAGTTCTTCAAAGGTATGTCACTCGATTCTAGTTGGTTTTAAGAATAATACATGTTGTAATTTACTCTATGATGCATAACTGTTCTTGTATGCTTGTAAATGCTTTATTCTTGCACAACGAGCTTAGAACGATCTTGGTTCTGCTCAATGGTTCTCTTGAATGAGAGTTCATTCACTCTTTACTATCCCTAGAACCAAGTAGGAGTGAATTTCGTTTTGCACCCTATGTCATTAGCTATCTACCCGATCTGATCCCTGAAATGGGATGCTTATTGAGCCGGAACTAACCCTCATCCATGAAAATCTAAGGATAATCCCGAATATACAGAGTTCATAGTTAGCTCAGAATTAAGGTCAAGTTACCTAGGTCATCGCTTTGAAATAGTCGACATTAAACAATAACAGCATTCTAAAGTAAGAGTGATTAATTTCTTGGTCCGATCTTATACAAACTCTTTGCATAGGACGCCTCTACTCGTATGTCTCCACGTGAACGACTCAGGATCACTTCGTTTGTAGCACTTTACAACAATTGTAACATCTACAAAGCGTGTCGCATCCGATAGTGTCCTCAGAATAAGGTACCCAGCCTTATCCGTATATTATAGACCATTTTGGATATTTTTTTTAACTTGATTCACTTTTATGTCTCCACATAAAGTTCAAATACTCATGTAATAGCCACGGATCTTAGTTTATTGGATTTAGGTTATTTCTAAAATGAATTAAGCAATTAAAAAATTCAATGACAACTTTATTGAATCGAATTTCAATAACATCTATATTGATTAACAAAATAAGTTTATTGTTTACAAACAACGAGTTTTAGGACATAAAACCCAATAGTTTCAATTAAAATAATCTCCCACTGAAGTGTTCTATTTTATAAAAGATTGGGTATTGACTAAGATATGCATTATTCAACTAATCAATTATTGTTGAAACATACAATTTATTTATATTAGTTATATAAGCATTACCTATTTTAAACAACCAATCAATTTAGCGAAATAATTTAATGCTTCCTACATGACATCTATTTTGCAATGATGTTTTAGTGGAGCAAGGTAAAAGTTACCATAGGGTGATCAATTACCTTTTCACTAAATTGAGACTATCTCAACCAATAAATACACTAGAACAACTTTTGTTCTTATAATTATTAGTCACCATTGTTTGGTCCATAAATTGTTAACTTACTTAACATTTTCTTGTAAGTATAACCCCTCATTTTAGGTTCTAGAGTTTCGCCTCAATGAGCCAACCGTAGGGAAAAATAAATTGGGGTAAAAACTAAAGAAATCCTATCTATTTTGGAGTTTGAGTAAAAATTCATGCAAATGTCATTCATAGGGGGACACAAGCAAAGATGTCTCAAGGCTGAGCATGAAAGTTTACTTAACCATGATTAGTAAGTCGATCTTTCACAGGTTATTCGTCTTTACATTCGGATCAAAATTACCGTTTGACCCCTGTAATACATCTTACTCCTTAAGTTTCCATTGATCCATTAATGAACAATTATTTTGTGGTTCTACCACTAAACCGAGTCTCTCTCAGTCATAGAGAGGGTGGGGCCACTGATTCTGATTTTCAGACCGATGCACTATAACTTAAGGGAGCAAGTTTAATCGGTCCATTTATGAATTGAAACAGGCATCTCGATCTTGGAATATAAGATTTGATACTACTATCAAATCTTATGGCTTTGATCAGAATGTTGATGAGCCTTGAATTTACAAGAAAATCATCAACAGTTCAGTAGCTTTTCTTGTGTTGTATATGGATGATATCCTATTCATCGGGAATGATGTAGGATTACTGACAGATGTAAAGAAATGGCTAGTCGCCTAGTTCCAAATGAAAGATTTTGGTAAGATGGAGTTTGTTCTAGGGATCCAGATCATTAGGGATCGTAAGTAGTCCTGTCTCAGGCATTCTATATTGACAAGATACTTGTCAGTGAAGGAAATCAAACACGAGGATTTCATGAGCAGCGGAAGGGAACATTCCAAATTTCATTCGAATTGAACACAAACCAATTACAGTCTAAACGGAAACTAACAGGTCATGTACAAACAGAAATTACAGCATGTTAAACGATGATACAAGGGATAGAGGATGCATACCTTTGAAGAACCATTCTTCACGAATCCCTCGAACAATCTACAAGCGTCCAAGAACAAAAAACTTGAATACAACGACCGGTATAGCCAACGAACACAAACACAACAAACATAGCCTCCACAAAACCAATCGAGTCTAACTCGATCCATGAACTAAGTGAGAACACCACCACAATGGTTACCTTGGTATTCTCAGTGTGAGAATCCAAGAGTTGTGGGCTCTGTTTGATCTTGGCTTGAGGAAGAAACTGGAGGACTATGATCGAGTAGACGATCGAGCAAGTGGGAGATATGACACTGTCTATCGCATAGACGATGTGCTCGATCTTTAAGTAAACGACAGCCTATCGTATAGACTTAGCCACTCGATCGTGTAGAATTGATCAGCTGAATGACTATCGTATAGTCAACTCTAAGCCATCGCGTAGCTAATCATGTAGTCTCTCAATGTTATCGCTTAGTGAAACTCTTTCACTTGATAGCTTATCCGCGAAAACTTTTCGAATGAGGCAACCACTAATTTTAGGAAAATAATTTTCCTTTTATCTCATAGTTATCATAAAACCACCAATAACATCTCACTCAAATGGTTATTAGGGGAAAAGAAATTAATTATCATATAATTAATATATTATAAATAAATATGATAACCAACTTACCATATTATATTTATAACTTATAGTTTTAATATTTTATCTCATGAAACATATAAACCATAGTTCTTTTTCTATTTTATGGTACTTAATGTAAATCATATTTACATTAATTCCTCCACTTGATGTACCTCATACATCACACCAATTATATCATATAATTAAATTTCCTCTTGTTGATTTGAACACTTCAAATCAACCCAAAAATCTAGTTCTCAACTTGAATCCATTGAGCTACCAAGAGGATTTTATGGACCTGTAGCTTGAAGCTCCAACGGTACATGAATAACTGACTAAACTCTTTAGTCACGAGATCCACCATCTGTTAACGTCGAGCACTCCACTAAAGACCGACAGTTGCACTCTTCTCACTACAGATATATTTATGTGTCCATATTAACCAATCAATAGTGCGATAACCCTTCACATATCACTCGTAATTACAGTTGGGCCAATTTACCGTTTTGCCCCTATAGTTACATCTAACTCCTTAAGTACCACTGATTCCTTTAGTGAACAATAAGCTACTATGATTGGGTACTCGGCTTCGAGATTTGACCGCTACTTGGGGAGAGAAAACATTTAAAAGAATGAGCTTAAAATGCCTAGTGAGTGACTACTTTAGGAAATATACTTCCAAACAAGAATAACATAAACACACTTTTCATAAAAAATTTATAATTCCATTAACAGGGTTAAAGATCAAAGCTGAAAAAGTGAAAACATGGCACATAAAAATCCTGAAATAAAACTCATCATCATTTCCTGCAAAGCACCTCTACTCCTCTACCTAAGCATGTGGGAAAGCCTTTTTGCTCAATCCCTAATAATCTTAGTTGAGAGAGAGCTCTTTTGCTTGATCTCATCAACGTCGATAGCATAGATCTTACATGCACATAGAACTGAATAGGATCCTGCCTACCTTACCATACCTTCAATAGCAAGGATCTCCATGTAACTGAGTACCTTACCATACCTTCGGTACCAATGTCCAGAAGTAAGTTTTTCATACAAAGCATAAAACATTTTAACTTTACATGAATCTTTATTATAAAACAACATACTCAACATGCTATAGGAAATCCTTGAAGAGCTTATTCTCATGTTAAAACATGGCATAAAGCTTAACTGGAATGCATGAAAATTATATGTAAAATATGTCGTTAAGCTATAGATCATGCGTTCAACATCAATTTTCAATACTTAAATCATGCATTAAGAAAATCAAGTTAGACTAATTATGCATTGTAAGTTCGTTAGTAAAACCCTTAGTAAACATTTGAAAGCTAGTCACCCATTGTCTTTGAGTTGCTTCCTCAAAGGGTTGTAAGCCTCCTTTATATGCGTTTGCCTTATAAAAATAATAAGAGTCTTTGGTTAATTCCTTTAGCTCCCTCTTGAGCTTAACTTCACTATTCAACTTTAATATATACTAAGTCCAAATCTAGTTCAATGCATCATCTCATTCCTTGTTATTCGATGCATCATCAGCACATAGGTACTCAACGCATTACCATTCTTAACCAAATTTTACCTTGCGATTAGTTAGGTGGGTAGCCATCGATAGTTGCAGTATGTAGTATTTTTGGGGATCGATAGTTGCAGTATGTAGTATTTTTGGGGTTAATAAGTAATTATATAGCAACAATTTTTAAAAGAATTGAAAAATGTAACAAAATCTATCAGCAGTAGACTCTATCGCTGATAATCTTCTATTAATGATATGGTCGACCATGAATTTGAATTTTGTTATATTTGCAAAATCTCTTACATCGTGCTATCTCTGCAAATACTTTACACATGATTGCTATATTTTTAACTATCTGGTAAAAAATGGCACATCAACTTATGCTGAGTACATTTAAGAAAATTTCAATTAAAATGAAATCAAATGTAAAATTCAAAGAATAAATTGTTAAGTTTAAATACGCAAGACCCAAATGTTGTTGGAACCAAATGTCAATTGTTGTGTGTGTCGTGGAAATCCCACTGCCTTGAAAGTAAAATTTGGTGCGACCTTGGAGCTAAATCACAATTTTTGGTTGTTTCCTAAGGCTTACACAACATCCAACCTCAAACGTCCACTCACTGAAGAAAGGGGGAATCAACATAATTTTTATCAGAAAACAGTATGTAGAAAGAAGGGTAACAGATGAAAAAACAATGTTTCAAACCTGGAAAATTCTTTTCTATATATAAAAATAGAAGAAGAAAAGGAAGAACAACGGGCAAAAAATCTAGGTCAAATAATAATTTTGGATCCAAAAAATAACGGATTTGAATTTAATAAAGAAAATGTTTTTTAAATGATTAAATTTTCAAATGGAATGGTAATAAAAAAAAAGTTAGTTCTTTTTTTGCACGAGCACGATTACCTAAACCCACAAATCCAACCAGACAACAACAACAATGCATGTGTATGAGCAATGACAGATCCAGAAATTTTGTTGACGGAGGCTTTGTATAATTTAGTAAAAATAAATGTAATGAGTGGGACCTGAACCTAGGTTTAAAAGGGTCTGTAATAGTGGTAAGTTGAGGGGAGGCTCGACCCCCTGGGTCCATACTAAATTTGCCCCTACATGTGGGAAAAGATCTTATTTCCGTCATAACCATAATTTGGAAACTTCCTTGCATGCTTTTATATTTATACTTGTTGGATTTTGTGTCCTAAATCTCATATACCTTGTAGATTGTAAAAACAAATTATATATTTAATAAAATAAGAGGTATTTTATTTGACATTCAAATTGCATTAATTCAATCTATTAAACTAAGATCCAATGTTATATGATGTCACTTGAACAGTATATGGTAGACATACAAGTGATTCGTATTCAAGCTATAACCTAAAAGGTCTGTAGTAAATAGATAAGATTAGGTGTCTTATCCTAGTAACACTGTGGATACGACCCACTTTGTAATTGTTACATGAGTTGTAAATGTTACAGACAATATAATTGTTACATGAGTTGTAAATGTCACAAACAATATAAACCATATTGTTCATGTGGAGACATGTGAGTGGAGGTATCATGTATAAAGAGTTTATACAATACCAGACTGCTAAATGATTGGTTTCTCTTTATAACACCGTTACTTGAAGAAACCAACATTCCATTAGGATGACCACAGGTAACTTGACATTAATCCTGAGTGAGTTATGAACTCATGTCTATAAGGACAATCCTTTGATCTGTATGGGTGAGAAAGTCTACCATTTTGAGGATTTGTCTGAGTAAAAAGCTGGGAATATACTTACACAAAAAGGAATTCACTCCTTCCCGATCATAGGAAAAGTAGATAAATTGCTCCCTTAATAGCTGATTCCGAGTCTTGAATAATGAGGCCTCAACCTCTCACTGGCCCAAGAGGTGTTAGTTTATAGTTGGACTATAAATTGTTTGTTCATTAAAGGAATTAGTGGTACTTAAGAAGTTAGATGTAACTACATGAGTAAAACGGTATTTTGACCTAGCTATAGTTATTAGCAATTGTGAAGGGTCGACTCTCTATTAATTGGTTATATCCATGGACACAAAAATATACCTGTAGTACGAATAGTGTAGCTATCGGTCTTTAGTGAAGTGACCAATAGTTAATGAATATTAATTAATTTAATTAAAGAGTTTAATTAATTAATCTCATATAATTGGAGCTTCTAATCTACAGGTCAATTCGGTCTCCATGTTAATTTGCTAAGGATAGTAATAAGGAATTATTTGAATTGTTCAAATTAATTAACGGAATTTTGTATTAATATGATTTATATATAGTGTATTTTGATAAATTATAGAATATGGTTAATTATAAATATGATTTATAATCCAAACTATATAAAATATATGTATTTGAATGAGATTTGAATATTAAATTCATATGAATTGGATTCATATAGAATTACAGTATTAGAGAGATGTATTTGAATAAGATTCGGATATTTGATTTGTATGAATTGGATTCACAAAGAAATGTATGCATATAAATATGTGATATTTATATGTTAATTAATTAGCCCTATATTAAAGCACTCTACCTTTCCCTCTTACAAGGTGTTAGAGCCCATACATCTAGCTCCTTGAAATCCTAAAGCATAACATACATCTAGCTCATTGAAATCCTTGAAATCCTAAAGCATAACATACATCTAGCTCATTGAAATCCTAAAGCATAACGGAAAAGCTCTTGCTGTGGTGTCTTTATTCGTTGAGAAATTCAAAGTTGTTTGTGTGCTAAGGAGAGGAAAACGTGAAGAAAAAGAAATCTTCAAGGGTGAGCTTTCTTCTTCCCTTTCTTCTTCATTAGGAGCATTTTTATATTTTATAAAATCGATTTTCAAAATACAAGGCGATCATACGTTTTCACGGGAATTTGATTCCCTTCAATACCCTCTTAGCAATGCTTAATTTTCCAATGTGGGACAACACCCCTTCCTTTTCCACTTTTTCGCTTTTGTTTTTACTATGCGCTTTGGCTGAAAGTCATTCTCAACAAATACAACGTAGTCCAAAACTCTAATCAATTGTGTATTATTTTTCTTTTTAAAAAAAGCCTTAATTTTAAATTAACAAAATTTAAAAGTTATAATACTAATGAAAATGTTAATAGATTTGACTTAGGCCATGTTTACCAATTTGTAATGAAAATTGGTGTAATCGTAATCGAATTCCATTGACAGGTCAATCGTAATGGGTTTATTTACCTAAAATTAAGAAATTTGTCAAAATTTCTCTTATCGTTATGGTTACCTTCACCTAGAGATGTCCAATTTCCCCCCGAGACGGGGCCCTGCCCCAAACAAGGCGGGAAATGGGGGAGGGAGAGAGGGGGGTGGGGCGAATTTTACGTGAGCTAAACGGGGAATGCATTCCCATCCCCGCCCTCGACCCCGGCCCCACCCCGTTCCCCGTCCCCGCCCTTATTAGCTTTTATATATTTATTTAGCATAGTTATCTAATGTTATGTTATTATTATTATTATATAAATATTACATTTAAATTTCAAATTTGATTATTTATTGGGAAATATAATGAATATGTTTAAATGCAGATTATATATGTGAATAATTTTATTTATATTTATTTATTTCTACTAAAAAGTTAATTAGCTTTTTTAGGTCAATATTTGAGTAATTTATCTTTAAATTCAAATTGTCATTCAAAACTAACCATAATAAACAATTTAGTGATAAAGTTAATTGTTTAATTAAAATTTGCTTACATTAGTGATTTAAATTAATTGAACTTTTACAAAAAAAAAAAAAAAAAGTAATGGAAAAAATTTTTCGTGGGGAAAAAAATTCCCTACGGGGAATCCTTCGTGGGGAATTTCACGGGGATGGGGAATGAAATGGAGAAAGGGGACAGGGATAGGGAATGGCATCCCCGGCCCCGTCCCGCCCCGCCCCGTGGACATCTCTACCTTTACCTTTGAGAGTCAAACTGTAACGATAACGGAAACAGTAAATGTGTCAAAATTCACTTTGTTTTCGTGAAACAGTAACAACAATGGTAACCATAACCATAACCATAAACAGAACAACAATGGTGATGATAACGATACAACATAATTTTCTGACACAATTCAATTGATCATCTCACGCTCGTCATTCAGATTACATTATTTGATTATAGATTTTCATTTGGAGTCCACCGTTAATATGAATGCAAAACACCGATAAACACTAAAAAGCATAAAAAAGAAAGTTTTACTTTTTAAATTACCTTTCATGTATCACGATACACCTTTAGTAAATGTAGTTTGAGTTATTTTAATTCATATTTCAAAATTTATTTTGGTCTTTTGTACTTTTTATTTTTCTTTACATTTTCTCGACTTTCGAAACGATAGCGTTGGTCCCTATTTCTTTCGAAAGTGGCATTCTATCCTTTTATTTTTTAACTATTTTCTTTTCATCGAACTTTTAACGTGACAATTCATTCATTTGTTAAAAGTATATATATTGAATATACATTTTAAAATGTTGTAATATTTTTGTATCTAAATCAAAGTTTGTAATAAGATCAAAATAATCAACCACAATCATTTTATATTCAATAAATTACAAATTTAATTCTTATTATAATTAAAATTTATTATGTATAATTTAATAGAGGGAATTTGCAATGGGTAACAAATCTAAAATGTATGATTAGTGGTATATCTACAACATATGGAAAATTGTAGATAATGACAAATTTTTCAAATTTAAATTTTCGTTTATTCTGTATTCTAATTTTTTTCCTTTCAATAAACCCACATTTTTCAGTATATCAATCAACTAATATACCTCAGTTATGTATTTTTTTTCATTGATTTGTATACTTTTTGCATTTTTTGTTTGTAGCAATATGAGTTATTACTCACTCTAATTTTTGTATTTACTACATTTTTTTGTCCCTTTTGTAATTTTTTCCTTTTTAAATGATGTTGTTTCTTCCAGTTTTAAGTATAAATATATAATAGGCCGAGGAGATTCAACCTAAAGTTTACTAACACTCAGTTTAGTATACTTATTTTGACTATTTGATCGTGTTTGGAATAATTAGAGAAAAAGTATTTTTCAATAAGCTCATATGATTTTTTTAAAACATTTAAATAATTAGTCATTTTCAATCATGTATCAATAGTATATCAAGCGTATAAAATATGTATTAATGGTGTATCAAATATATTATACGTATACTCATAGTATATCATGTATCAATAGTATATCAAATGTATCAAATATGTATTAACGGTATATCAAATATATTATACGTATATTAATAGTATATAAGTGTATATTATCAAATGGGTTAAGCTTGTTTTTGCTTTTTTTTATAAAAGTAATGAATTTGGATTATAGATCTAAATTTTTAGACTTATTTTGTTAAAACTGCAAAGAGTCCTGGGATAAAATCTTCATTATAACAAGGATTATTTATAGGATTTCATCGAACCAAAAACACTTTCTTCGAGATTTTATCATTATTTTAACTTTTTAGACAAAATTTGTAATTAAATAAAAAAAATAATAATAAAATCAAGCGGGCAGGAAAATGAACAAATTTGCATTTAAAAAAGAAAAAGAAAAAAGAAAAAATCCATTAATTATAATGAACCTATGAGAGATAGAGAGAGATTTTTCCGCGTTCACTGACCACTGACCAGAGTCACCAACAATTCACTTATATAATAAGCATTCGTGTGCACATCAATGGCGTTCTTCATCGTCTCCTTCTCTCCTTCCTTTGCTTCCTCGCACTCACGGTCTACCTGAAAGACTTTCCTCATAATGCTCAAAGAAGTGGTTGGCTTCGCGCCCACCATTTCTGAACACCCCGGCCGCCGATTCCACTCGTCTTCCCCTTCCACTTTTTCTTCGCCTTCGATTTCCATCTTCAAATACACATGGGTCTCCTTTCTGATCATCTTATCTCTCGAACTTAGCCTCGTCGACTCAGTTCATCCGTACCCCAACATCATCATGCCGTCTCAATCTGGCCTCCCTCCATCGCCCTCGTGTACAGCAATGGATCCGAAGTTGAATTACCTGCCGGTGATCGGAATCCTTAGCCATCCTGGCGATGGCGCCTCCGGTAGACTAAACAACGCGACGAATGGATCCTATATTGCTGCTTCGTATGTCAAGTTCGTCGAATCAGCCGGAGCAAGAGTTATTCCTCTTATCTTTAACGAGCCGCTTGAGGTTATTTTCGAGGTATTGAACTCGAGGCTTGTGTTCTTCCGTTTTTTTATGAACATCAGGGGACAATCGAGATTCGAGCTAAAATACTTACAAAATTTTCGCAGAAGCTCAATTTGGTCAATGGAGTGCTCTTCACTGGAGGATGGGCTAAAAAGGATTTATACTATTCCGTTGCTGAGAAGATTTTTCAGGTTATCTCGTCCTCAAAGATAAATATACTGTTTAACCAAAAGTGTTTTCCCATAAAAGCTGTTGCCTATCAAAACATTATCTGTATTTCGGATAAACATAAGTCTTCTTTTTAAGGTAGCATCATAATAGTAGCAAAGTATTACTTCAAACCTTCTATCTAAAAGAATAATTACTTATATCTTTATTGGGCTGAGTTATATGATTAATAATCTGCCCCTGGGGTAACCTGGGATGAATGAACTATAGGTGTTGTTTACTATCCGAGTGGCTTATGTTAGACTCTTAATTTTGATTAGGCAAAATTATGAAAAATACCAAACTTTTCTATTTGTTCCAAAAATAAGTCTCTACTTTAAAAAAATTGTAATATTACTGTTGAATTTCCATATACGTTTCTAAACTACCTTGGACTGGAATCATTTAGAATTTTATACAATAATTAATAATTAGGTAGTTTTGAAACCTTTATTGAACATCAAGGGTAATATTGCAATTTTTGGAAGTAGAGGGATATTTTTTGAAACAAAGGGTTGAAGCCACTTTCTCTAATGATAATTAATTATACAAAGTCCAAAGTAAAAAATTCAAGCTCTGGTTCAGACTTCTTAAGTATGTGAATCAAATGCTTCCAAAGTGATTTGCTCCTAGGACAGTTACACTATTGTTGATATCAAAATTTGGTACAAACTGCGAATTTGTAATGTTTGGGAGGAATCAAACAATCGCCCTACACAATAGAAATTATCTTGCACTGGTGTGGTGCTTGACCACCAACACTCTAACGATCAAGTCAATAATAGTTTAGGGAGAGTTGGAAAATAGAGAATTCAAAGTGTTTTTAGTATACCTCAAATGTCTCGCACCCTTTTGATCATATAGAAAAATGGTTTCATAACAGTCACTTGGCTAATTAAACATTCGGATAATTAATTTGACTATTACTAACTCAATCTAGCTGTTGCAAATGGATCCAAGCACATGTAGTTAGCTTAATAGACGAATACTTGGTCATAATTTGTCCATCATGACTGACCTTATGGGTTGACCTCCTTAGGGTTGGTCTCCATACTTAGGCATCATTTTTCTCTCATGGCTGATCCTATGAATCAACCTTCTTGAAATCTACGGAGTCGGCCTCCATGGCCTTCTTAACTTCCATGGGGGTGACCCTAAGAGTCAGTCTTCATAGTTCTTGTTGCTCTTATGACGATCTCTTTAGCTTTTATGGTTGAGCCTATAGATCGGCCACCATACTTAGCCTAATAAAGCCTTCTCTTGGAAAGTTGGAACGATCCATGGGTCATTCCCTTAAAACTAAATACTTAGCCATATTTTTTACCCACACTACTATTGATGATGCACTGCCTTTTAGTGAAAATCTTGCTTGATTTTCTTGTGCACAAGAAGAAATCAGGCTAGACACGTTTCTCTTTCTTTTTCTTCCCCCCCGCTCTCTCTAAATGGATGTGGGTTTCTGTATCTGACGTGAAGTTCTAAATAGCTTCCTTTATATGAATAGAGATTTGAGCAGAAATTGAAAATTGTTTTGATAATTTATTGTCCTGTTTCTGCAGAAAATTTTGGAGAGGAATGATGCCGGGGATCGTTTCCCTTTATATGCCATTTGCTTGGGTTTTGAAATTTTAAGCATGATCATCAGCAAGGTTAGCCATTCATCTTTATTGGTAAAAAAATAGATACTTTTTTATGCTATCATATTTAGAAACAGTAGTTCCAATGTCATGCACTGTTTCAATTAGCTCAACTTCCTGTGAGAGTGCTTCATGGATGTCCACCAGGCAGGATGTGACTCTAATAAAAAAATAAATTATACAAATGATCTTGAGAATTAACAGATGGATGGAACATAGGGACAGAATAGTGTTTATCCTCTTTGTATTCCTTGTCAATGACTGAAGGATGCTGCAATATTATTTTGGATTCCCTTCGTTATTTCCTGCAGAATAAAATCAATTTCAACCAAAATTGCTTTCGGAAATCATTAATGATTCTCCTTCCTCGACTTCGGTTCTGTCTCCTGGTTTTCAATAACTCAGAAACTTGAGATCAAATAGAGCATTCCTAGTCTTACCGTGCATTCATGGCTGTGATTCAATATGAAAAGGCCAGCACTCACTCTTTTCAACTGCTCTGGCTCTTGGTTTATGAAATCCTGATTTGAACATCCGGAAATATTTTCCACCTAAAAATCATATTTTGTCTTTATTTACAGGATAGAAACATTCTTGAACCATTTAACGCATCATATATGGCATCCACACTGCAATTTGCTGACAATGTAAATATTCAAGGAACAGTCTTCCAAAGGTATGTATTGCCGTTCATGGTTGTTTCTATTAGAGAACTTTCCAAATATTTTTACAAGGAAGCCATTGGTACTATTGGAAGATCTCTGCTTGAACGCTTTGCAAATTCTTTTTGCTTTTTTTTCTGGGGAGGGGGGGACATAAAGACACAAGATACATTCCCTCACCAATTGTACAGTTGTAAGGCATCTCCCATATGGATGTTATTTCAACTGTTCTGTTTGGGTAATGTACTATGTTCTTCAAGTTTTGCTTCCCCACTTAGAGTTGTACATTTTTCATACTTACATTGTCGAATGTAACGCAATGTTGGAGTTGGTATAGGTGTAGTTTAAATCTTTAATGTAGGCAAGGCCTGGTAGTGATGCTCACCAACTCATTTGATTTATGATATCGTGCATCCAGCTGCAAGATTGTCTGTTTTCCTGAAATTTCAGTGTTTTGGTTGTGCTGTGGGCTGTGGCCAACGTTACTTTACCAGTATACAGTCTTCTTTGCAGGGTGTATTATTGTTATAAAATGTTTTCTCCTGTGGAAGGAGGGCTCTGTAACACGCACTTGGGAGTTCAGAAATTAGAACAGATTGTTTATACCTTCTATAAAATGTTTTCCATAAGCATTTCGAATACAAGTTATTGCTAAAATATAAAGATTTTATCCCAAATATTCTTTTGTCATGTCTGTATATTTGCCAAAAGCATCCAATGTCTTGTAAATGTATATATGTGGTTTATTAAATGTTTGTCTGGACTGCCAACTTTTCTGTGACCCATCAATTTAAACCAGCTTTTTGTTAGACAATACATATTTTTCTTTGAGATAGTTTAACAATAAGTATTACTACTTATTATGAGGCTGTTTTAGTTGCTTATCCTGAGGCTTACAATTTGTGATCTTCTTATCTGTAGATTTCCACATTATTTACTGGAGAAGTTGAGTACAGATTGTATTGTAATGCAAAACCATCGTGTAAGTTCTTTTGGTTTTGGTTGATGGTAGATGAATAGCTTCTTTGAATAAATTAATTTATGCTATGGCATCTTTAACATTATTTATTTGTTAGATTATTACATTGTGCAAGGGGTTTGAGCCTACGCTTCTTACAAGAAGTAGAAATGTCTGAACCGCTAAGCTATATTCAAGTTGGCTTCTTTCATTTTACACCCCACTCAATTACTTCATGATTATTCATGATTTTAAATATGAAAAGGACTCTTTATTTTCTTTCAATTTATAGATACATTGGGAAATGTTTATTCATGTTTTAGGAATTCAGGTTTAATTTTCCATTTGAATCAACACGAATTGTCAATATCTAGATCAGTTTGCTTCTGCATGGAATTTGGCTTCTTTTGATGCCAGTTGAGATTCCAGACTGCCGAATTGGTTAATCTTGCAAGGGTGATCGAGTGATCAGTTCACCTCATGCTGCTCTCCGAGATTGAAATCTCATAATTTAAGATATAAGTTAATCCTGATGCTATGGTTTGTGCACTTCAATTGATTTTGCATATCGTGAATGTTTGGGCTTTGAATTCAAATTTAAATAACACGTTCCCTTGGAAGAATTAATGATTTGAATCCAGCTTAATTCTTCATCTGAAAATGTTGTCTTCTTTGTTTTGTTCATTTCGACTTTCTAAGATTTCATTCTGATATCCAAAGCAAGTTTTATGTTTATGTAAACATACATGCTCAGCTGGATCTGTATTCAGGTTTAAGGACTTCAGAATTGGCCTTTGTTAATCAGATTGTAGGTCACTGTACCAATATAGGTTGTCTTGTTTTTCATACAGTTTGGTATCTCACCAGAGAGCTTTGCACAAAATGAAGAATTATCCAAATTTTTTCAGATATTGACAACTAGTAGTGACGAAGACAATAAGGTACTGTAAAGTTTCTCTCCATTGCTCCTCTACCTCTACTTTTTAGTTGCACCTACAGTAATGTTTATGTTTATTACAGGTCTATGTCTCCACTGTACATGCTCGGGATTATCCCGTGACTGCATTTCAATGGCATCCGGAGGTAATTATTTGACTCACTTTATTCACTTCATCTAGTATTGGAACTTTCATTACGTGCTTCTGCATATTATGTATATTATATACTTGATTTTACTGGAATCAAATTCAACTCTGAGGGCATGAAACCGTGAAGAGAACTCCTTAAAGATATTATAAGTTACATCCTCTCCCCCTCAACAAAATAAGTGATTCAGCTTTTTCATTATTAAATTAAATTAAATTAAATCATCTTCACTTTCTGCTTAACTGATAATTCAAACTTGTAGGATCCCCTGCCTTTTTCATTTAGACAGCGAAATCTACATGCTAGGCTGTCTGATAACCATGTGACATTTGATCTTTGTTGATGTATGACCATGTGACATTTGATCTTTGTTGATGTATAAATCAATCAAACGCCTAATTTTACAAACTTGCATTGCAGAAAAATGCCTTTGAATGGGGCTCCTCTGTGATTCCGCACACGGAGCATGCAATTGAGGTGACGCAACACGTTGCCAACCACTTAGTCAGGTTAGAACATGGCTGTAAATTATTAAGCTTTTTGTGTTCCATTTTTCTAGAGTATCACTGCCCTGTAAAGTTTCATGTTTACACTACCCCTGGCCCTGGCCTTGGCCTTTAGGATGTTTTGTTTGCATTTGTTTGCATTTTGGTCGTAAAGTTCTTTTTGTTTCCCAAAAAATGAGAGGAAAACCAGGCTTGGACATTACACAAGAAGCTCTTTCAATGGCCAAAGAGCATTCTAGACTTTCTTAAAAGGTTTGAAGTTAGAAAGTAAAAGATTCCAGAATACACGAGCTAAAGAGCCACTGAGACGGAAGTGATTTCAAGTTTCTTATTCCATCTGGGAAAGGGAGCACCATACCTGCAAAACCATACGATTCGGGAGGCATTATTTATCCTGTCAGGGGTGTGTTTGGACTTTTGCGGCTAGGCTTCTGACTGAAAAAACTTTCTTTTCTTCGGGTAGTTGTCCCTCCAAAAACACTCCATATCATCTTTTTCAAACCAAGCAATAAACTCTCGATATTATTTTTCAATAATGACAATGGCCAAGTGTAGAATTCTAGAGCATCATCTCCTCTCTCCCAACATTTCGACTCACTGCACGCTACATCACCATCAGCATATCAAGTCACACTAATGGCCCTTTACATTATTCCCTAGACCTTCCTGTTCTCCTGCTTCTTTGGTTCTAATAGGAAGCCTATCACTGCATCTGTGGGGATAGAGCATAGTATGAAGTCGTCATAAGGATTCAATAGCCAAATTCGTCAAGGGAGTTATTCAGTTGTAATCTGTTGTATTTTTCTGTTATTAGTTTAGCAATCAGTTGCAGAAGTTATAGTATTGATTGTGGTTATAAGTTGAAGGCTATTCTTTTAATTTGCCTGATATGCCTGACAGACTAGAGGCCCACATTATCTGTGTGGAGAGCCCAACATCTTTCTGATTTTCTTGAGATTGCTTACAATTATCATGGGCCATTTGTAGATGTTCAAGTGTGGGAAAATTTTTTGCTGGGTTTTTATGATTTAGGTTGGACACAATTATACATGTTTGTTGCAATCAACAAAAAAGTTACCCCTGTTTTTTCTGTTATTAAAGGAGCTGTATTAAACATCTGTATGGGGATTTCTCACCAGAAAACTAGTAGTGTGTGGGATATCTTTTTACCTGATAGAGCTCTGTGATCAAATCTCTGCTCCCTTGACAGTTGATGTAGGCATCCTCCATGGATGAACCACTGTAATCTCCTGTGTCTTCATCTCGGTTGTAATTCGTTTTCTCGTGTGTGTCTTCATCTTCAAGAGTAATTTTCTTTCTTCATCTGATTGAAACTTTCGCCTTTCGTTGTTTTGCATGAGCGTATAATTAGAGCTGCAGTGTAGATTATTGCATGTGGAGTTTTTTTAGTTCAACAATTGTGGAGTAGGAAATCGAACCATTGATCTTTGTAATTGTAATTGGTGCCTTATTCACTGAACTAAGCTCAGATTGGTTGGCTATCAGTTCTTGAGCTTGCATAACTGTGAATCGCTAACAATTTATATGGCAAAGTCTATAACAAATCTTCAACTTCACGTTTGTCTGTAGTGAGGCTAGAAAATCATTGAACAGACCACCTGCACAGAAGGTTCTTGAAAATCTCATCTACAACTATAGCCCAATTTTTGGTGGCAAGGCTGGGTACTCCAAATTCTTCATTAGATCTTGCCTTATTATTATTATTATTATTATTTTCCTTTAAGCTCTTGATAACTAACTTCTCTTTTTTCATCTTAATGTGCAAAATGTAGGAAGGGATTTGATGAAGTTTACATTTTCACATAGAAAACCTCCAGCTACCTGATCTAATGTACGATTGCCATCTGTCTTGTGGAATTGATTTGTATTATTACATTGAGAAGTAATTTCCATTGAAAAATAAAATTAGAAAATTAGCAACACTTAGGCTTCATTTAAAGTTGGTGTAGCTTTTAAAATAATTGTTGGAAGCTATGCTTATTTGGTAAACTAATACTAAAATTAGTGTAATGTAGTTATATGAGCCAAAGTGACTTATTATTTCAATTATCATATTGATAATTAGTTTGAAATTTATTATAATATTTTTATTTAAAATTTTATATGATTTGAATTTCATTTAGTTTGGTTTAATCTAGATTATTTGATAAAAAGAAATAAGACAAATAATTATTATAAAAAATTGAATCAATTAAAATTTGAAAATAGATGTTACAAAATGTATTAAAATAAAATGATATTATTATAATATATTTATTTAAATGATTTAGAAAGTAGCATGTTTTAAAGGAAAGCTAAATCTAAAAGTTGGTATTTATAAACTTTTATACATTGATTAAAATTTAAAAGATAAATTAATAAATAAGTTATTTTATAAAATAGACGTTTAAGATTTTTCCTTTATCCGCAATTCCAAATGTAACCTTAATTGTGTAGCTTCTAGCATGTATCCCAACATCTTAGTTTGCACTTTCTGAATTATTGTTGAGCCTGCTCAAATGGCATAAACTAATTAAAATGTTCTAGTTTTATTATACAAGTGGTCTTTTTCATTTACGTAAAACTCTTAGGTTTGAGAAAGAATCAAAATGCTTTATTCATTCACTAAAGATATGAATATATACAAGTGTACAAAGCATAGAAATGGAACATATCACAAAATATTTACAAGAATGGAAAATCCTAATTATAGAATAACACTCCCCCTCAAGTTGGAGCATATATGTTAATCATGCCCAACTTGTTACATAGATAATCTATACGTCTTCCATTCAATGCTTTCGTGAAGATATCTCCTAATTGTTCTCCAGTCTTCACATTTCCTGTAGATACCAACCCTTGTTGAATTTTCTCACGTACAAAATGGCAATCAACTTCAATATGTTTAGTCATTTCATGAAATACTGGATTAGACGCAATATGAAGTGTTGCTTGATTATCACACCACAACTTTGTCGGTGTGGTGATTTCAAATCCCAACTTAACAAGAAGTTCATATATCCAAATCAATTCACACACAGGTTGTGTCATTGCTCTATATTCTGATTCTGCACTTGAACGTGATACCACATTTTGCTTCTTACTCTTACAAGAAATCAAATTACCACCAACAAAAACACAATACCTGATGTTGATCTTCTGTCTTCTTTAGATCCTGCCCAATCAGCGTCTGAGAAACATTCAATATTCGTATGACCATAACCCTTATATAATAAACCACGTCTGGGAGCAGCCTTCAAATAACAAAGAATCTGTTCCAATGCAACCCAATGATCAACTATAGGGCATGACATGTACTGACTCACAATACTTACTGAATAGGCTATGTCGGGTCGAGTCACTATAAGTTAATTAAGTTTTCCGACTAACCTCCTATATCTTTCAGGATCTTTTAGCAATTCTCTATCTTTTGTGAGTTGTAAGTTGGGCATCATTGGGGTATTACATGGCTTAGCCCCTAGCTTTCTTGTTTCAGTCAACAAGTCAAGTACATATTTTCTCTGTGATAATAGAATTCCTTTCTTGCTTCTTATTACCTCAATTCCTAAGTATTTCAACATGCCCAAATCTTTTGTATGGAATTGACTATGAAGAAAGGTCTTTAGAGACTAGATACCTGAAGCATCATCACCAGTAATCACAATATCATCCACATATATAACTAACAAGATGACACCATCCTCAGATCTCTTAAAAAAGACTGAATGATCTGACCTAATCTTCCGCATTCCAAAGCTTTCAATCACCTGACTAAATTTACCAAACCAAGCTCATGGGCTCTACTTTAATCCATACAAAGATTTACGAAGGCGACACACCGTTCCATTCTCCCCCTGAGCAACGAACCCTGGTGGTTGCTCCATATACACCTCTTCTTGAAGATCATCATGAAGAAATGCATTTTTAATATCAAGCTGATGTAAAGCCAATGATTGATTAAAGCTAATGAAATAAACAACCTCACAGATACCATTTTGCTACAGGAGAAAAAATATCAGCATAGTCAACGCCATAAGTTTGTGCGTAGCCTTTCGCTACGAGGCGCGTTTTTAACCGAGCAACAGAACCATCAGGATTGACTTTAACTGCAAACACCTATTTGCAACAGATAGCCTGTTAGCTTTAGGGCTTCAATCAAACCAAGTATTTTGATGATAACAAACTCAGATTTTTTGTACTAACATTTTCAGTGTTTCAGAGTCACTATCTTGTAGAGCTCGGAAAGACAATTCCAACGCAATTTGAATCGCTCAAATCGGAGTTCAAACGAGAAAGTTATAAGCAAAAAAAGATTGGAGAGGAAATCAAACGTGGCAGTGACACGTGGCACCTTGCTGACGTGGCATCCAACGTGGCATACAAACGGTCAATATTGATCACATGGTGGATGATGTGGCGCTCACTTTTTGTTGACATGGCACATGATGTGGTAATGACGTGGCGACCGTGGACGAATGAGATAATGACAAGTGGCAGTCACCCAGCTTCACACGCGCGTGCGCCACACGTGCCTGCGGTTTCTTCACAGAATGCAGCGCGTGACACTCAATCCTCTCCCCTATGTGCGTGGTGCTCATTTCATCCAGCTATTTTTTATTTTTATTCTTATTTTTCTATAATTTCTTGATCCAATTTTCTCCAAATTCTCATCAAATTTCAGCCTTTTCAAATTTGATTTTCTTCCTAAATTGTCATCCTTCAAATTCTTTTTATTCTCTAAATTTCAATAATTCCAATTTTTCAATTTCTCTCTTAATTACAAATCCTTTCCTTTTCAATTCCCCTCTTAATTACAAATCCTTTCCTTTTCTATTTTTATTCAATCTCCACCCTTCATTTGCAATCATATCCAATGGCTAAAATTTATCCCCCTCGCCTATAAATTCGACTTGATTTTACTCTTCATTGACACACCAAAAAAAGCTATCAAGTCTTGAGCTTTCAATTCTCTCTACTCTCAATGTGTATTTAGCCTTCAAGAGGTAATATTGTGAGGTTTTCTTTTAATTTTTGGGAATTGTATTAAGGTGTGGGTACACCTTGGGTTGTGAGAAAAAGAAATTGGTTTGATCCTGAACTAGTAAAAATGATCTTGGGTTTCTCTTTAGCCTAAGAAAAAGAGGGTCGTATGTCGGTTTGGTCCTTACCTGCAAGAGGATCACTTAGTAAAATACCCAAGGAGGAGTCTTGGAGAGTGGAGTAGGCAATTTTCCGAACCACTATAATTCCCGGTGTTTTCTCTTCCTCTCTCTCTTTTATTTCTTGTTTTCAATTTTTTGCTTATTGTCTTAGTTATTTTTTTAATCTTTCCTAATTGCATGATTTAATTTCTAGTGTGTTATTTAAATTTATCCTTGATTAAATTGTCTTTAAATTTGAAGTTATCATAGCTTGCATGATTTAAGTTTTGTCTTGCATAAATTTTCTTTAATCAAATTAGTGTGTTAATTTTATTGAGCATTGTTTGAAGATAAAATTACCCTATTCACCCCTCCCTCTAGTGTTGCCTTTAGATCCTACATAGCCTTCTTTCCTGCAGAGAGAGAAACTAAATCCCAAGTACAATTATCATCTAAGGTACTCATCTCCTCCACCATTGCGGCACACCAACCAGGATGAGACAAAGCCTCATGAACAGTTTTCGGGATGGATACAGACTCTAAGGATGCAACGAATGAACATGTGGAAGGTGACAAATGGTTATATGAAACAAAAGAGGAAATAGGATGAGCATAAGTACGTTTACCTTTACGAAGAGCAATAGGAAGATCATCACCCGTTTATGGATCCAATGACGAAGAAGACTCTGGTACAGGACGTGGAACTGGAGGAGGTTGTCGTCGAGTATAGACCTTAACGATGGGAGGAAGAGATGAATCAGGAAGAGTAGAAGTAGCCATAGGAAGAGATGAATCAGGAAAAGTACCAGAAGGAGAAATAACTATGTAGACAAGGAAATCATCCTCTAATTCCTTATGCTCCCCCTGACTCTTATTCGAAGAGAAAAACGGTGATGAGAAAAATGGGGTATGTTCAAAAAATGTGATATCATGAGAGTCTAAATATTTATTAAGACTAGGACAATAACATCGATACTCCTTTTGGACACGGGAATAACCAAGGAACATACATTTTAAGGACTTTGGATCCAGCTTGGTATGCTGAGGCCGAACATCCTGAACAAAGCAGGTACAACCAAATATTCTGGGTTGAATGAGAAACAAATGTTGCTTGGGGCATAAAGTACGAAAAGGTATCTCACCCTTAAGAATGGAAGAGGGCATGTGATTTACAAGAAACAAGCTGTGGAAACAGCATCAGCCCAAAAGGATTTTGGAACATGCATCTGAAACATCAAAGCTCTGGCTATCTCAAGGAGATGACGATTCTTTCGTTCTACAACCCCATTTTGAGATGGAGTATCAACACAAGAAGATTGATGAAGAATTTCATGGGCATCTAAATAAGACTTGAGTGTATGAGAGAAATATTCCTTAGCATTATCACTCTGTAGGATTTTAAGAATACCACTAAACTGAGTTTGAATTTCGGCATGGAAGTTACCAAAATGAGAAAGTAACTCATAACGACTTTTCATTAAATATAACCACGTAACACGAAAATAGTAATCGACAAATGTAACAAAATACCTAAACCCTCTTTTGGACTCAACAGGACAGGGACCCCAAACATCAGAATGGACTAATTCAAAAGGAGCACTAGCTCATTTATTGACTCGAGGATACAAACTAAACGATGAAATTTAGCAAACTGACATGACTCACAATCGAAAGAAGAAAAATGTTGAAGTTGTGGATGAAGACTCTTCAACACAGAGATAGACGGATGACCCAAACGACAATGCTCTTCAAAGGAAGACGACACGCTAGAGCATGTGATGGCCGTAGATGTTTGTGGTTCAAAGATGTAAAGACCTCCAACTTCCCGCCCTTTATCAATAGTCTGTTTCGTCGTAAGATACTGAAATAAGCAATAACCAGGAAAAAAGGAGACACAACAATGAAGATCACGAGTGAGTTTACTGACCAAAATAAAATTAAAAGAGAAATTTGGTAAATTATTGATTCAGTTAGATGGACGGTTCCTAATCCTGAAACAGGAATGGAAGTTCCATCAGCTATAGTGACAATAGGTGACGAGGTAGATGTACAAAGGATAGAGAATAAATTGGGGTTACCTGACATATGGTCTGTAGCGCCAGAGTCAATGACCCATTTTGACATGGAGGAAAGAAGACATTTAGAAATGTTACCTGTCTTTGCGATGGTCGTAATGAGAGTAGAAGATGATGCCCTCAATGACTCTTGATACTGCTGAAATTTAGCAAACTCCCCTGAGAAATCGTAATTGACTTGTCAAGATTATCAAGAGTAGAGGCGACATGTGCAGAGGGTGATGGCATCCTCTGACCCTTATTCAGCAATCTTCTGCATTCACGTTTCGTATGGCCAGGTTTATGACAATAATAACAAACTACACCTCCTAGATTTGATCTCCATGAATAGTAGTTGGATCCATTCAACTTGTGTTCAGTTGTTTTTGACACCATAGGAACAATCTCAGACATTATTGGTTTCTTATCAGCCATTACCTCAAAAAGTAGATACCGAACAACAAAGAATCAAACCCTAATTTACCGAAGAGATGTCTACACAAGCAATGGGTATATCTATATATCCCAAAAAAATACACCACCAAGAAAAGCCAACAATACTGAGGAAACCTCACTGAAGACGGACGAAAAACAGCGGCGCATGCGCCTACGCGCGCCGGCGTGTGGACGAACAGCAGGCTAGAACAGGCGGCGCGTGAGCCTCACGTGTTGGTCAGATGGCAACCGGACTTTGGGAGTTTTGTAGATCAGCGACTGGGCTTCTCTTTGGAATGGGCGGTGTCGAAAAAACAGCCCCCTTTTTTTCCCGCGACGGCAACTAACGACAGTGAACGAACCGAAGACGGCAACTGTGAGTAAACTCACTTCTCCACAAAACCCTAAATGTATCACAAATAGGTTCTAAATTCTCAAACCCTAAGGTTCACAAAAACCCTAAGTTTATTTAGAGAGCTCTGATACCATGTAAAACTCTTAGGTTTGAGAAAAAATCAGAATGCTTTATTCATTCACCAAAGATATGAATATATACAAGTGTACAAAGCATAGAAAAGGAACATATCACAAAAGGAAAATATCACAAAATATTTACAAGAATGGAAAATCCTAATTATAGAATAACGATTTAAAAAAAAAGTGTGGCCTATTTTTTAAAATTAAAAGGAAAATTAAAATAATTAATGGAAAAATAGATAATATATTTTTAATCCTAAATTTTATATATAGTTTTTATTTGATCTCTAGGTATAAATTCTGAGCTTGGTTTCTTTTACATCCTCGGAATTTAAAATGTTACATTTTTTTTTACTATAATGTTTGAGTTTAATCAAAAGTTTCAAGATTTTATATTAAATTGTTGTTATGTTCGGTTGTAATATTTATGATTAACTTTCTATTAATTAATTTTCATTAAATTTTGGTGTAAGTTTTGGTGATCATTAAAATTAATTAAAAATCTTCATCATAAATATTTTGAATTAACTAAAAGTTAACTCTTAAAAAAATGAGCATTAGTTAATTTGGGATAGAAGTCTAAACTATAGAAATGAGACCAAAGATATTAAACTCAAAATTTAAGGTAAAATGTAACGTTTTGAAATTTAAAGACTAAATAGAAATTATACTCAAAACAATCTTGCAAATAGTTTGAACATTTTTTCTCTTTTAAGTGGGACTATAATAATTAAAGTTAAGAATAAATAAGGCTAATCTAAGAGTTTGAGCTTCTATACGAGTAGTATACTTTTTAATTCAACTTTAAAAGCTAGAGGTTCGAATCACCGTCAAGTATTAGACAATACGTCATTGACCAAAAAAATTTTGAGATCTAAATCTCCATTCCACGCATTGAATTAAATAAATTTAAGAGCTCTCTACACTAATCACCCAATTAAATAGACCAAATTACAAAAATGATTTAAATTCATTTTTTTTTTCATGAATAGCTTAATATTACAAGTTAAGTCCAAAAGTCCATAGTTCATAATGCCTTCATTAATTTCTAGTATTTTTATTAAAATTTTGAAAAGACGTGCCTTAAAGGAGTTTTTTCTAAAATTTTCAAAACCCATCACAAGAGGAAATTTTTATTTACATTAAGTTTAGGTGATTTTATTTTTTCCCTAATTTGTCTTACAGTTTTGTTTTTTTTTACAAATTTTGAATTTTGACTTAAAATTCAGAATCTCCAGAGTCGATGGATTACATTTAATATATAATTATATAGTACAAATCTTGTTTTCATCTACTTTTCATTTTTTATACATGCCAGGTTTATTTCAAATGTATACAATGTTATTTTAAATACATACGAGATTTTTTTCCAAATATATTTAGAATGATTGTAGATTTTATGGTTGTATTATAATTTTGGTATCATTTCTGTTAAGATATATATTTCACTTATTTTGTCACGTCTATCCATGTATATTTAGTCATTTTGCAATATATTACCCATATTATATAATAATAATGCTAGGGCAAATAGCAACATCTATGGAAGAAGTTTCATATAGGGTTGGCAAAATTTCTCGCGGGGTTCCTGCGGATCCCACCCCGATCGAGCCGGAGAATCCTCGGTTTGACCGAGGAGGGGTCAAACCAAGGACGGGGTGAGGATGGGGAGGGTATCCCTGCACCCGGTCAAATCGGGGACCTCTTTAGGATCCCCAAACCGGGGACGAGGCAAGGATGAGGAGGGTATTCTTGACCCCTGATCTCGTCATATATATACATTAGGTATTTTAACTTTTTACCTTTAACATAGTTTTTAATTTAGCTCAATTTAAATCAAGCTAAAATGTCCAAACCCAAATCAAAGAAAATATTAGGAAATAAATTTAGGGGAAAAAAAGGTTTCCATTTGAAAGCGGGGACGAGGGTGAGGATAGAGTAAATTCCCCCATTGATGATAGGGACAGGGAACCCCTCCCCATTTCGGTCCCGTTGTCAATCCTAATTTCATATCACCCTAACATATTCCTAAAATTTAGGGATATATAACAAATCTGTTAACATATATTTCATAATTAATGATGGAAAAAAAAGCACTATAAACAACAAATATTAAATTTATTTTGATTTCCTTTGATATTTTAACTATAAAATACTACGAGAATTAAATAAGGGAGAGAATGTACTACAAGGTTAAATTTGTCCATAAATCTGCAGCAACTAGTTATAAAATATCATTAGATTATTTATAAAATATTACTAAAGAAGTAGGTTGATTGTTCAAATCATTCTAAATTTAGTAGTTGAGATTAATGTAGATTTAAAAATTCTAATCTCCTTTTCAGAGTATAGATTGAACCAATATTTAGATGTTAATTTGTATCTTAACTAGAAAATTAAAATTTTTAAGATCAAGGTTGACATAACCAAAAGATCATATTCAAACCCCATATTTAACTATTTTTCTAAGAAAATAGAAATTGGGAGAAAAAAAAGTCGAGGGTTTTATATAATGAGAATGGTAATATTGATAACGTTAGAACCGTAAAAGAAAGGCATCCAAAAATTCGGCATTGGAAATGGCGGGAAAGAGTGAGCAGTGAAGGAGGGAAAATCTTTGATCTTCCCTTTTTCATTCTCCGCCGTCTTCCGATCTCATCCGTCGGAGTACCAAATCTCGCACTTCATCACAAATGGCTGAAATCGAAACCCTAGGAATTCTCCAAGACGTTGAATCCCTCGTCGCCGATAAGCTTCAAGTGGTAACCACCCTCGATCACTTCCTCTTCCTTCAATTTATATTTTCCTCATTCGCTACTATTCTGTATCATGTTTCAATCCATTTTCTAAATGGAGCCGGTCTATTACTCTAATTTTTTGAATTTCTGCCTTAGAAATGTTTTTAGTTAATGTCGATCGTGTTTTTTTTACTTATCGCTATGGGAATGGGTTAACGGCGTTGTAGCCCTAGGTTTGCTGCCGAGTTGTTTATAGCTTTGAACGACTGAAAAAAAAATTCTTATGTCTTTTACAAAAAGTAGTGTGTTTCCAATAACTTATTTATTAGACTGGATGAATGTCTGCCTCGTTCTTCCTTCTCACCACCATCTACAAAGTTATTTAAAGATGCGAAGTTATCTAGGGTTAAATGATTTATTCAGGTTTTGCTTCCAAGGATTGACTAGGCCAAAGTTAACTAAGGAGTTCTTCATCAGTTTCATTTGATCATTGTTTATTTCCTTAATTTTTATGTATTTTTTTTTCTTTGTTATTCAAAATTGCGATTTAGAATGTGGAATAAATTTAGTTTTAGCAATCTAGTACCTGCTGATTTAGTTCAACATTTTTACTCAGGTTTCATACAAGTGGCTAAGTCGAAGTTATTTGATATCTTCAGATACTGCAAAGAGGTTAGGAACATGGCAATTTGGCAAAGAAAAATTGCACTTGATTAGTTGGTCCTCGTTCAATGTTTCTAATATAAAGTTGTTATGTAGGTTGCTTCAAGAATTTGTTGAAAAACATGAAAGTGGATTACAAGTGGTCTATGCCTTGTCCGGATGGTTGAAGAATGATCCTCCAAGTTACCATATCAAGCTTGTTTCTGGCTCAAAACTTCCTGGTTAGCTTCTTATTTGGTGCATATTTTCCATATGCCTCGATGTTTCTCTGTTTTATCGAAAAAAAGAGTTTGGATAATATCAAGTATTACTTCTGTTTGTAACAAAAAAAATTGTATCGTGGTAAAACTATATATCATGTTGTGTTCTTGCAATATTTAAGAGTTTGTTACAAGTGTTTGTAATGATGAACCATTCTTGAGAACTCATGCTTCCGTCTTATTTTATTCAAAGGAATATAACCGTGTAGTTAAGAGCCTACTTGAGGGACTCAGCAGCTTCTATTTATTTTTTAACTTTTGAACAGAAGCAAAGCAAGATTTTGATGGTACCTGCTCTATTCAAGTTTATAGTGTTCAAGCTTCCATTCCAAAGGATCCAGCTGCACTCTGGAATGCTGAATTTGTTCAGGCAGAAGAGCTCTTCAAGCAGCCCTTCAATGTTGACAATTGTTTGCGAGATAACAGGTTTCCTGCATTTAGCGCAGTTAAATTTTGCATTTAGATGGGTTATCATCATTTTTGTCTCGTGTTTTTATTTTAAGCATTTCTTTGGGGTGCGCATGAGGTTTGAAAGGGTAGAATATATTTTCTTTCGGTAGAGAGCGAACAATCTGGATCTTTATAGAGTAGAGGCTTCACTGCATCCACATAAATCTCCTGACGATATCCATAATATTAATCTTGGTATAACATATAGCAATGCACTTCCTCATGACATAATAATTATGGTTCTTTTCTTTTTCCTCTTTGTAGTTGTGCTGTAGCTATTATTCAATCATACTAGTTCATTTGTAAGATTCTCGCATGGCTCTTTATTTCACCAGTGCAATAGCATTGGGAACTCATTTGCCTCTTTCCCTGCTGTTCTACTTTAGGTTCTGTGGGATTTCCAATTCCTACGTTAAACGCAGTGTTGATGAGATACCTGCAAGCATTACAGCTCCTCAACCAAGAAGTGGAGTGGATGCAGAATCAACCAAAAAGAAGACAACTTGTCATAATACTACCGTTCCACAACCTCAAAAAAGTGAAATGCAAAAAGTTAGTCCTGATGTTGGTCTACAAGGTCCCACTGTTGTCAAAGAAGTCAAAAGTGAAGGAAACCATACAGATCATCAGGCCTCCAAGCCTACGGCGGTCAAAGAAAAAGTTGCTTCCTTACCTGCTAATAAGAAGAAAGGTCAAGGTGATAAAACCTCTTCCAGTACTGGAGGCTCGCTAGCAAATTTATGGGGACGTGTCCCTACCAAGTCTAAGCTCAGTGAAGACCATGCAGATGCAAATCGTGCCACTGCAGCAAACCCTACTGGTTGGTTACGCCTACTGGTTGATTTCATTCAAATTTCACGTGGACTGATTATGAAACACGTTCATTTAGATTTTAAATGCATTGTACAGAAAATATTAGAAGTAACCTCTATAAAGTACTGATCTTTCTTTACAACCCTTGGTTTCTGTTGCAGTATCTAGTGCAGAGGCACAGATTTGTGCACATGAAGCACTCCAGATTGACAACAGTGACGATGATGATCAAGATGTAAATATCAAGAGAAGTTCCAATGAAAGCGGAAGAAAAAGGAGGGTTGTTTTTGATTTCTCAGATGATGAAGATTTTGAAGATGCAGTCAGTTTGGCATCACCTGAAAATCCAGAGGATAAATCATGTCTAGATCTGAAGCAAAACACAGAACTGAATAAAGAGAAAGTTCATTTGAACAATGATGAACTGAATGGTAAACTGAAAATCAAGGAGGAAAAGACGAGTGAATTCAAGAAATCCTCAGTAGAAGAAAAACAACACAATTCCTCTGCTGAGAAAAATGAACCTTGTGCCCATGAAAATGACTCTAATAAGAGAGAGAAACCGATGGATGCTGCTCCTGCTTCACCTAAGAGGAGAAAAGTATTGAGGACAAGAATTGATGAGCGAGGGAGAGAAGGTATACCTACACAGCCTGTTTCACATTATACTGCCTTCTTTACGTGTCTTGGTTTAATGAAATCTATTTGGTAAAATATCATTTTGGGCTCCTTATACTTTGGGACTTATTTTATTTTATTCCCTATATTTTTAAATGTCCAAATTTGGCCTTTGAACTTTCAATCTATCTCAAAATTAGTCCCCAAAGTTCATTCATGCTTTAAATTTTGCTATGAATATTTAGTCCCTATAAGCCTTCTGCCTAAAAATTCGCCTAGCATATTCATATTGCGCTGTTTTTTCTTAATGAAAATTATTATTCTTATTATTATTTTGTGAGTTGGATAAAAGTTAACTAGAATTATTGAAGATGTGTTGTTGAGAATCCAAGACCAGAATGTTATTTTAACCTAATTGGTTCTACTGAGTATTTTCAGACTTGTCTCGTTCACCCCGTAAATGATGGATGTATTTTTTAGTATTACACTGCCAGCTACACGTTTATTTAAATTTGTGTTCTGGAAGGGAAGATAGTTTCCATTTTCACATGCTAAAAGATTGCTTTGAAGGAGCAACAGATGGTTATTAGGTGGGGCATTACATTCTTTCATGATGGGATCAAGAAATGTTTTTTGGGTGCATTTAAGTTTTGTTTTTACCTACTATTTGCGTGTGCAGATAGAAATTTTGGCCAACAGAACATGATGACTTTAAAAGATGTCTTCTTTTGGCCATACACGATAATGTAGTAAAATTAATTCATCTCTTTATATCTTTGCCTTGTGAATTAATCAACTTCGTTTCGAATTTTACTAGTAAATGAGGTAGTTTGGGAGGGTGAAGAGCAGAAACAGGAGAATGATGATGTCTCTTCAACAAAGATATCTGATCATAAAGCAGCAGAGACTACTACGAACAGGTTACTTCTAAATTCTAATATTGTCTTTCGGTACAAGTATCAACTCCTTTTCTTCCATTCATTATATTATCCACCATATCGGGTTTTGTCACTGCTATAGTCTATCATCTGTTCATGATCCGTTTTATTTATCATCTTTGAGGTTTGATATAGAACAGCCTTCGAAAGTATAAAACAGAACTGATGTGCAAAATAAGAAGCCCTGTACTTCCTAGGCCTTCTAGTTTTATAGCTTTAGGATTATTACTGCTACCAACCATATCATGATTAAAACCCTGAGTCGAATACACACACACACACAGACGAGATTAGCATGCTTTAGTCCTTGAAGTATTCTCTTTTGTGTTTTCTTGCTGAAACTTGAACTCATCATTAAATAATATTTTAGTTTTTGTGTATGGAAATTCAGGCCTCCGGCGGCTAAGAAGTCACCAGCCTTGGGCAATAGTGGTGCAAATCCAGCGGTGAAAGCAGGAGCAAAAAAAGGTGGAAATGCGGCTGGTCCCAAACAGGGAAATATTCTTTCTTTTTTCAAGAGGGTTTGAAGAAGTACCGATGGAGCAACTTTGTACATGAAAAGCATTGTAATCTTTATGATCTACTTTTGACTTTTGACTAAAAAGATCTTTTGATATGTGGCTGGAACGGTTGGAATGGAAAGAACAGGTTGATAAATGCAAAGCTAGGAGTTGATGTTGGTTTCTCATGAATCTTTGAAGTAACTATCAGACACCATTGCAGCTTAATTATGAAAAAATTGCCCTGTACATTGGTAAGTCTACCTTTACATTGTGCAGTAAATTCATTTCGGTCAGCTCGAATTATTTACTTCATTCTCAGAGTTAAAACAATCATTAGCGATCATGATCTGAACCATGCAACTGAAATGACCATCTATCTGAGGTGCTTTTTTTCTTTAGTTCAACAATTGTCAAATGGGAGATCTAATCATCATAGTATTTAGGGTCTTTTTTTTTTTTTTGGCAAAGAAAGTATTTAGGATCGTATTCATTTAGTAATGCTTGTAGTGACATGGATGAGGGTATTTTTATTCTTTTGATTGAACATTAATGTAAGTATGATATTTGTTAACCAGTGTCCATTACTATAGTAATTGTGGTATGTCTATGGAAAATCTAGTTACCTTTTTTAGGGAAAAAAAAATTCCAAAGTTAATTTGAATCTTCTTTTGTCCTCAAAAACCAATTTAAATCAGATATTATGAGGTTGTTTGTTTGTTGTCCCTTAATTAGTCATTAAAATACATTTAAAAAAAAACATGTAAGCAAAAGCAAGTTATTAAAATATCTTAACAGTCCATTTAGATTGCAAATATTGTATGATGCATGAATACTAAATATTTAAGAATTAATAACCTAAGACAAATGTTTGTAGCTAATAAACGTCCTAGGTAAACCAATACCGTGACAACTCCGAATAGACATTTCATTCCTTTCTTTGGATCAAAATGAACTTACAGCGCAAGTCCCAATTGATCAATACAGGAAATCTTTCAAAGTACATACCGAAAAGAAACATTAGAAAGGAAGTAATATTGTGATATACATGATTTACAATCAATTTTCAACACATACAGTTCCTCATATTACTTCAAATCAAGTTGGTTGGCTCGCTCAAAACATACTTGGGCAATTCGTATTTTGCACCTGCAATTGAGTTGTGTGAGAGGTCAAAAGCATTTGGAAATTTAAACCAATCAATAATATATGCAAAAGGGGTGGGGGACCGAACCATCTAATGTTACACTCATACTCATCACATTTTGTTTTTTATTCGATAATTACGGGATGGATGATCAAACCATCTTCTTTTGAGATGATAATTAATGTCTTGTCTACTAAACTATGCTCGGATCAGTCATACCCATAACATTCATTCTAACAGAATAAGTTATAATAATATTTCAAGTTTCCCAAACAGAATAAGATATAATAATATTACGAGTTTCCCAGTACCACAGATACCAAGCAATAGGCCCTAGATCCAAGAATTATATATGTAGGTAGAGCGTAGATATTCTTAAGAGTTGTGGGGTGTTTTTTGGATTAATAAAAGTAGTGGGGTTGAGTCTAAATACCTCTTTCATCATAACAAATGGTTAAATCAGCACTTTGTACAATGACCCCTGCACTATCCACAATTGCTTGTGCTAGCGTCAGATCAGCTTCTGCAGCAGCTCGAAGTGCATCCCAGATCTCTAATGCCCACAAAATAAGATTCTTTTTAATGGTTTCAGCTTTTATATGAACACTACAGAGCACAATCAGGATACGAGGATAACAATTTGCTTGTCTTATCTGAAAAGAACTCTTAGGACCAATAATCCATTTGTTACTCCACAAACTTGAATCATGCTAAATATCCAGCATGGGGAAGAACTCTCATTGTTCAGAACCGGCTAGTAATAGTGATTAGGCATAGGCCTTATGTAATGTACATGCCATAGCCTAGTGAAAGTGAAACCTTCATTTTAATATTCTAACTTCAGTAATGACCAATTGAAGAGGTGTAGCTTCATTTGCAAAATGCATGAAACAAAATTTGAAAGTGAATTTAAAGCCTTGGATATTGTTGATTATTTCTCCCACTTGCTTCAAATACATATTATCATTTTTTTTCATAGGATGTAGAAACAATTTCATTGATTGATGAAATAGATTTAAAAAAAAAACGTACTATCTATGACATAGTTACAAAAAAACACCTCCGCTGTGAAAGGAGGGTAGGTAAGCTGAGGAGAAACATGACTCCTTGATAAAGCGAGGAAGACGCAATACACATTATCATTAAAGCCTCTTTCATCATTTCCATGGCTAAAGATTAGGTAATACGGATTTTCTCGCTTTCATTCAACTATTGGCGACATTCATACATACATAGATGTATCCTCCGTAAAATTTCTATACAGATAAGGCACACATTGAAGCAGAGCATTTTGGTTTAGTTAGACTCCATTGAAGACGTACATTCCGCTGAAATATGATAATTTAACTGGAGGTCTAAAACATGATGTGCCTTATCTTAGTTCAAAACTAGAAGATATGTAGTGAACCTTTAAATTAAAGAACTGACTAACGAATACTCCAAACCAGTAAGCATTTCCTGATAGACTTGATCAGCCTGGCTAACAACTGTTCTACTTCTAACAAATGAGGGTGATGGAAAATACTCAATAGCATAATCTTAAATAGAGATCACCCTTAATGATCCATAATATGAAATCATCTTCCTTTCTAACAAAATTCCAATTCCTTCACGATGTGATGATGCTAAATATAGAGGATTACTTCTCATGAGTCATGAGTCATGACTAACTAAGCTAGGAACTCTTAACACATAATGATCTTGACGATAATCAGTAACATAAAACCAGGATAATCATCTTCCTGAATCATTTGCATGACCATGAAAAACTTCTTTTAGGAGTTCTAGTCTCAGTTACCTTGTAGATAAAATATGGTATAAAGTTCAGTGATTAGTTCATACTAAATTACACGAACTATAAATATTGTGCAAGACCAAAAAAATTGACAGTAAAGTATTACCTTTTCTGCCACCATAATGAGGTGCAGTATCCCAAAATTCATCACGCATCCGCACAAGATCTGTCTTTGATATTGGTTGGGGATGCTTCCAAGGTTTAGGCTTCCGGATTTTTTTCACAGGCCCTGAATCAAAAAGAATCTTCAAGTGACTAAGAGGATATCATAAGTTCCTTATAACTTTTGAATTTAACGTCTGATGAACAATGATTGAAAAAATAAAGTTGAAGAGCCTGAACTTCCTTAGAAAAATAAAGGTATGATCAATGATAAAACTAATCACGTGGTCATTACAACATAAGAAGCCACCACATTTGCCATCTTGCTAAGATTGTCAAGATTAAATTCCCTATAAACATGAGAAGTACCCTGAACATTTCAATTCTTTCATTGAATAATTGTATCATATCAGCTTTCAAAACTCAACTCCACGAGGGAGATCAGTAGAATTAACACTTCTTTGAAATTCCATAGAGAAAAACAAAAGAATTACAAGTGCATACAAAAAAAATAAGTGTGAAAAAAAGGAGTCCAAGAACAAACTACAGAAAATGCTACAATGCAGCAAAATCAAACCAAGATTGTGTCTAACGATCCTATTATTAGACTCAGGCCAAATACCCCAAAATCAAATGATAGTGAAAAAGCTAGCGTGCCACAACCACAAGACTTTACCCTCACTGCGAAAAGACAAACAAAAAAGCACCTCCTACACTTTGGCAAAACAGCCTCTATTCCAAACCCAACAAAATCCAAAAGAGTTCAGCCAGCTAACCCAAAGAAGCTTTAGCAATCACCGCAGGGGTGTATGAGAAACAAATAACTAACCGCCCAAAATTGGCGTCCCAATAAATGATGAAAAAATATCACAGACCACAGAGTTTCCAATTAGAAACTTCAGCAATCAAATCAAGTGCTCAACTAAATGAAAACCCAATCAATCTCAGCTCTTCAAGACCCATAATTACAAGCTTAAGAAGCTCAAAACCAAATGTCCCAAAACGAAAAGGGCAATAAAAAACACAAATTACACTCAGGAGAAAACCAATCATCCACTACAGGCTCAAAAGGCAATCAGGGAATCACAAAGACTAAAATGCCAACAATCTATTTGCTTGACAATAAAGCTGATTCAAATCAACAAATTCCCATCTCGCATTCCACACACGCTTTTCCCAAACACGATTAACCACTCCATCAAAATGGGTCACTGCCAAATTCATCATAATATTAAAAAGGAACAAAAACCCAGAATTAAGCATGAGAAATAAGATTGCAATCCTTCATTTCCCAGAAGAAGAATCTCGGAAAACAATCAGAATATGGAAAAAGTAAGTTGAAGGATAATCTCACCGTCGCCTTTGGCCTGCGACGATCCGGCACAACCCATTAAAGAGTACAAAATTAGGAGAGAAAAGAAGGAAAGGGTGAGAACCGAAAGGAGAGGGAAGGCAGATTTGGAAGGAAAAAGTGAACAGAGCTAAGAAGCTTCGCTGATAGTCCAAAAAGTCAAAAGCCGAAGCTTGGAGTCCCTGTGGTTTTCATTACTATTTTCCCCCTTATTAAGTAAAAGCCTTTAATTAAAATCAATAATTATGTTAATAATTACTTAATTGTGCGATTAAGATGATTATCATTATTATTTATTGTCAAAAAAGGATTATTATTATTAATGTTTATTTGTCTTATTTACCTTGAGTTTATTAATGTTAAAATGATAATTATTTTATTTTAAATTAAACCATAAGTTAGTATCTAAACTTTATTTCTAATAAATTCTTAAACTTAAAAAAAAAAAGTATTTATGAGTATATAAAATTTAAGTGGCTTTTATACTAAATTTTAAACTTCAATTTAATTATGGATCCTTAATTCTCATAGTATATAAATATATAAATTTTAAAATGTGTATTAAATTTCTAAATTTTTATTTTTGTGTTAGATAGATTCCTAAACCTAAAATAAAATCTCATAAGTCGCAAAACATTACACAATTTATAAAAATTTTAAACTACATAATATTATGACTCTTTTGATGATCATTTGATTTTTATTTTTTATTGTTTAAATTAAGTTCATAGATATTATTATTAAGTATAAATTTATTTGTTTTAAAAAAAATTAAGCTAATTTCAGACAACTAAAAAAAATATATTTCTTCTAAAGATGGTTTTCCTTCTTAGAACTTGACTAAACATAAATTTATAAAAACTAATTACTAAAAATGAAATTGCTTTCAAATTAGACTTAAAAATATTAAAGACTTATTAAAAAAAATTCTTTTAATGTTCATGGACATTTTTTTTCCTAGTAAAACCAGTAATTTAAGAGCTTAGATGCTTTTTTATTTCCATATGTATTTATTTATGTATTGGATGGAACTAAATTTATATATCTTCAAACAAGTGAAAAGCCTTATAAAAATCAGCTTGTAGCTTAATCTATGTTAGTATCTTTTTTCGTTATGGAAATTTATTTTTTTATTTAATTCTATGTTATATTTATCAAATAATTTATTATGTCTAATCCGAGTGATATAATAAAGTGATATTCTAAGTCTATGTTATTTTCTTAATTTTGAGATTTAAAACTATTAAAATTGACTTTATTAGCAATTAACTAGATTCCCAACTTAAAAAAGAAAGATTTTGACAATGAACCCAACATTATTTTATATAAATTAGATTCTTTAATAATATATAATAAAAAAAAATTGCAAACTTGACATCTGTTTTGCCATTTTTAAAAAACATATGTGACGTTCCCTTTTGTATTATTATTATTATTTTAAAAAGAATCCTTTGTATTTAAATTGCATTTTTTAGTACAATGGTAGGTGTATTTGAAAACAATCTTTTTAACTGCTAATACATCTATATGATAATTTGAGTTATACTTAGCTGAATAAATATGAGCATTTAACTTTTATATATTCAATATATATATATATATATAAAAAGAGCATTTACATAATTATGAATGATCTTTTTTTCTTTGCGAGGATAGTGAAGTCTATTCATAAAAAAAATATGCAAATTTTTTATTTAGTGGCTGTATGTTTCACATTAAAGAACAAAACCGTAGTTACATTTTCATTTTTGGATAATATATATTGCTTACCCAAATATATATGTATGAATATGACTTATAGTAAGGGTTTGTTTTTTTTAATTTTTAATTTTAATTTTTTGAGAAAAGTAAGGTTGTTATCAAATATAGAAAAATAAGTCAATTTATTTACAAATATAATAAAATGTCATTATTTATCATTAATTGACACAATAGTCAATAATTTTACTATATTTGAAAATATTTTCAATAATTTTGATATTTAAAATAATTGCCGTTATAGCAGTAATGATAATTTAAAAGTGTGGAATATCTCAAAAAAAAAAGAATTTTTTTTTAAAAAAAAGTGTAGAAGCATATATTAGAGTTTCAAAAAGAAGGGGGAAAAAAGATCATCAGACCCTTCTAAATTCTACTTTCCAAATGTAAAAGCAAGAAGTATTATTGAAAAGCCATGTGGTAATTGATAAAGTTGTCTAATTATTATTATTGTTATTATTATTTTAAAAAGGTAACAACATATGTGAAAATGATATTGGAAAAGTGACTTATCAATGTCTTGAACAAAAGTTGATTGAGTATGAATTGGCAAAGGAGAAAGAATCAATAAGAAGAAGAAGGAGAAGGGCTATTTTTAAATATAAAAAAATAAATCAAAATATTTATAAAATATAACAAAATTTCATAATCTATCAATGATAACATTGATAGAGACTTCTATCAGTGTTTGACAATGATAGATGTCTATCAATGGCTATCGGTATTTTTCGTTGATAAATTCTAAAATTTTATTATATTTTGTAAATATTTTCAACAGTTTTGTCATTTGAACAATTTTCTTAATAATGATAATAAGAATAATAAAAGGTACACTTTTCTATATAGTATAAATATCAGGACCATTACCAACATACCAAAATTTAAACTTTGGTCCATTTATTTATAGATTATTTTTTTAAAAAAAAATGGGCTATGATTTTACAATTTGATTTTTGAAAAAAAAAAAATGGAAAAGAAAGAAATATCTCATAAGAAAACTATAAATTCAGAAGAATGTAATAAAATAATATTAAAAATATGAATCAATTAAGATTCATTGGATAGTTTTAAGCATGGTTGATGATAGAGATTTAATTATAAATAATAATAATAATAATAAAAGTATTAATGTTTTATGTCAAAGAAAAACTCAAGTTATATTCCAATGGTTCTCTCTCTTCTTGAGTTTACAACTTCTAACACCTGATGGATTCTATAAAGAAATTAACAAAGTTGCAGCATTTAGAATTTGTGGGTTCATCAAAATGACCACTAATTCTCAAGAGTATCAACAAGCCAATGTAAATCTAGGCCTACATTCAAAGGATTCAAGAAAAATAACATAGGGCTAAAACAAAAAGAAGCCATTAAAGCTCAATCTTCAAGTTTCTTCATAATCCATTCTTCAAGAATGTCCATCTATCTTCTTCGAGGAAGCTAGAAGCTGTCAAGCCTTGCAGAAAACTGAGTGTGTACTTTGGCTATGTGTGGTCAAAGGAATTCATCAAGAATCAAGTTCATTAGAAATGGAAGGATGAAGAATCATATCTGTACTTATTCCTGATATTGTACTGGTCGAACTTCGGCTCGTTATAATCCGTCCTCATCTCTGCAGGTTTGGTTTCAGCCCCCAGTACACTTGTTAAGATATCCGATCCTTTCTCTTTCTGTCGATGTCTTGATCTATCCTTCTGGCCCTTGGACCGGCTATGGGAGGAAGACACCATGCCTGTCCCGTAAAACTCGGCGTACTCTTGTCCCGAATGGCCATGCTTGTTTAAGAGAGATGGATTCTTGAAACTACTTGATTTCATTTTTGGTGGCTTCAATTCATCATGTTTGATTGAGGTATGCTTGGTTTCGGAGAGGGGAGTGACAGTTCTCTGTTTCAAGGACACATTGGTCTTGATTTCATCTTCTGGCATCTTGAGAGCATCTTTCAAAGGTGTCAGACCTTTCTCCTGCTTATCTTCTGATCTAAAGTAAGGAGGAAGAAAGGGTTTGAAATTTCCAGGCAATAATTCAATTGCTTGCTTGTAAAGTTCGGCAACGACCTGTCCAAAAGACTCCCACCATGTTTCATCTTTTATGGTATTTGCAAGGTGAATCTGTTTCCCCTTGCTCAGTTCTTTAGTTTCAGTCTCCAAATGTTCACTCTGCACCTATGCACAGTTTATTACTATTCAAATCATTTGGCTAAACAATTTCTTTAACTCTCATAGACGAATGCAAATGACTTCCGAACTACCGAACAAAAAACAAGATTTCAAAAGATCATTGTGAGAGGCATCAGGCGCCCCCCAAATTTCTTTCAAAGATTAAGCAGAAGGAATTGAAGATCTTGGTGAGATTGTTGATAATTATCATTATAATGATTAGAATTAAAACTTTGTTCGCGTTCCGGTGTAAGCAGGAAAAGGGAGATGTGTGATCTTACCATAAAAGAGAAGAATGAAAGCCTGAATCCATGTTGAAGCATATATGTAAAATATCCTATTAGGAGAGCGCCAATGAACATAGCAACATCTGCAAAATGTTTATCGGTGAGAAAGGAGTAGCGCATTAGCATTTGAAGCTGATAAGACTACGGAAATGACATGTTGTGGCAGCGTAATTGGTTATATTTTATAAGAATTAACATTATATCATTTAAATTGCTCGATTTTATGTGGGTGTTGATAAGACTGTTGCCAGTTTTCTTCAAGTTCATTCATTAGGACCAACAACCGAGCTGATAGTTCATTGATTTTGTATATCGAACATAAGTTACATAACATGATCAAACTATTGACTCATAAGTAAGTCCAAACCTGAGGTAGAAACTGAACCATATTGGTAATCACAATCCTCCTTGTTAAGAGATATTTGGCGAAGTGCAGCATTTCCTCTATCAACAACCAACAACGAACAGGTACGCCTAACATATATGATATCAAAATCATTTGAAAACTTTGCTTCCTCACCAGGCCCATCGCTATAGCCCGGAATGTTCGTCTTGCCCCCTGCAATTGTTGTCACACCTACAAATAACTTTTCACTTGAGAGAATGTCTGTATGTCCAAATGCAATACCTACTACTTCCACATTCAAGTTCAATTCTGACCAAAAGTTTATAATAATGAGGGGAAAGGGATACATTTGATTTTGAAATCACAGTACTTTCCGTATCTCAAGAAAGCAGAAAATAAGACACTAAGATATGAACAAATTTTCATTCAAAGCGAAAATCCTTAGTTACTATTTAGGGAGTTCTTATTTACATTTGGGGTGGGGCAAAAAAGACTAATGATAGGTACCCGCATCAACAATCTTTCTGATGACAAGGTTCAGAGTATCAGCAACATACACATTTCCTTTATCATCCATAGTTACGCCTTTTGGCTGATTGAACCGAGCATCACTTGGTTTTCCATCAACATGCCCTTTGTAGCCTTGGAAAGACCCTGCAACCAATCTCGCTCTACTATCTGAAAAGGCAAGAGTTTTACAAACCCCAGATGAGTAAACAACACCATCCCTAGTATGCTACCTAAAAATGCCTCCACCACATGATACAGCAAGAATAGAAAACAAGCTAAACATGCTACAGCAATTAAGAAACATCAAATGGGGAACAAAACCACCATCTTTTAGACAAAATAGAAGTACATGTTTCATTAATGGAGAAGAGAGAAATGAACATACATCGAGATAATGGTGGAGAAACCTTGACAACGTTGCTATTAACTGAATCAACAGCAAAGAGCTCGCCATCTTCGGAGACGCGAATCTTGTAAGGAACCATTCCAATTTCATTTCCCTCTACAATAGTCTCAACTAAGTAGCCACTCTCAAACTGAACAGCATTCCCATCTGAAAGAAGCAACCACGTCCTCATTAAACTTGACCAGATTACAGCTAAACTATATAAACATTACATTCGCCAACAATCAAATGGATTTTACAAAGTGACCTGGTTGAGGAGTTTTGGAAGAAGAACCAGTCCATTTAAGAAGAGAAGACAAGTGCCTTGCCAATGGTCCTGAGAGATTAACATCGTGATAAAAATCACAAAAGGGTTGAATATGAGAACATAAATTCACGAGAACGCCTACAAGAAACAATAAATAGAGAACCCCAGATAAACCTCGACCGAAATGTCAGGTGGAAACTTGGAAAAACAAATCTAATGAAATTCTAGCTCGCACCCACTTCAAATAAATTGCAAATTTAAGGAATGAAAGCACATTTCACTAATGCCAACCATAGCCTACAACAGTAAGAAGCGATAAAAGACCAATATAAGAAAAACCCACTTACCAGAAGGAGCAGAATCAGCTTGAAGAACAATAACTGATACTATGAAGACGAGGAAGAGAAGGGGATTTCTCATGGTAATTGAACAACCCAGCACTGAAGATGAGAGAGAGAGAGAGCAAGGCAAGGATGAATCAGAATGAAATGGGGAAACTCAGGGAAGAGAGTTTCAGCTACTTTCTTTGGGAATTCAACCTTCCTTCCATTTCCAGTGAACTTTTGAGTTTGGGTCGAACTTGGAAGGGAATTGGAGGCTATGATTCGAAGTGGGAAAATGGGTTTGGTTTGGTTTTGCTTCAGAATCTCTGTGATCAGTTCGGAGAGGCTATCTTATTCTTGTGCTCGCATTCCAATCCCACATTCGTCTCTTCGTTTTGCAATGGTGTTTGGAGTTTGGGGCTGGATTTTTGTCAAAACTCAAAACAAACATTCTGCGTAGGAACTAGGAAGGAATATTTGTCTATTTTTCTAAAAGTTGTTTTTATTTATAAATATAAACCGTTCTTTAGATTAATCTTGTAAAAGTAAAACTTCTCTTTTCTGTTTTGTTTTTTTTCATTATTATTCTTTAGATTAAAGTTTATTTTGAAAAATGCATTTTTTTTTCCTACAAGATGATTGCTTTTTGTTCTTTTGATAAAAATATATGTAGAAATGAGAAAATGTTGCACTAGAATAAGAAATTGTTCTAAATTGCCATCTTTTTTAATTAGAAAAATATATAACTTCAATTTTTGAATCATAAGTTATCATAAGTTTTGAAGAATATGTGTGTTTGGTTTCTGAATTTTAAAAATATATCTTTTTAATTTTTAGAATTATAAAAATAAACTCATTTGATCCCTTAATTTTTAAAATGTATCTTTGTAGTCTATGAATTTTTAAAAATAGATTTAAAAATTTCCTCAAATAACTCTATACTATTATTTTGAATAATTATATTGCATTTTAAATTTGAAGAATAATTTTTAAAGCCAACATCTTTTTTAAAATTATTTTTTCTAATTTTAAATATCATATAATTATTTTTAAAAAATCAAATAAAAATACTCCAATGATCCTTTAAATCTATTTTTATAAATTTGAGACTAAAAAGATATATTTTAAAAAATTGGAGATCAAATATACTTATTTTTATAAATTTGGGAACTAAAAAGTACGGAGATCAAATGCGCATATTTTTTAAAACTTAAATTGATTGAGGTGCTTCTGTCCTTGGTAGACTGGTAGCTGCTATTTTTTTCCCATTCCTATTTTAACTACAAAAGGAAGGAACACAAAAATAATAAAGAGTTAAGGTGAGTTTTTTTTCTTTTTTTGTTAAATTATAAAAAAATCCTATATCTTTAGGAGTTGCAACATTACCTCTAAACATTCATATATATCTTACAAATGTTTTTGGAGTATAAATTCTTTAGAATTTTGGATAAAAATTGAGATATAGAATGGTGTGATAATGACTTAAAATGAAAATTTAGATCACCATATATTTTAGGTTATCACTATTTACGTCTAAGCGTCGATCTCTATTTGAAATTTTAAGAGATTTATATTTCAAAGGGTACCTTTGAAACTTTGATAAAAGTTGAGGGTAATATTGTAAGTTTTGAAAGTATGAATATTTTTTAAACAAATGATAAAGTTTAAACATATTTGGTATATAATATAATTTAGTTTTTTTTTTTCAAAATAGAATAAAAAATTATTTAAGAAAAAGCCTAAAAAACCCACCATGGTATTCCTTGATCTAAACATCAATGGTACATTTTGTCCTTGCATGATTAGGTAAGTGCACGGTTATCATATAAATAATCTTTTTTTTACACCTTAAAAATCAGAAAAATATATAATACTATTAGCATACTCTCTTTGATTACACTCAAAATTTATTTTCATAAATGTACTTTTAATGTAAACAAACCCCACGTCTTTTAAAAACAAGGCCACATAGGTTTTCTTTCTTTCTTTCTTTTTTTTTTAGTTTAAAAAAACTAATAAATTAATTTATGAAAAATTCATATTAAAAATTTTCCCTGAAAATCCTGTGCAAGTTAATTTATGAAAAATTCATATTAAAAATTTTCCCTGAAAATCCTGTGCAAGTCGATAACATTATTATTATTTGGGGAAAAAAACACTCATTTATTCATATGTTTATAGTCATAACAATAAGATATGATTTTATTTTTCAAAAGTGGAAGATATGATTTCCTACTTAAATATCCATTAAAATTTCTCAAATATTGTAACAATCCGACCTTTCGAGTACTCTGACAAAAGGTCGCTACGACTAAATACATGTTTAAAACCCATATATTTTGTTAAAAAAATCATTAAAACAATAAGGATAGTTTTTCCAAAATAAACGTGAAAATAAATAAATAAATAAAACTTTTTTATTCGGGGTCACTTAAAAAATAATATTCATAAAAAAAACATTCAAAATGTTAAACTTTGTTGTCTCACATTAAATTCTAGTTTCAAAACATTCAAATGACAAAAACATAGATTGAGCGAAAGCAATTTCTCTTGTCCCCATATGGCTCTGTCACGATTCTGTCACTCGCCAACCTATTCCTGTCATTCTCTGAAAAAATATAGGAATAAAGGATGAGTATAACAATACACAGTAAGTGATCCCATTAACGGGATTAGGTTGTGCATTCACATGCAGTGAATGCTTGTAGTTAGTGGAACTTTCATGGTGAAGCTGTTTTTGAATGGCTAACTAAAGGGATAACCTGACTCGCTTTAACTTACATGTCTAGTGGCCTAGTGGCACATTGTCAATCATGGGAAAAAAACATAATTGTGTATCTGTCGGTTTACACATGTCTAGTGGCCTGAAGGCACACCGTCAATCATGGAAAAAGAAACATAAACGTGTACATGTCAGTTCACACATGTCTAGTGGCATGAAGACACATTGTCAATCATGGAAAAAGAAACATAAACATGTACCTTTTGATTCACACATGTCCAGTCGCCTGAAGGCACACCGTCAAACATGGAAAAAGTAACATGAACATGAACCTATCGATTCATGCATGTCTAGCGGCCCGAAGGCTCACCTCAAACATGAAATTGGACTCATCGATCCCCTGTAAATATACATGCATCGAGATGAGATAGTGTATCACCCCTACTAGTCTTGTCATGCATCATATACAAATATTTATGGATAGTTCCACAACTCATATCATGACATAACACGCAGTTTCAAACATGTTCAAACTAAAATATATATATATATATATATATATATATATATGCATACACAATAAGGTATTATAACTTCCCAAGTCTAGCTTATAGATCCCAATAAGTAACTTGATAAACCTAAATTAGGGTTCCTGACATGGAAACTTCGGTAATAGATTCACGTACCTCAAATTAAGTCAAGGACAGTTATCTCGACAACCAACTCCAACAATTTACTTGAACTAAAACCAACGAAAGGATCAAACGATCATAAATCCTGCTAGAAAGCACGCCACTGATCTCCAAACTTCGAATAGTAAATGTTCAAAAACCCGTTCCCCTTGTTGGACAGTGGCCAGAAACGCTCCCAAACTTCAATCTAAAAGCGAAACGTAAAGGATATCAACCAATTTGGGCCAAAAGCTAATGGGTGATCAAGAACCTCCAAGAATTCTAAAACTTACCCAAAATATCAATTTTGGTGACAATGGCATCAGCGGCGGTGGCAACCATAGATAGGCAGCGGGTGTTGTTGTCGGACGGCATAAATTGTTTAGGCTAGCAGCTGGTAGCGAGGGTCTTGCATGAGGAGGGTTTGCGAGAGTGAGAGAAGGTGAATTTCTAGTTTTACCGATTTTATTCAGCAGCGATTATGAACAAACCAAAGCTCCAAACAACAATCCAACCGTTCAAAATGGATGTCTCAAACAGACTGACCAAATTTGAGCACGATCCAACGGTTCAAACTCCGAAAAACGACAATTTTTAGGAAGTTGTCGCTGAAAAACCGAATTGCTTTCTCTCCGATTTTTTTTTTTGCCTCTTTTCACTCTCATCTAATTTCGAAAAATCTCAATTCATTAATTTTTTTTTTCAAAATTTAAAAAGATAAATAAAATATTTTATCAAAATATCTCAAAAATCTCTACATATTCTATTAAATTAATAAATCAATTAACTTTTCAAATTATCTTAATTTATGCTTCAAAAACCAAAATAAAATGGCATAAGATCCATCAATTTGATTTCCAAATATTTAAATTAATTCAAAACCACATGAAATTAATTATCTCCTTATTATTTTTTTAAGTTGGCCCTAAAATTCAAAATCAAAGGGAAACAAAATTAACATTTTCAAGATAATTAGTTCGAATATCTAATCAATTAAATTCAATTTAACCAATAAGTTTTTCAATTATTTCATTTTAATCCCAATTTTCCAAATGAAAGAGAAATTTAAACTCAATAATTTTAGATAATTAACTTAAATTTTTCTGAAATTCGGGATGTTACATTCTTCCCTCCTTAAAGATTTGCGTCCTCGAAAGTTCAAGTCCTTAAAGGCTAGTTGATACTTAGTTCTTGTCTCATCCTCATGTTTCCAAATCGCTTCTTTTCTGCCAAAGAAATTCTAACTAGCATTGTCTCCAAGTTTCAGAAAGCCTTCACCGCTCTAGCAAGAATTTTCCCTAGATTGCTCCTCGTAACTCATGTTCTTATTCAAATGCAAGCACTCATAATCCAACACATGAGACTGATTTTTCATATACCTCCTTAACACACAAAACTTCTGCCTAAGACAAACTTTAGGCATATGAAAATTGCCTTTTTTCATGTATATGTGACTTGGCTACTTCAACTCTCGTATCACTTATATTTTACTTGGAGCTAAAATACTTTCACCTTTAAAGTCAAATTAATGGCATCATTTGTTTCTCGTTCTAATTTTGTGCCTAAAATCATTATCACCTAAACCTTGATAACACTAGCAATGATGTACCTTTTAACTAATAAAGCCTGATTATTTCATGTCAATAGTTCTCGAACAACTATTGCTACTAATATCTCCACTTACAATATTTCCTCCAACTCCATTATAATCTGAAGAAGCTTGTCAAGCACTCATCCAATGCATGATTGTCTAGCTTAATCAAATTCTCATGCTAAAACTGAGTTCCATGACCAATAGCTTAGGCAGGATACCCATTCAACCAACAAATACGAAGATCTAAAGTTCCATGTAGTAACAGGATTGTTCATACTAATTCCAAAGGTTCGCAAACATATATACCTATCTTAAATACCTATGTTCTTAATCTCAAAACATTAATTCTCTTACCTTCTCAAAACCAAAAAAATATTTCTCAAATACTTTCATTTTCCCTCACCCTTATCTTTTCCAAGACCAATAAATCCAAGATGCTCTTTTCCACTTTCCTAGTAAAATATATCTACAATCCAACAACCTAAGCAAGCTATATTTTTTTTTCCTCCGAATAATGCCTATTTCAGTCCAAAGTTCCAAATGGTAATAAGAGATTCCTCCTTTACACTAAAACAGATGCCTCATTTATACTAAAACCAACATCTTGTATCCACCCATATCATATTTTAAAATCCAAACGATACTTAACTATTTGGGAGTCTTGAACACATTAATTTCCATTTACCTCTCCAAATTAAAAAATAAAAATAAAAAATCTTTCCTTAAATACTTTTATTTTTCTTCATATTTATCCTTGCTTAACCCAACAACTTGAAGGTGCACTTTTCACTTCCAGAGTGAAACATAATCCCTAAACCAAGACATATGACCCTTTTATAACCTTTTCCATAAATCTAAAATTCCATTCCAAACTTGGAACTATAGTAGGGTATCCCTACAAGATAATATTGTTTTTAAACTTCAAAACGTTTATCCTTCCTCTTGGTATGGTTAATTAAACTTGAACCTTTTCATTGCAACAAACACTTAGTTCAAACCTAAGCACCTTAAGAATTTTTCAATCCAACAACTCGTTTTCTCCCATCTAAAGGCAACTATAATTTCAATCATCTTAGCATTCCTTAACTAATTCATCTTACCTAGGTCTTGTAAAGAGTTCCTCATATTATTGCTTTATGCTCCATCTAGTAATTCTTCTTTTTTTCAAGCACGTTACATAAAGAACCAAAACACCATACATTACTCGGTCCACCAACTTCGATACCATGAAAGTGATCATGACCTATTAATCCTTTAAAAAAATTTCTTGGAACATTTTGACTTTAATATCTAGTAATCCTTAATAGAATTTATAATCTCTCTTCACCTCCTTCTTATCTTATAAAGAAACTTTAATCTCGTAACTAAGAATGTGTGCCTTGTGATAACGTTCCTTGTAGCACCACTAGTTTTATTCTCGTAATGCAAAACTTAATATTATTCCACAGTGAATTTCCAATTCACCTACCTTATTCTATAACTTAACCAAATACATCCATTTCTTTCTTTCATGTCATAAGTGCATAACACTTCATGGTTCTATCAGGTTTTAATATCCTTCCATGAATTAAAGTAACGCCAAATGGACTTATTATGATCCTTCTTTCTTTCCATAACACCAAAACAAAATAGTCATCTCATATTAACTTCTTTCATGTCGTTAAACTAGTAATAATAATCAGTCAATGCATAAAGCTTAGACATGAAGGCTTTTAAATACATTTTCCATAAAACATTTAATGAAAGAACATACCTGGCGAGGATGAAGGATCCGTGGATAACCATAAGGAACACAAAACAAAGACTCTTAGAACTTAGCCTCTGATACCAACTGTAACGACCCGACCTTTCAAGTACTTTGACAAAGGCCGCTACGACTAAATACACATTTAAAACTCAAATATTTTGTTAAAAAAATCATTAAAACAATAAGGATAGTTTTTTCAAAATAAAATTGAAAACAAAAAAATAATAAATAAATAAAATTTTTATTCGGGATCCCCTAAAAAATAATATTCATGAAGAAAACATTCAAAACATTAAAATTTGTTGTCTCACATTAAATTATAGTTTCAAAACATTCAAATGACAAAAATATAGACTGAGCAGAAGCGATTTCTCTTGTCCCCATATGGCTCTATCACGTGTCCTGTCTATCACTCGCCAACATCACTACAAGAAAAACGGAAACTTCTGACGCCGTTTTAATGCGTCGGGAGTTAGGTCATTGGAAGAGACCGTCTCTCCCAACGGATCTTCCGACGCCCGTCGGGCGGCATCGAGATAAGGGTCTAGTTTACCAGACCCTTTCTTCTTCCCCACTCCCCCAAAAATTTTTATCTCTCCCTCTCAAAAAAACCCTAACCCCCCTCCTCCGCCGCCCCCCTTCACACCCACCGCCCCATTTTCCTTCTTCCCTTCACGCCCCCGCCACTCTCCCCCTTCGCCACCCCTCTTCACGCTTGCACCGCCGCCTGCCCTTCCCTCTTCACGCCGCTATCTGCCGCCGCCTTCCTCCTTCATTGCTTGTAAATTTGTTGTTTATTTTCAAGCTTTCATCAAGGTTCGTGCACATACATTTCATTTATTTTCTCTTATTTTGTATCTTAATTTAAGCCATTGTTTTTAATTTCTAGCATGTTGTTAATGTTGGTAATGTTTAATTTTTAGCATGTTACTAATGTTGGTAATTAATGTTGCTAATGTTTAATTTCTAGCATGTTGGTAATCTAATGTGAATTATGAATTGTGGATTGTGGATTGAGTTTTTTTTTTCTTTTGAATTGGTGGATTAGCATGTTATTGTGGATTAAGATTATGGATTACTTAATTTACTATAATATATGTTACAATTTCTGCAATTTGGTGGATTATCACTCCTCAAAATTATGGTTTAAACCAGACCCCTTCTTCTTCCCCACTTTTTTAAAATATTGTACTTAACGCATTTAATATTTTAAAAAAGTTTAAAGAATCTACTAGACATAAAACTAAATTTTGTATCTAATAGAAAATTGAACTTTAAATTTTGTGTCCAGCAGGCTTGTAAATTTTAGAAGATGTTGAATAGATGAAAGGCTTATATTAGACACAAAATTGAAAGCTTGGAATGTACTAAATAAAATATTTGAAAGTTGTTAAGACAATTTAAGCGGTCTAGGGACCTATGTGTTTATTTTGCCTTAAGAAATGAAAATTATGGAACTTAATGCTTAATAATACTTTGTACTTTGTCCTCTAATCCAGGTTATTGTTTTGGATTACAAGTTGGTCAGAAAATATTTATTTTTAAGGATGAATAAAGAATGGATTAAACTAAGGAATAAGTTATTGGTGGAATATAGAGAAGGAGTATCACAGTTCTTAGATATGGCAAGGTTTCATGTAAATGATTCCGGATGAATAAGATGTCCATGCAAGTTGTATGAATTCAATTTAGAAAAAGATAGATATTGTGGAACGACATCTATTAATGTATGGAATATCTCTCTCATATTGTGAATGGATATATCATGGAGAGCCAGTAAACTTATCTAGAAGTCATACAAGTCATTCAATACAGGATGTTGAAGTAGATAGTATAGAGAGTAATATTGTCGAAGAAAATGAGATGTTGAATCTTATAAACGATTTACAAGTTCCAATTGAAAACGAAAATGCAAATGAAGGAAGGATTGAGAATAATGAAATGTCCTTTAATGGTCAAGAAAGAGATACCACGAACTTATTCGAGGATTTAATGACCGAAGCACATAATGAATTATACCCTGGGTGTTCACAATTTTCGTCCTTAAACTTTTTAGTGAAGTTGATGCATATCAAAGTTTTGAACGGCTGGAGTAACAAATCGAATTGTTAAAAGCAGCGTTTCCAGCTGGCATCTCTATACCTACTTTTTTTTTTATGAAACAAGCGAAAATTACGTGATTTAGGCCTAGATTATGAGTCTATTCATGCATGTAAATATGATTGTGTATTGTATTGGAAACAGTTTGCAGATTTGCAACAATGCCCTGTTTGTGGTGAGTCTCGATACAAAGTTAATGATGGCAAGGGTAAAAAAATACCACATAAGGTATTGCGTCATTTTCCATTGATACCGAGATTAAAACGATTGTTTGCATCAAAAGAAGGCGCTTCTAACATGAGATGGCATAAAGATAAGCGAGTTGAAACAGATGATGTCTTGCGACATCCAGCTGATGCAGAGGGGTGGAAATATTTTGATCGTGAATTCCCTAATTGGCTTAAAAATAGGCCAGAAGATTGATACTTTTTGTATGACCGCTTCGAGAGTGAAGCATTTCAGGTACAATATTTATGGGGTATATCATTTGTTGCATTTACTAATACATCACACTATTAACATATTTTTTTTCTTCAAATGTAGGAAATGTCTGTGACGAACAGGAAGAGTAGAAGAAATTATCGTTCGACCACGTAGGTGGATTGAAGTTATTCCTGCAAATTCAGGCAGAGTTGTAGGCAAAGGAGGGTCAAAAAATAGGATGTGTTGACCTATTTAAGGAAACACACTCTAAAGGTGGTAAGTTTATGAACGAGCTAGCTGAAAGTGCACATGTAACATTTTTTTTCTTTACTGGTTTTTTTTTTCTACTTTTAAATTTAGTCGCTTGTTCTTACCCATTTAATTATTATGTCTAGCATCAAATGTTGGAATTACAATCCAGCACCACTATAAAAGGTTCTCAACTACTAACAGGTAATGAAATCTGTGAGACGGTTTTGGGTAGACAACCCGGATATTCAAAAGGTCTAGGTTGGGGCCCTAAGCCTAAGTCAAGAAGAAGTACCATCTCATTAAGCTCATCATCTACTCAAGGAACGGAGGCAGGAATGGATGAATTGAGAGTCAATTTCCAACAGTCTCAGTCGAGGATTAAGGAACTTGAAGACATTTAAAAATAATGCAAGAGGATCATGCAAAACAGATGGAAGAAATGAAAAAGATGATTAAAGACATGGTACGATCACATAGAGGAGACCCATCAAATTAGGTATGATTACTACATTATTTAGTTGTCTAATATGTTGCTATCCTGCAGTTATGGTAGCAAAGTTTAGTTATGTCTTAAGTAGCTTTATGATAATTAAAGAATTGTTGGCTATCCTGCAGTTATGGTAGCCAAACAACTGGATTTTGATGTGTTTTTTGTTGGCTCTCTTCTTGCCTCTTTTTTTGACTTTTTATTCAACTGTATCTCGCTCTCTCCCTACCTTTTGCTCTCTCCTATATTATTCTTTAAAGTTTAGACATCTGTAAGAACAGTTTTGGATTGCAAATATGCCCTCAGCAGCTTCACACCCTGATTTGGTTGTAAATATGTGTCATTTAAAGCTTCAACACTCTCATACAAATTATATAAGCATCCCACCATGCCTTGATGTTTCAAAAGCCCAATCACAGTTCCTGAATCTCGCTCTCTCCATGAACCTCACTCTCTCCTTGAATCTCGCTCTCTCCCTGCCTCTCGCTCTCTCCTATACTATTCTTTAAAGTTTAGACATCTGTAAGAATAGTCTTGGATTGTAAAGATGCCCTCAGAAGCTTCACACCCTGATTGACATCCAAAGTAATGACTTTCTCCACCAAAGTACCAACTTCTTTGATATTAAACTTGTTCAAGAGAGTAATACTAGAAATGGTGGACATTGGTTTCACAGTCAAATCATCCATCACCAAGTAAGTAACCACATCCTTCACAAACCCTCCTCCCACATTTCTTTTTTCCTGTGTAGTTGCATTATTAGGTGGATTCACAAATTCACAGACTTAGTTCATAACATACGAACAACTCGGACAAAGATATTTAGGATTACTAGAAACTTTATAGTCACATCTATAAGAGTACATGTATAACTTCATTTGATCAACTGAAGATTCAATATTAGGCAAAAGCAAGGTACAGCCAGATAGTGAAACTTTAGGCTTCAAAAGGGTGTCTTTGCTCTGATTTGGTTGTAAATATGTGTCATTTAAAGCTTCTCATACAAATTAGATAAGCATCCCACCATGCCTTGATTTTTCAAAAGTTTAATCACAATCCATGAATCTCGCTCTCTCCCTGCCTCTTGCTCTCTCCTATACTATTCTTTAAAGTTTAGACTTTCATCTGCCCCTTATTTTAGCCACATTCATTTTCTCTCTCTCATTGCCTCTTGCTCTGATTTGGTTGATAATGATGCCACATACCACACACATATATAACTAAAATTAAATTACATATTGTTTTATGAGATTTTTGTAAGGATGATCAAAAGTTGATTTATAAAATTTTTGTATGGATGACCATTTTTTTTTACCAATGCAATTTGTTTAGCTTTTTAAATTTTTCTTTGCGTCACATATTGTTTTAATTGTTTTTTTTTTCTCACTTATTTTTACTCTTATTCTCTCCATTTGGTTTATTTGGTATCTAAAAAACTATGTTTGTTGTCAAAGAAAGAATAAACAACTTTGTCATTTATTGTCTTCGTTGTTGTGATTAGAAGCAAAATATAGAGAAAGTAGTATTGTTTTATTGGGATGATCCTCTCAATTTTCCTTTTAAACGTAAATTATTAATGCAAAGAGCAATAGTTAGCTGCAGTCTAAGTTACACCCAGTTTCATATATTCATTCCTCAAACCATTTTGGGGACAAAATTTGAGTTTTATGTGTGTTGATCATCATTGTTTACTCGTTTGGATGTTCATTACCACCCGTATTGGAGTTTGAACGTGAATTTGAATTGTTTATCGATATAACATTTCAATGTTTTTGTTTTATTGTAGAATGTTGTTCGGAGATGAGCTGGGACAATTGTTAAAGATGCTGTGTTCGAGAAGTGTTCTAGACATTGTTTTCATTTTACTTCTTTTATGTATTTCTAATATGAATGTTTATCGATTTCGTTTGGATATTGTAATTTTTAGTATAGACTTCATTTGGATATTGTAATTTTTTACTTGTTATAAAATGGACTTCATTTTCGTTTATGTGAATCTTTATTTGGTATAACATGTTTTACCGGATTTCAGATCAAATTTTAAAAAATTCCAAACGAAATATTAAATTTTAATACAACCCACGCATATAGGATCCCCCGACACACTCTAAAATGGCGTCGGGAGTTATGATGGAACTCCGGACGCCTATGTGGTGTCGAAAGTTAGGGAGAACTCCCGACGCCGTTCAAAATTTCGTCGAGAGAGATCTCCCGACGGATTTCTCCCGACCAAACTCTCGACAATAGTTTATGCATCAGGAGATCCTCTCCCAACGAATTTTTCACACTTTCCCAACGAAATGGGACGTCGGGAGAAGTCAGAATTCCTGTAGTGCCTGTTCATGTCATTCCCTGAAAAACATACAGGAATAAAGGATGAGTATAACAATACCCAGTAAGTGATCCCATTATCGGGATCAAGTTATGCATTCACATGCAGTGAATGCTTGTGGTTAGTGGAACTTTCATGGTGAAGCTGTTTCTGAATGGCTAACTAAGGGGAGAACCTAACTCAACTTAACTTACATGTCTAGTGGCCTAGTGGCACACCGTCAATCATGGGAAAAGAAACATAATCGTGTACCTGTCGGTTCGCATATGTCTAGTGGCCTAAAGGCACATCGTCAATCATGGGAAAAGAAACATAAATGTGTACTTGTCGGTTCATGCATGTTTAGTGGCCTGAAGGCATACCGTCAATCATGGGAAAAGAAACATAAACGTGTACCTGTTGGTTCACGCATGTTTAGTGGCCTGAAAGCACACCGTCAAACATGGAAAAAGTAACATGAACATGAACCTATCGATTCATGCATGTCTAGTGGCCCGAAGGCTCACTGTCAAACATGAAATTGGACTCATCGGTCCCCTGTAAATATATATGCATCGAGATGAGATGGTATAGCGCCCCTACTAGTCTAGTCATGCATCATATACAAATATTTCATAGGTAGTTCCACAACCCATATCATGACATAACACGCAGTCTCATACATGTTCAAACTCCAAAAAAAAATCCATACACAATAAGGTATTACAACTTCCAAGTCTAGCTTATAGATCCTAATAAGTAACTTGATAAACCTAAATTAGGGTTCATGACATGGAAACTTCGGTAATAGATTCACGTACCTCAAATTAAGTCAAGGACAGTTATCTCGACAACCAACTCCAACAATTTACTTGAACTAAAACCAACGAAAGGATCAAACGATCGTAAATCCTGCTAGAAAGCACGCCACTGATCTCCAAACTTCGAATAGTAAATGTTCAAAAACCCGTTTCCCTTGTTGGAAAGTGGCCAGAAACGCTCCCAAACTTCAATCTAAAAGCGAAACGTAAAGGATATCAACCAATTTGGGCCAAAAGCTAATGGGTGATCAAGAACCTCCAAGAATTCTAAAACTTACCCAAAATATCAATTTCGGTGACAATGGCATCAACGACGGTGGCATCCATAGATAGGCAGCGGGTGTTGTTGTCGAACGACATAAATTGTTTAGGCTAGCAGCTGGTAGCGAGGGTCTTGCATGAGGAGGGTTTGCAAGAGTGAAAAGGTGAATTTCTAGTTTTAGAGATTTTATTCAGCAACAATTACGAACAAACCAGAAGCTCTAATAATTCACAATGAAATTCTATAATTCACAATGAAATTCTATATGTCTCGAACAAACTGACCAAATTTGAGCACGATCCAACAGTTTAAACTCCGAAAATCGACAATTTTGTGGAAGTTGTTGCTGAAAACCAAATTATTTTCTCTCTGATTTTTTGCCTCTTTTCACTTTCATCTCATTTCGAAAAATCTCAATTCATTTATAACTTGAAAAGATAAATAAAATATTTTATCACAATATCTCCCAAATCTTCAAAGATTCTATTAAATTAATAAATCAATTAACTTGTATAAGATCCATCAATTTGATTTCCAAATATTTAAATTAATTCAAAACCACATAAAATTAATTATCTCCTTAATGTTTTTTTTAAGTTGGGCCTAAAATGAAAAATATTTTCAAAATAATTAATTCGAATATCTAATCACTTAAATTCAATTTAACCAATAAGAGTTTTTCATTATTTTAATTTAATCCCAATTTTCCAAATGAAAGGAAAATTTAAACTCGATAATTTTATATAATTAACTTAAATTTTCCTATATAAAACCTATGATCACAAAATAATAAAAAGATATGATTTTATTTTTCAAAAGTAGAAGATATGATTTTCTACTTAAATATCCATTAAAATTTTCCAAATATTATTTTTCATATATAATCTTTATTTTTGACGAAATCTTAACGCTTTTAGATGAAATATGAAATCTATGATCACAAAATAATAATAAAATTAATGTAAGATATTATCAAAATACAGACGGAACCTCCACGTCCCCACCTTGAAGTCAAAAAGTCGCTACCACGTCAGCAACTTACTACGTGGCATCTATCTATTGGTCGAGTGTCGTGGCCCGAAAAGCATGCGAGCTTCTAATATAAATAAAAAGAAAGATTTCTCCCCGGCTTCAACTTCTTCCTTAATCGGAAGCTTCCGTACAGTTCCAGTCCAATCAACCGTATCTCGCCGTCTCTGGAGATATTATTCCGGTATGTTTCTAGAGCACTTGATCTTCATCTTTAATGGCTTTTATCTGAAGGTTACTAAGTTCAAGAATCAATGCTGTTACACAATGTCGATATTCATGGCCGAATGATCGTTGTTCGTGACGTTCTATGAGAATGCATGTACTTCAATTTTGAATATGCTAGAATCAAGAATGTTAGGTTTAAGTTATTTCTAAACTTTCTTATTGCTCATTCTGATAGTTGATTTTGAACTTGATGATTTAGGATCATAAAGCGTCTTATGAACGATGTGATTAAATCTTTAAATTCCTCCTATTATTTATCGATTGATGTGTAAATTTCCGAAGCTATGAACTAACTTTCTATGCGAATGAGTGTACGTTGTTCATCTTGGATGCCAGGATGTTAGTTTAAGTTATTTGTAGATTTTTCCTTGTGGTTTAAGACTTCTTATTGCTCATTTTAATCAATGATTTGTGAACTTGACGATTTTGGATGAAGAGATGTTATTTAGCTTATGGGACAATTTCTAACTATTTATGAAGATACAAGATAGGTATGAGATTATGAGAATAGCCTATTTCTCTAATGAACTTGTAGTATTGTAGATTAACTGAAATTGTTGTTTTGTTTCAACAGCTCGAATAAAGGAAAATGGGGGGTGGATTTCGAGTTCTTCACTTAGTCAGACCGTTTCTTTCATTCCTCCCAGAAGTTCAGAATGCCGACCGAAAAGTGCCATTTAGAGAGAAAGTCATCTACACTGTGATTTCTCTTTTCATCTTTTTGGTTTGCAGCCAACTCCCTCTGTATGGCATTCACTCCACAACGGGTGCGGATCCATTTTACTGGATGCGTGTGATTCTTGCTTCAAATCGTGGCACTGTCATGGAACTTGGAATAACCCCCATTGTCACATCTGGAATGGTGATGCAGCTCTTAGCTGGGTCTAAGATTATTGAAGTTGACAACAATGTGAGAGAGGATCGTGCACTCTTGTAAGTGCTTCTCTGGCCCTCAATGACTTTCAGTTTTTATGTTCTTTTCTTTACCTTTCGTTCCATTTTGTTTTTAGTTTCTTTCTAAAGTGCATAGTGATTATGAGTATTGTTCTTGTTATTCCCCAAGATGGTATTGTGAATTTTATTGTTCATTCCTCACTTGGTGATTCATCTTCTGCTCAATAGAAATGGGGCACAAAAATTGCTTGGTATACTCATAGCAATCGGGGAGGCAGTGGCTTATGTTCTCTCTGGCATGTATGGTAGTGTTGGTCAACTTGGAGTGGGAAATGCCATTCTTATTATTGTTCAACTCTGTTTTGCTGGTATCATCGTCATTTGTTTAGATGAGCTTCTTCAGAAAGGATATGGCCTTGGCTCTGGAATTTCCCTCTTTATTGCTACCAATATCTGGTGAGATTCGTAACTTCCTTTTCCTCCTTTTTCTCATGGTTTGGCTTTAGATGTTTGTGTTCGCAATTTTTATGATTCTTACTACACTGCATGTCACCTTGTTTCTAAGAGTCAACTCCTTGAATTCTCTTTAATTTGCAGTGAGAACATTATTTGGAAAGCATTTAGTCCCACTACAATCAACAGTGGACGAGGAGTTGAATTTGAAGGAGCCGTTATTGCTCTATTTCATCTGTTGATAATTCGATCAGACAAAATCAGAGCACTTCGTGAAGCATTTTACCGGCAAAATCTTCCCAATGTGACAAATCTGCTTGCAACAGTTTTCATCTTTTTAATTGTGATCTACTTCCAAGGATTCCGGGTGGTTTTGCCTGTGAGGTCAAAGAATGCCCGTGGTCAACAAGGTTCATACCCAATCAAGCTGTTCTACACTTCCAACATGCCAATCATTCTACAATCTGCACTTGTGTCAAATGTTTATTTCATCTCTCAGGTAGATCAACCTTCTGCATTAACTGCAGGACGCCTAATATGTAGTAATGTTTTGGCATCTAACTGATCATTGTGTAAATTTCTGCACAGTTGCTGTACAGGAAGTACAGTGGAAACTTCCTCGTGAATCTTTTGGGTATATGGAAAGAATCCGAGTATTCAGCTGGTCAATCTGTTCCTGTGGGCGGTCTTGCTTATTATATCACTGCACCTTCAAGGTCATTCTTATTCCTTATGAAATCAGTGTTGTTTTCTTCTCTTTTTTTTTTTTCTTAACAATCAAGTTAATGACTTCATTCTAACATTTGATAGTTGTCTTTATCTTTTTCCAGCTTAGCTGATATGGCAGCCAACCCTTATCATGCCGTGTTCTATCTGGTTTTTATGTTGTCGGCTTGTGCTCTTTTCTCAAAAACCTGGATTGAAGTATCCGGATCTTCTGCTCGAGATGTTGCTAAGCAGCTTAAGGTACTCAGTTTTTTAAAATGTCAGTCGTCAGATGTTATCCTGAAACATTAGATGATCATTTGTCCAATGTCCTTCTTAGTCTCAAGATCCATATCAAGGTTCCTGTATTCTATAATTAAATTGAAAATATTTTTCTTCCCAACAGGAAAATTGACCATCAAAGAAGCATTTTAGCTTATTTTAGGAAATTTAGGAATTTTTAGGTGATTGTGGTTTTGATTGAAGGTTTGAATTATGGTAAGCGCATTTGAATCATACAAAGAGTACAAGGCATCGTAGAAAATCTATTAAGAAACAAAATTTCGTTGACAAAAATCCCACAAAAATGAATTTAAGGCTTTCACTTCAATGGTGGTTTTCCAGGCCGAGAGTGAGAGTGAGCGAGAGTCAGAAGAATTAAAAGGTGCTTTTGTTGATTGGTGGTTTACATCATGAATTGAAAATCTGGCTTAGTGATCGAAGATCTTGCATCAAAAGTATGATGAAATCAATGATCAAAGAAAACAAAAAACGTAAACAGTAGAGAAATTAACATAGTGATGATGTGGCTCACTAACAGTGTTAGCTACGTATGATTAGAGTGAGAGAACAATTTTATTGTTAGAGAGAAATATCATATTACATATTACAAAAGTGTGTGCCTCTGGGATTAAAGAGTTTATATATAGTGCCCTCTAAATCCTAAGGCCAAAATTGTAAATAACATAAATATGAATATAACAAAAAGACAAATCTTTAATTTTGTTTAGTACAACAGTACAAGTAACAAGTTATGGAGATTGGCAAATTTTCTATTTACAATGTTTATTTTTATTGTATATGATGATTTCAGGAACAACAAATGGTGATGCCTGGACACCGGGAATCAAACCTACAGAAAGAGCTGAACCGCTACATACCAACTGCGGCTGCATTTGGGGGCATGTGCATTGGTGCCCTCACCGTGTTGGCTGATTTTATGGGCGCAATTGGTTCAGGGACAGGAATTCTTCTTGCAGTCACCATCATCTACCAATACTTCGAAACTTTTGAGAAGGAAAAAGCCAGCGAGCTTGGCTTTTTCGGCTTCTAGTCATTTTCTTGCACTCATAAGGTTTGCCATAGATATTAACAAACACCCTTCCATTCTCCACTCTTTATTGCCAAACTAATGCCAGTAGACAATAATTGTTATAACAGTTTGACGATGAATGGAGGAGATTTTACTGGTTAAAGCTCGAAAATCGAAACTCTTCGTGGAGCGCCATGCTTGATGTTTCATTCACGTGAACTAAGGTACATTTTCCTTGTATCAATTTCTGCTCCAGGGTGTGACAAAACTTTTTGGGAACCTGCTGGATGATGTTGAAGGTAAAAGTAGGATAACCAAATTAGCTTTGCTTGTAGATGAATTTAGTAGATTTTGTTCAGCTTTATTCTAAATTTTAGTCTTAGAAGATATGAGGAAATCGGGAAAATGACCTTGTAAACGAGCAGTACTAGAGAAGTTCTTTTGTACAATTCAACTGAATAGTTCTTATCATCTCAAACTATTTTTTTGTTTTTCATTGCCTATTGCTAGTGCATACTCAACCGCGGTCTAATTTTTTGTGGTCAATACTCGCCTGTTTGGAATGACTTAATTGAAAAATCATTCCAAACAAACAAGCTCTCTAAAGATCTAAGTTTGTTAAGATACGATTGAATCTAAACTTTGTTTGTCTTAACATCAACTCTAGTTTATTTCACATGTGATTATGTTTCTCAAAGTGTGTTGTCTAATTTTACTTTTTGGATATAGTTATGGGGCAGTGATGGAAAATAAGTGGGGAAAACTTTTGTTTAGAGATTGTATTCATAGGGGCCACTTTGGTCCTTTGATGCTAAGAGTAATGGAGAAAGATGGAGACTCTGATATTGGGGTGTGGCCATACTAAACATGCTCCATTTTTCTTATGATTCTAGGTTTGAGAACTAAAAAACACTAGAAAAAACAAAGCAATAAGATTTTCTTTTTAAAAAAATAATAAATATAAAATAGTTGCTTTTAGAAATTTTGTCAAGTTAAAAAAAAGGATAAAGGAACACAAGAACAATACATAACATAAAAGTGATAGAGATCTAAAAAGAGAGAATTCTCTGGGGCCCTATAGATCTTCTACATGTTGCTGAAATTAATTTTTATTACTTTATTTATTTAGGTTAAATTACCAATTTGGCCTTTATAGAATGAGAAAGTTAGAATTTAATTTACGTTTGATTTGATAAAAATTTCCTACATAGTCCTAAGATAGAGACTATTTAAAAGGGTTTGTTTTATCAAGTCATAAATAATTAACTTTATATCAAAGCATAGAAACTATTTGGTTTTATCATATTAGAGGCTGTTTTTACTTTTACTAAAATTCATAACTTTAAAATTATGGGGACTAAATTCTAATTTTTCTAAATTATAGGGATTAAATTTTTAATTTATTATAATTTAAAATATTGTAGACTAAATTCTCATTTTCAAACTCATGTAAACTAAATCCTAACTATTTTTTTTTTTCAAATTGAATAGCAAATTTGATGCACGAGATTTGAAAAATAGGCCGAATTTTTTTTTTCAACAAGTGGAGTATTAAAAAAATATAGCATATGCCGTTAATGTGGTAATTTTTGTTTAAAATACTAAAAGAAAAAAAAAAGTGCACGTTCATGTTTTATAAGTTTTTTTTTTTTCCTTCTAAGTAGTGAGAAGTAAAACATAAATAGGATATTTGGGAAATAATTGTATTCTTATGTTTTTTTTTTCCCATACTCAAATATTTAATGCTCTTTAAAACTAAATTTAAAAGGAAAAAAAATCAAAATTCAACTAGCAAAAAATCCAAAATGTCCCACGCTAACTAATTAATTCAACTAGCAAAATATCCAAAATGTCCAAATCCAACTCGTTAAAAACACCTAATTAATTGAAGAGATGTTTTTCTCCACCATTTATTTAGGTGTATCATTTACTATGATGTATGGTTCCAATTTGTTTTTCTTTTGTTTTTTTAGAGAGAATTTCTTGGTAATTCTTCATTAATATCAATTTTATCTTTATACTTTACTATATAGAGCGATTGTTTTGGATCAGAAATTCTGAATTTAGAAAAATAGTTGCCACATAAAAATCAGAGAACTACATGAAATGGACCAATGAGCCAAAAGAGAAAAATAGCAAGAGGCAAAAAGGAGTTGGGTCGAGTCACTTCGACCTTGAGGGTCCACTTTCCGTAGGCCATAATCTACGGCTCGTAGCCAATCTAAATCAATTTTTCTTAATTATCTTTAGGTTTGGAATCTCAAATCCATCATACTATAAATAGGGGGTCATAGACACACCCAAAAGTAAAAGTTCTTCTACCCCTCTAGCTTGCACTGACTCTTTCTAAATGTTGACTGTGTTTTCTTTTTCTTTCTTGCAAGTCGTTTTCTTTCTCTAAAATTATAAATTCTAAAAGTCATGTGAATTTCTTTTGTCTAGATTTTACCATCAACACAAATTAATTATATTGTCTAGGTAAATTGATTAATAATCTCTCGAGATGAATCTTGATAAATATGAACTACTATTATTGACAATAAAATTTGATCAATTAAAAACTAATGAATTAAAAAAATTAAAAGTAGTACGGAAAGTAAAAACAAAATGCATAATTTAATAGATATAAAGAAATTTAAAAAATGAAGATCCAGGGAGATCCAACGTGGCAAGTGGATTCATCATTCATGTTCGATGCACAATTAAAAGACAGTATAATCCTCCCTCAGTCTTAAACAAAACATTTAATTAAATTAACTGAGATTAGATTAATAATTTTTTTTTTTTAATAATTCCAATTACACGAGCTCTCCAAGTTTCAGTATTCTTAAGTGTTAAATTAACCATTTAATAAAATAATAACAATAAATTAATTAAATTAAACGGTAGATTAACGTCATTCTAGAGCCCCAAAATGCAAAGCTACCACTACGAGCCCACGACAAGGTCCACTTGTATTAAAGTAATATCAAATTAATATTTTAAGAAATCATATGTTTTCTAAACATTATTAATAATAATAATAATAATAATAATAATAATAATAATAATAATAATAATAATAATAATAATGGTTCGAAAACAAAAACTCTAAAATAACAAATAAACTCAACATGTTTCAAATTATATGTTTAATAGCTATATCTACTGATTCAAGTTTAGAGATATAGATTGATTTTTTTTCTCTATATTCTATTATGGATATATAATTGAATATTGAAATACTTAATATATATAAAACTTATGCTTTGCTTATTTGAACTAACATTTAAATCCACAACAATATATTGCATTTTAATATAATAGTTTTATAAAGAAAAGAAAATGAGAAAGACGAGAAACACATTTATTTATTGAACTACATATTAATGATTGTGGTCCCTAAATTTTTCTTTCTTTTCAATGTGAAAAAAGTAAATAAAACATTAAATATCTATGTGTGTGAGATGTGTGACTGCATGGTCTTACTTGAATGAATATGATTGTTACTTGTTCGAGTTTGATGTTTTTGATCATCCACCTTGAACTAGCATGCAAGATAGATTCTCACATTGGTGTGGTGTCATACCCAACATTTTTCGTTGTTTAATTTAGTATAAACTGAAATGTTGAATTAGTGTCGTTGAACAAACATAGGTTTTGAAGGTGGATGTGCGCTCCTATTCATACTATACCCTTCTATGACACCTTATTGAACTTGTATTAAGGGGCAATGTAGTGTTAGTAGAGAATCTTGAGGCAGGTTTGATAATATGTTAGTTGTTTTGAGATTTCTTTACTCATTTTGTATATGTGATGATTGTCTAATTTATGTAAATGCGACTTACGAACCAATCCCTTTTAATTTTAGAAAATGCTCGTGTACTGGTTTTGATTCATAGCCTTTCTAGTTTCTAGTGATTACCTAGTAACATATATATAAATGAAAAATTAGATTGATAAGTATATTTATGCATTAATTCACATTTTCACTCTTACAACAATGAATTGTTAATCCTACTTTAAATGCATAATGTGTAATTATAAAGTCAACCCTTTTTCAATTGTTGTTAGTAAATTAAAGAGTGACTAACAAAAAAAAAAGTTGCAATATATAAAATTAAGATGAACTCCATAGATTCTATGTACTTTTAGACTTAGTTTTGGTTTTCTTTTTAGCCCAAAAGAAGAACCCTCCCACAAAATAATAGTGACAATGATGCGATATTTATATATAAAGTGTAATGATAATATTCAAATTATAGCTAATAATATAACACTTTCTATTAACTTTTTTTTTCTTTTAATGGTACCGTACATGCAATATTAAATACTAAACTGTAAGATGATTATTCTATTTATTGTGGCTATAAATCTAGCCTTGCGTTAATGGAGAGCATGATAGGTGTTTTAAATCAAGTGAATGTATTTTTCATTTGAAAAATTGTAAATATAACAAAGTTTTAATAAAGTCTTTTCATCGGTAGATTTTTATTAATGATATAGTACATTCTTAATAAACTCTTACTATTTACATTTTTGCTATATTTATTAATATTTTGGGCTTGATTGCTATATTTACAATCGTCCTTAAAAAAAAAGACGTAGGTACATCTTGTGTTACATCCATTTTTTGTGTAGCTCATTCAAATGTTTAATCACAAATTGTCACGTGACAATTTTTTTCAAAAGTAATGTAGTTTTTTAAATATTTATTTTCATTTGTGATTGAAGATGATGCATGAAGCTCCTAAATACAGAGATATCAATTTAACCCACGGATATCTATCTTTGATGTAGACCAAATAGTTGTTTGATAGTTAACCGATGTTATACGAACAAATATATATACTAAACCTGCCACTTCCCTTCATATTTTTATTTGATATCATTTGTTAATTTTACTCGCAACTTCGATTTAAATAAAAAAAAGTTTGAACATCATTTTAACTGAACTCATGTTTTATCATCCAGCCAAGTGCTCAAAAATTTTCTTATGTTTGAATGTACAAACAACCCAGGAAACATTCCATATTTCATGCAAAAAGAAAAAGTAAAAAAAAATAAAAAAATTAGTTCTTAAACTTTCATAGAAGTAACAATTTAGTTCTCAAACTTTAGTTGTAACGATTTAGTCTCTATATTTTTAATTTTGTAACAATTCAGTCCCTAAATTTTTCTATGTAACAATTAAAAAAAAAAATTGAAACTTTTAATGTGAAGATTTAATGAGATTTCTTACGTAAATATACTGATAAATTAATTAGATATTCAATATTTTTATTAAATATAAAGTCTACATCATAAAATAATAGAAATTGACATCAAATTTTGATAATTTTTTTTTACTTTAGGAACTAAATTATTACAAATTTGAAAGTATATGGACTAAATTATCACATATTAAAATTCAGAATTACTTTAGGATCTAAATTATTACAAATTTAGAAATATATGGATTAAATTATTATATACTAAAGTTTATGAACTAAATTGTTACACAATTGGTCATGTAAAGACTAAATCGTTACCAATCAAAATTTAAGGACTAGATTATTATTTTGAGGGATCAAATGTATTTTTTAACCTAAAAGACAATCACATAGATATGGTAATGTCTGATAAAGACGAGTACTTGATAAGAATTAAATAAATAATTAGCATAAATTTCAAACTTTTAACCTACATACCAAATTCTTTTCCCAAATTAAAAAAAAAAAATCTAAATGGAAAATTAAAATTATGTATAAAGAAAACCGATTTTACTTTCAACCGTAGAAACAAAAAATAACAAAAGATGACAAGAAAAAGAATCAGAAACATACAAACATAATAATAATAAATATATATATATATATTGAAAAAAGCGGCGTTTTATGTTACGTTTGAAATACCGATGTTTGACAAATACATCAATAATTTAATTTTAGAAAACGTCGATATAAATTTCGGAAAAACATTGATGAATACTTCTAAAAACTATATAAAAACAAATTATTAAAAAAATTTAGAAAATTTATTTTAAATAACAAAACTATTGAAAATATTTATAAATAATAACAAAATATTATATTATATATATAATAGATCGCGATAGACTACTATCTATATCTATCATGATATATATAGATACAAATATAGTCTATTGCAATCTATTGTTGCATATAATATAACAGTGAAATTTTGTTATATTTATAAATATTTTTGTTTATTTTTTTATAATTAAAAATAACCCAACAAATTATCTAAACTAATAAATTATACCTTCCACTTTGCAACGGGTGTCAATTTAGAAATAAAGATTTGCAAATGTGTCTTCAACATTTCGGATTTCTGAGTACAACAAAAGGTTAGTTTTGATATTTTATTTTTTCGTTATTCCAAAATTACCTCTTACTAATTTTGTCTCCTCCTTTCATTTTCGTCTTCGAAGATTCTTCTTATTTTCTCTTTTGATTCTGCACTCTAAACTCATCTATTCAATGAAAAAAAACCAAACAAAATAGGAATTAATTGGATAAGGAGTCAGAGCCATTGAAAGAGATCAGGAATGAGATTAGTAGTTGATTTGGTCATTCATCATCGAGCAATTCCGATCAGCATCTTCCTCCAATTGTTTTGGTCCATGGAATTTTTGGTTCTGTAAAAGGTCTTGTAATTTATGGCGATCACTTTTTATTTCTGTTCTGATTTGTTTTTTGTTATTTTTTTCTAATTTAATTTTGACTTCAGAGATTTTGAAGGTTATCGTATTTTGCTGGGCAGAGAACAAAGACGAAAAGGTTCTTGTGCCTGGTAGGGTCCTTAACTACCATTTACAACAGGTTAAAAAGAAAAAGGGAAAATTTGATGTTCTTAAAAAGTTTTTGTGGTGTTTTTTCAATTTATGGAAATTTAATTGAAATTGGGTTGCAAGGCTCGTGAATTCTTCTACTATTTGAAAGGTGGGAAAGTCGATTACTATGAAGTATAAGAATCAGAAATTTAAAGAACTAAAGAACGGGTTGGGGAAGGGGAGTTGAAGTGTGTATCAAGTGTACGTCATGTGTATATCAAATGTGTATCGAGTGTATATCAGTAGTGAATCAAGTGTATCAAGGGGCATCGAGTATATCGAGGGGTATCAAGAGGTATCAAGTCATTAAGTGTATCAAGGGGTATCAAGAGATATCAAGTGTGTATCAAGTATGCATCAATAGTGTATCAAGAGGCACCAAGTGTGTATCAAGTATATTAAAGGATATCAAGTGTGTATTAAGTACAAAATAAGATCGATTTTAAGCATGTGATTTTTGTTGTGATTTTAAGAGTTTATGGAGTGTAGATTCATCAATAAGGGTTTGATTTAGAAATCAGACAGTAATCAACCAGCAATAAAATAGCAATTTGTATAATTAAGTATAAGTATCAAATAGTAACCAGACAACAATCAGTTAGCAATCTGTATTACTAGTAATTAGACAACAATCAAACTAAACTTCTATGCTTAAACTATTGAATGAGGAGAAGAAAGATCAATCACCATGATTCTCTTTTGATGGTGTATATCAGTCGTGGTAAAAATCAAGAGAAGAAGAACTAAAGTTCAAGTAAACGAAAGTGAAGTAAAAGTCATATGATAATAATCGACATAATCAGCAATTACTATCATATAGCAATCAAACAACAATCAGAGAACAAACTATATTATTAGCAATAGTAGAGCAATCAATATCAAATAAACTTTAGATAGTAGTCACATGACAATCAGATAGCAATCAAATTCCATACCGTCAGTGAATCAGTGAGGGCATTTTGACTTTTCAATTTCAATGCCTCATTTAAGTTGGGTTGGGCTAACCGATTTTGCTGTTTTTGTAAAACTTAAATTATGTGGACACATACTTTATTTTTATATCTTATTTTGGCATGCTTACAACTAACCGTTATTTATATAATATTTACGTTAGTAACATTTTATTATTGTAATTTGATATTTAATAGAATTTTAATGATATAATGAGAATGTCAATTATTAATATCCAATCTATAAAAATGTATACATATAATATTAGAAAAAAAATACTTTTTTGGTTCATAGGTCTTGGGTGGAAATTTTCACAAAATAACTCAAAAACCAAAAACTTTTCTATCAATGACTTCTTCCTAAAAACTTTTATACCACTGACATTTTGTCCATGCGAAATTCTAAATTACCTCCAATTTTAAAAAGCCTTTAGACCAAAGCCTTCCATCTTCTTCCTTCAACCATTTCTCAAACATTCAATATGTATTCAATGTAACACCAACATTCCACCGAAGCATTTATTCCCAACTAATATTCTACCAATAGCATTTATTCCCAACTAATATTCTACCAATGGAAGGTCACTCTCAGTATTCACTTTCTGTCAAACTCCATACGAAATTCTCCCATTGTTCTCTTGGAGCTTTATCTCAGAGTTTCAGTCCAATATCCTCATCGATCGTTCTCTCGGAGTATTCGCTTTCATCGTCAAATTCATAAACGGAGAAAATATAAGTGATATTTAATATTTCTTGTCCAAAATCGCTTTCATAATAAGTGTCGTTTAGCATTGAATGAATGATCGTATAGTAATATATACACAATCATTCATTACAATATAAACGATCGTTCATGAATTACTAGACGATCGTGTAGTAAGTTATAAATGATCATCTAGTAATTTATAAATGACCATGTAGTACTGTATAAGCGATCATGTAGTACTGTATAACTGATTGTGTAGTACTGTATAAACGATCATTCAGAAATTTATATGATCGCATATGCAATACTAAGATAACACTTATAAATAGTTGGGTGATCACATGTCGATTATTGGGCAATTTGTACAACTTTTATGGGATGTTGCTTAAAATTTGCCTATCCCATTGCAGATCAACGACAGTACTTCGCATCTTTGTACAATATGGAGGGGATTAGGATAAGTCCGGAAGAAATTATGTTAGAGGTCATCTGAAAGGTCTGAAAGTAAAAAATGATATAACAGTCAGTGAATTAGTGAGTATTATACACAACGATTGAATATCGATCCAGATATGTTTGATATACACATCAAATATTGTCACAATTTATTGGTCCCAACTCCCCCGATTGACATAATCTATGATGAAGACCTTAACTTTTTTCGAGAAGGAAATGATGCATCCCGGATGCCATTATTTGTATCATTACCCCTTGTGAAAGTCATGGAGTGCACACGGACGATATGTACCAACATTGCAATCCAGCCAATCAAACCATTTCAACCACTCAAAACTTTGGGTTTGCAACTACTCCAACACGTAATATTCACATATGTATTCATTGGATGATCATATTGAGCCGTGTAACTTGGGGGATGACCAAAGTGAAGCTTGGTTTGATTACAACAGTGAACCCAGATGTACTTCACAGTTTGATACTAAACATGGATATGAACAATCTTCAGGAATACAAACTTCTTCCTGATGCATTTTAATTTGTTTGACAAATTTAAGAATAAGGACATAATCTCACACTTCTACCTAGCGGCGAAAGCTTATAGAATGTCTGAGTTTCAGATATATTAGGCTAAGCTCCATAAATATCATGGTGTGATAGCTTATCTTGAGGAGGTTAGATTACAACGGTGGACAAGAGTTTATCAAGTCCATTGTAGGTATGACAATATGAGGAAAAATATAGTAGAATGCCTCAATGAAGTATTGAAAGATGCATGAGAACTATCAATCACAAAACTATTGGAGCATATCCATGAGTGGTTACAAGGTTGGTTCTATGTTTGACGTATACATGCAATGACATGCACAAACATTGTAACTGGTTACGCAATTAATATTCTTAAGGAATTGAAATTGATATCTAGAACATATCGTGTTTCCCCTGGTGGACATGCATATAATTAATGTGGACGATGGATATTTAGGGGGTTGGTTGATCTTCGTCCACAGACATGTACTTGTATGGAGTTTAATTGCATCAAGATCCCGTATTCCCATGTAATATCTGCAGCGATCCTGAAAAACATTAATGTTCAAACATTATGTGCAAAATGGTTACAGTTGAGTGTGAGCTTGTTGCTTACGTCGAACTAATCTTCCCAGTTGGACATAGCCAAGAATGGAGTTGAAGACCATACTTTGAAGACTTTAAAATCTACCATCATGAAAGGTAGCAAGTATCGGTCGACGTTAAACCATTAGGATACCTTCTATTGGAGAGGAGTCATGTCAAATACATAGGTGTACATAATGTGGTCAGAGAGGACATAATAAGAAAACGTGCAAATAAATATTAATAACACCTGACACTGGCCCATCTAGGCTCAACGATATGTAACTTGTATACGATCGCTTATTTATTCATGGGCAATCGATTGGGTATTTATATACGATCACTTAGTTGTTTGGGCGACCGCTTAGTTATTTCTATACAATCACTTAGTTATTTGTTGGCGATCACTTAATTATTACAGATGATCGTTTACTTCAATCTATACGACAACTTAGTTATTTCGATGTGATCGCTTTATTATTTGTATGCGATTGCTTTGTTATTTGTATGTGTTATTATAGTTATTATGTGTGACCGTTTACTCAGATATATGTGACCATTTAGTTAGTTTTTGGCGATTGCTTAGTCATTTATTTGCTTATTAAATGTACATGGCAATTTGAATTTTAATACCATAAAATATTTATTTGCCCACAACTGGGCAACATACTGTTTCCTATACAATGCCATATTAGAATGTGTTAAGCTAGCCCTATCAACACTAGTTACACAATATTCTATAAATTTAGCACAAAAAATGTCACAGTTTAGAGACCTTCCCTCTTGGAGAGTCACCTTCGATCTCTTCACTTTCTATTGCCTGTACTTGAACCTCCTATGTTGAATGTCAAATTGGACAGTAATCAACATCGAAGGTATTACTCTGGCCACGAGCTGAAGATAACCATCAACTACGTCACTACCAATGTAGTTCGACATGGAGTCAAATACAAAGATTATGCACCTCTCCAGATCGATGACAAACATAAGCTAGTGTTGTTTGATGTTGATTGGCTCAAATATGAAGTCAACATCCATCCACGCTGGTTTTTATTCTTCATATTGTCCAAGCACGTAGTAAGTGAAAAAGTAAGAGTCCACCGAAAACCTCATGTGTGCTTCATGATCCAACCAGCCTACCACTTTGCCATCCTCCATTTCAAGACCTTCTGACAGAATATCAAAAGCAATTCCCTCTGGCTCCATAAAATCACCATGGGAAAGGCAAGATGTAAATACATTGTTGAGTGAAGATTGGTTTCAACAAATATGTGAAATTTCCTTACTGTGAAGCTCGAATGCACGTGCATCAATAGAAGATCCATAGTCTTGTCCAATGATAACTGACAGAAATGCCAGTTATTATAAGCCTCTTATTTAGAATCATGAGGGCTAATAAGTAGAAAAATGCGGTGATAATACTTAGAATTTGCTAATCGAGTTTTGCGTCAATTAACACCTAAATCCTCACTGACCCCAATATTATGCGTTACTCTATGTCAAAGTGTCTATTTTTGTAGCCATCGCAGGAATCAAAAGCATGTGATTGAAATAAGCGATCGCAAAAACAAACGCATGAGCTAAGCAATCGCAGACGGTAACTACATGCATCCAACGCATGGAAGTTGCGGTAATCGCATGCGTCCAACGCATGGGAATTGCGGTGACCAAATGGAGATTGCGGCCACGGAGTGATAGCCATAATAGAAGATTGCAAAATGGGTAGAACGCGTTGATAACTTCAGCTAAATTAAGCTCGGACGCATAATCACATGCGTCCAATGCATGGAAGTTGCAGTAATCGCATGTGTCCAACGCATGGGAATTGCGGTGACCAAATGGAGATTGCGGCCACGGAGTGATAACCATAATAGAAGATCGCAAGATGGGTAGAACATGTTGATAACTTCAGCTAAATTAAGCTCGGACGCATACCTTGGGAGTATCAATAAGATAAGGCGATGTGACAATGCTCATACCGCCACAAAAGCAGCAGTGAGCCATATCGTCATCATTATAACTATCGGCGTCCAAACTCTATAAAAATCCCTTACGACCTTCATTTTAAGACATCCGAATTTATGCCTCAAGGCAGAAGTTTGTGATCACAAATGAGAGCTTGAAAAATATTTTCAGTGAGAATTCTTCATCTCCACAGACCAGACCAAGTGACGACCGGAGCTTTCGTCGGAGATAGAGCTCGAGGGAGACATCTCCACCATTCAACCATGGCACCACCGGAAGCCTTGACGCAGAGTCCTTCCTTTCTCTTCTAATCTCTGTATTGTATTGCATTTTAGCTTAAGATATTAAGACATTTTGTGGTCAATGCAAATCTTAACTCTTTCATTGTCATCTTCTTCATCATCTTCATCTCTATCGTAGTTTATCTTCAGCGTTTATTTATCAAAGACAATGGCATGCTTAATAGGATAGCCTAGAGATAGGATGCATGAAGCAACCCACCGAGAGGTGTGCGTTGTGCGAGTATAGTGAGTTAATCCTCTTTGCTTGGTGAAAGGCTGTAACAACGCTTGTCTATGAGATGTTGCATTGCTTGTCTATAAGTTAAATAGTCGTGTCTAACTGTCTGAGAAGGTAAGAGATGGAACGCGCTAAAGCAAAGTTTGCATTGTTTCTAGAGATAGGCACAATCTTATGCTCGACGCAACCATACAATATAGAGATATAGTCATGCGGCTGACCATCGAGAGGTGTACGATGCATTAGTACAATAAGCTGGGATTACTCGGGTGATTTAAGATAATAAACATTATTATGCGTTAATGGTTGTCGTGTCTCTACTTATTCTCATTGCAAGTCTTCTATTGCTCGATCTGTTTAGTTAGGAGTAGGAATAGTATGTACATCTACTAAACTTCTTTTTATTTTTCTTTTCATCGCTTCAAACGCATTGCTTCACAATAATTATTGAGTGACAAGTCCCTGTGTTCGACCTCGGATTACCCGAGAAACTTGCTTTTGCGTTATACTTGGCGCAAGCGTAAGAAAACTTGTGATAGGAATGCGGGGTCATTACATATTAGTCTAACACATCTTCATTTCAACGCATGACCTTAGATGCATGGGTGCAAACGTATAAGCTATGTCTAACGCATGAATTCATGTATAGCCCCATCCGTCCTTAATAAATAAAATAAACAAAGCATTCCTATTTTCCAACATCCAACAAAAAAATAATAATTATAAATACTGTAAATTCTAAATGATCATGTAGAATTATCTTAGAAATCGTGTATAATTTCCTAAATTAATGTAAATACTCACATCTGTAGTCGGAAAATAGTTCTCAACAGGGACGTCTATCTTACCAATTTGGCAAGTGTGCACATATAACAATTAATAAACAATCGCATAACAAAAATTAAACGATCGCATAACAGATAGCTAAATGATTGCACGATATAAACCTAATCGATCACATAATAAATATATAAATGATCACGTAATAGTTAGTTAAACGATCACATAACAGATAGCTAAATGACCAGACGATATAAACCTAAACGATCACACAATAAATATCTAAACGATTGTGTAACAGTTAGCTAAACAATCGCGTAAAGTTAGTTAAATGATCGCATAATAGATAGCTAGATGATCGCATAACAGATAGCTAAACAATCGCACGATATAAACATAAACGATCACATAATTAATATCTAAATGATCGCGTAACAGTTAGTTAAATGATTGCATAACAAATAGCTAGACGATCGTGCGATATAAACCTAAACGATCACGCAATAAATATCTATACGATCACGTAACAATTAGCTAAATAATCGCATAATATAAACCTAAACGATCACACAATAAATATCTAAACGATTACTTAGTATTCTATATTTGATCGCTTAGTAATCTCTATTCGATGGCTTAGTAATATCTAAACGATCGCTTAATATTCTCTAAGCATTCACTTAGTATTCTCTATCTGATCACTTAGTATTCTCTCAACGATCGATTTCAAATGAATACACGATTAAACCTCGAATATTAACATGCATTCTTCAAGGAGGAGAGTCTCATACCTTTCAGATCACGACGACAGTGGCAAGTGCGCAGAGAGGACCGACAAGAAACCTGCTAGGAGTGCTCGGCTGAAGTTTGCAGAGAAAACGGGAGCAAATTTGAGAGAAAATTCTTCGAAGAGAAATGCTTTGAGAAGGAAAGGAAATGAAGGGACCTATCGTTGTAAAGTATTCATAGAAGTACGTGGATATCAAACGGTCTGAAGGCTTTTTAAAATTGGGGGTAATTTTGGAATTTCATATGGACAAAAAGTCGGTGGTAGAAAAGTTTTTAGAAAGAGGTCATTGGTAGAAAAATTTTTGGTTTTTGGGTCATTTTGTGAAATTTTTCGTCTTGGGTCTAGTTTCTATTTAGTCCCTAGGTTTCAAAATATTACATGTGAATTTAGTTTCAGTTTTGTCTTGATTTCAAAATGCAAGAACTTTACCATTGACATTTGAGTTTTGTTTCAATTTGGTCCCTATGTTTTAAGATTTATACACCTAACCTCGATTTTTCACTAAATCCTCACTTTCTGTCTCTAGAGTTACTTTATTTTAATAAATTAAAAATGATTAAAAGAATGATAATTAATTAAGTTTCACTATCTTTATCACCTTTTAAGTTAAATTTTAAATTTCACTTCATAATTATTTTTAATTAATTATTAAAAATCGACATCGACGATTGAAAGTGAATATTTAATTAAAATAATTGAGGTTAAAAATATAAAATCTTCAAATTCATAGATAAAATTGAAAAATAACTCAAATTTCAAATGTAAAATTGTAATATCTTTAAATTTAGATACTAAATTGAAACAAACCTCAAAACACTTAGAAATTAAATGTGTGACATTTTAAAATCAAATAGAAATTAGAGTTAAAATTTAAGAATAAAAAAAATAAAACAGATATAAAAAATATAGGACAAAAATGTCGAATAAAAAAATTGTAATAACAATAAATTTAATCTTAAATTAAACATGGGTGAAAAAAAATTACAAATGACATGAAAAAAAGAAAAGAAAAGAAAAATAAAAGAGGACCAATGGGGTAAAATCCAATGTCAGTAAAATTATTTGAAAAGTGGGAAAAAGATTTCGGCTGAAGCGGGGCCCACATTGTCATAGACAACCATGTGTTTGACGTATCCACTCACACCATTTTTACATCCTAATGTTTACACTCAAACCCCTCCCCTGGGGCTGGGGTGAGGCCACCATCTTTCCCTCTAACGTCATATCGCCCAGATAAAAAGTTTTCACCGATCTTCCTAAATTACCCCTCTCTCGTCCCACATTCCCCAATCGTGTTTGTAATATTGAAGTTTGAAAACCTTTTATAAGAGTATATAAATTTTCAATTTTATTAGAAGAATATTGTACTTTCTTTAAAAAAAAAATCATTATTGAGCCAAAAAAAAATTTAATATTTGTTTTTTTTAAAGAAAAATCCAAAAGGTCGCATAATGAAGATGTGATCTACTTAATTTTTTTCAAATTAAAACTTAGGTTATTAGATTACATGAAGTTTCATCTCAAAACTACTTAACTATGAGAGATTAGCTCACACATATTTCTAAAGATAACAAGATCTCCTCATCTATTTAATGTATGATCCACGATATGCCCATCTCAAAATGATGTCTTTGTTGTTGGTTTTGAGACGTAACGTCGCATCGTGTTTATCTAATATGATATCAACACCTATGAAGTTCAAAAAGATATTCAGTCCAATAATGATGAACTTAGAAGAGGTAGTATTTTGAGGGAGTATATTGTGATTCCACATTAAAAAGATGAGAATACCTCACAATCTTGTTTTCAGATGCATTGATTACTTGTCCATTGCTAATTGATTATGTTATGCAATTTCATGTTTATCTAACACCTTTTGTATCTAATAGATACTTAACCTATTCAACATTTTTTTATTTACAAATTTATTCAATACAAAGCTAAATGTTTACGGTCTATTTGGTAAGCAACTCATATTTTGTTTTGTGTTTCCATATTCAATAATTCAGCGATTATGCGTTTGATTGGCAGTATGGATTCTATTTTCGAGATTATGTGATCCAAACAATGTAAATTCAGATAACAACTTTTTTGTGTTTCAGTGTATTCAATTTTTGAATTCAAAATTGTAAACTGCAGAATTATATCAAAAATGATAAAAACAATAACAAATCACTACAAGAAATAACATATACAATAGCTAATGAAAAAAAAGCTATAATAGACTTTTTATAGTATTTTTCAAAAGTCCTAGCAGTCTATGTTATTAAAAGTCTTGGACTTTTTGTAGCGCTTTTCTAAAGCTATAATGGATGTTATTATAAAGTATGAGGATACAACTTATATACGATGTTATGAAAATATTTGATAGTGTTTTCTATTAAAGCTATAATATGTTTGTATAGCTAAAATAATGTGTTATCTTTAACATATAATAGCCTTTTCAAAACTATAATATAGTATTTATAGTTATATTGTATGTTATAATAATGTTATTTAATTAGTTCCAATTATTATAATTATTATAATAACCTTTTAATAACATTTCGTTTTTGCTATATAAATATTTCCATAGTTTTAACTCATGGGTATAAAACAGGTAACTTCTTTTTCAAAAATAATTTTTAATTAATTAGTTTTTGATAAATTTTAGCTCAAGTACTCAATTTTAGTTAAAATATACACACATAAAATACTTCATAACATAATAAATACCAATAACTTCCATTCATAATCTATTGACATTACAAAATAAAATATTCACTAATTTCCTAGTATTTCATGTTAAAATTCAATTAATTTTATTAAATTAAAATATGTAATATATTATATTATATGATATAACAAAATAATATAATCACACAATTTCCTTTTTACATAAAACAAATTCATAAATTAATTAGTAATAGTTTATAATCAACCTAGTATTTAGTGGATAGCTATAATTAGTTTTATAGTTTATAGGGATTTTTTTAAATAAGGTTATTTTTAATAATTAATAGTAATAAAAATATAATCAACCTAGTATTTAGTGGATAGTTATAATTAGTTTTATAGTTTATAGGGATTTTTTTAAATAAGGTTATTTTAATAATTATTAACAAAAATAGGGTTGGGCCGAAAGTAATGTAAAAAATAGAGTAGTTGAATTGTGGACCCAGTATACAATTAGTCTTAAATCATGGACAGGGTCCACAACTTCCTTTGCATCACGTGCATCTAACATTGACAAGATATCCATGGTGTTCCCGCCCCCCCTATTTCATTCCTCGTCCCCGCTAATTTTCCACGGGAAAATTTTTTCCCTTTTTTTTAATATATTCATTTTTAGTAATTTTTTTTATTCTCAACCAAATAAAATTATATATATTAAATGAGTTATTTCCAATAAATTTTTCATTCAAAGAAAATAGTATAAAAGTTCATTATAAAAATAATACTATTATATGTGTAAAAATATAATTTAATCCTATAATTTCTAAAAGTTAAAATTTAAATATTACAATATCATAGTCAAGCTTTCCATTTAAGTACTACAACATTTATGACTTAAGGTAGAAAGTCTTAAATGTTAAAACAATTTAGAAAGGTATTAAAGTACGAAAAGGTTGAAATGAAAATTAGAAAATAACGAACTTTTTATACCACAAATTTTGTAAAAGGTATTTATATAATAATAATAATAATAATAAGTAATTATTATTATTATATAAATATAACTATATAATATATTCATCAAGGTGGGCGGGGAATATAATCCCGTCCCCGTCCCCGTTTAGCAAACGGGGAAAAATTATCCCCACTCCCTCCCTCATTCCCCATCTAATCGGGGATTTCCTGCCCTGTTTGGAACAGGTCCCCACGGGGTAAATGGACATCCTTACCTGGCACAAATAGACTTCCACATGGATAATCATACATCGTTGGCCAAATAATTGTGGACGGGGTTCCCGATTACCCTATGTCATGTATCGGGTACACGACTTAATGGTCCTAAACACACGCCCCACGAACTTCCCCTTTACTTTCTGCCTCTCTCTCACAGTCGTTGGTCCAATTGTCGTCACCGTCCACCGATCTAGTTGTCGTCGTCGTTCGCTATGTCTACCGTTTGTTGTTCTTCTGCTGCCACCGACCGTAGGTAAAGTTTGTCTATTTCTTTTTTCTTTTTTTTAACCCAATATATGAGATTGTGCAAAAAAGAATAGAGTTCCCTCCATATTTAAGTGTATGCTCCATAAATCTATATTTGGGTTGATTCGTTTTTTTGGTAGTTGAATGTCATAACTTGGATTGCCGATTTTTTTAACTGTATTAGATTTTTTGGGCTATATCATAACTTGGATTTTTTTTAAGTGTATTCGTCCAGCAATCCGATTGGAGTGTTACATTTGGGATGATTTAAGTGTATTCAATTTTTTATTATTTGAATTTGGGCTGATTTAATGAAATATTTGAATTGTTTGAAGTGGTCATAAAAAAACATTTGGACTGTTTGGAGTATTGATCTATTTGGACTACTTGAAAGAAGAAACAAATTTTTTTGGCTATTAGTATTAACATATTTTTTGTCAACTATAACAGTCGTAGAAATTTGAGTAAATATGTCGATGCGTCCTGAAGATTCAGTCATTCTTGAACTTGGAAATGATGAAGACAGTGATATTGACATAGAACTTGATGAATTATTTGGAAATGATAGAAGTGTAGAACATGATATTGAGTTGGTATTGTAAGAGATATTCACACAAATAGATTGAAAAATTACTAATTCAACCTGTGAACGAGGGTCAACATTGGAGGAAATGAGTAGATGTATAGATAATTATAGTTTAATACAAAAAATGAATGTTATTTGACTAAAGAAGATTTACAACTGGATGTAAAAAAATATTACGTGACAGAACAATATAGGATTGTTGTAGTAGAATCAAATCAAGATATTTGGTATGTGAGATGCAAACAGTGGAAGAATGGTTGTGATTGGAGGTTACGGGCATGTCGGTGTAAAATTCATGGAATATTTGAAATCACCAGATTTGAAGGGGAGCTCATTCACAGCTTGATTCAAATTTTATGAGTATCGAAATCCAAAATATGGTTAGAGCTGATTCTGGGGTACCCATGGCCCTACTCCAATAAGCAATTAAAAAACAATATGAGTATAATGTTAATTATAGATAGGTGTGGCAAGCCAAGAGAAAAGTATTAATTGCTGTGTTTGGGGATTATGAGAAATCATATTCAAAGTTTTCGTATTGGTTGTGTTGTTGTGCATTACAATCCTAGAACACGATCGGATTAGTATTTCCTTCCGTCGATGTGCTAGGTACGACTATTTTTTGTTGAGTTTTATGATCGTTCGGTCCTGCAAGAGAAGAGTTCAAATATTGTAGACCATTAATTCAGATTGATGGAACTCATCTCTACGGAAAGTATAAGGGAAAAATATTGACTGCCTTATCTATTGATGCAAACGGGCACATGTTTCTCCTTGCTTTTTTTATTGTTTAAGGTGAAAACTCGTCCAGTTGGTCATGATTTTTGTGGGCATTGTGTGAATATGTTACCCAATGAGATGATATTTGCTTGATTTCTGATCATTATCCCTGCAATTAACAATGAGAAAATTGATTTGAGTGAACCTAGAGCATACCATTGATATTGTCTTTGTCATGTTGCTAGTAATTTCAATACGAAATACGAATCGAAGCAACTAAAAGATTTGGTGTTTAAGGCAGGAAATCAATGCCAAAGGCGCAAATTCATTAGGTGCATGAAGTAGTTGAAACAATTGAGCCTTGAGTGCCTTGAATATTTTTCTGATATTGACTTGAAAAAATGGACACAATCACATGATGATGGGTACCACTATGGGTGAATGACAAGAAATGCAGACGAATGTGTGAATGGTGTTTTCAAAGGTGATAGAATGTTATCGATTTTTCTTTGGTTTTTGAATGTCGAAGACAAGAGATAAGTGAAACACTCGACTGTGGGAACATGTATACAGAATATGCCATGAGAAGGCTTAAGAGGTGGAAAAAAGAGCATCTGTACATGCAGTGACATCTATTGACAGGGAAACCAAAACCTTTGAAGTATAAATTGGCATAAGTATGATTTTTCCCTATAAAGGCCAACACACACAAGTTGTGAGCTTGAAATAATGGGTTTGTTCTTGTAATAAGTAGTAGTCGTTCAAGATTTCATGCTCTCATGTGATGCAGTTTGTAATTCACGTGTTTGACATACATACCTCTTATTGATGAATGCTACAAATCATTCCATTTCAAGCGATGTTATGAAGGTCGCTTCCATCTAATACAACACCCAGATTATTGGCCATAATTACCATTTACAGAAGTTCGTCCAAATGGGGACTTACTAAAAGAATAGGGTTGACAAAAAAGTACGCGAATTCATAATAAAATAGATTGGAGAGAGGCTAGACAAAAAGTTCAATGTACAATTTGTAAGGGAGAATGACATAACAAGTGTACTTGTCCACAACGTACATTAGGTGTTTCCTCTTCGAGCCATTTATGACTCTGTTATGTAATCAATTTGTTAAGTTTTTTATTTTTTATGTAATAGACTTTTGAGTTTGTTATGTAATAGATTTTGTTATGTAATTTGAATTTATTAGGTAATGGATTTTGTTATGTAATGGAGTTTCTTTATGGAATTGACTATATGTAATATATTTTGAATTTATTAGATAATGAAGAACGTCTTTCTAATCCCATGCAACTATATTAACAACATACCCATCATTCACAATTGATATGGGATAGTTCTTCTATTGTAGTTTTGGGTTGTCAGAGAATGAGACGTCTGCACAACATACTATCCCCTTTGATCCACGTATTATTCCTTATGTATAATTGGCTGGTTTCTTGGAGTTGCACAGATTGGATTTATCCAACTTGATTGCCACATAATCACTGCTTTAGTAGAGCGTTGGAGACTAGAAACCCACACATTTCGCCTACCTTGTGGGGAATGTACAATTACGTTGCAAAATGTTATATTCAGTTTGGGTTACGAGTGGACGGAGAACATTTGACAGGTTTATTACAATATGATTGGAAAATTGTCTGTGACGAGTTCTTAGACGTTCTACCATATGATTTGAAAGGCTCAGGATTGAGTGTCCCATGGTTAGCGTCCCAATTTCCAGAATTGCCTCCTGATGCCGACGACATTAGTGTACATAAGTATGCACAAGCATACATTATGCAGCTTACTGGAGGATTTTTGTTTGCTGACAAGTCGAACACTCTGGTACATCTTATGTTTCTCCCACTACTGTCTGATTTTGAGCATACTGGTGTGTACTCGTAGGGTGGTGCCTGTCTTGCATGACTTTATAGAGAACTTTGTCGGACTATTAATGCACAAGTGTTAAAAATAGGGGAGCCACTGATACTACTACATGTATGGACTTATGATAGATTTAAAATTATATTATCACAAGTCCAGTTACAGGCCCTAGGTTATCGTCCACTCAGTGCCAGGTATTATTTCATTTATATATTTATTCTATTACCATTTTATTTAAGAATATAAATTAATTGTATCGTTTTTTATAATTTTAGATGGAGTGGTGTATTGACTATCTCTGAACCGTCAACAAATATGTTGCTAATATACCGACAGATATTCGACAGACTGATGTACAACTAGGTAACAAATGTATATATATAAATAAATATTAAAAAGTTTATGGTTGTCTAATTATCTTTTTGTTTCCCCGGATTAATTGGACTCCATACACGTAAGATATTTGGTCATTACTGCCTGATACTGTCGTAATGGCCAAGACATCTGGTCGACCGTTAGCCATCTTATATGCTTCTATATAGTAGAGTGACATCATCGAGATCGTGTGTTGAGACAGTTCGGTCTGTAACAAATAGTATATTAATTGTGCTATATACACCCGACACTAAGCCATATTGATTTGAGTGGTAAGCACGACCAAGACTTGCGCCGAATTCATGCAGAATACATATCATACTGGCGTGCACGTCATGATCATTGTGCATAGGGAGAATTAACAAATGGAACAACTGTATCAGAAGACTATTTTTCTTAATACGATTTAATCACGAGGCCATTTATCACACCTGACAACGTTTACTATTACTGCATGATAAGAGATTTATTATCTTACATTTCCCAAATATATGATATGAACATTATTTAATATTAATTTATTTCATCGTACAAAATAAATTTATCCAAAGTGTACAACAATATTTAGTGCAACAAAATTTACCAGAGTTGGGTTTAATATGTGATCAAACCTCGGTAAACATAGAAAGTATTATTCGAAAAACAAGACACCTCAATGTTGCTAACAATCGAAGACGTATTCATCATAGACGACAACGACATCAAGACAAAGTTAATTTAAAGGAATACGAAGGTAATCCTTGGGTAAACGCCAGGGGGTCGTCTTTTAACTTCATGTAAACTTCTATTTTGAAATTAAAGAACTAATTTCTCTTTTTCCTAAAGTATACTCCACCATATACATGAGTTGTTCTGTTTTTTAATTTGTAGAGGGAAGTACCACTTAGTCAAGTTAAAATTTTATTTTTAATATACTACAAACTACACATCAAAACATATAACTAAGTTTAGTAATGAAAAAATTTGTTAGTTAGAAATTAAAAAGAAAAATCAAAATGGGAAAAAAATGGTCAAATCGTGGATCCTGTCCATGAGTATAGCTTTGACCAAGTCCACTGCCACTGACATGACACTGATTGGATTAAAACATAATTGTTTATCCAGTACACGATTAACCTCCATCTTAAAACCAATTGTTGTCAATACTTTCAACTTCAATATTATTTTTGAAATTTTGTTCCCATCTACCCCATTTTTGTTATTACTTTCAAAAACCACAATATTCTTAACCTTTATCTGTTTTGCTATATAAAGTGTAAATATTTTTGAGATTTTTTTATTTATAAGATTTTTTCTAGATTTCTCTGTAAATATATTTTCAAATACATTTTAAAAATTATTTAAATTAAAATTTAATTTATAAATATACTACCAAATACATGAAATATAATTTTCTCTGGTTTTTTTTTTTTTTTGGGTTAAATCTCATGTTTTTTAAAAATTCTTTCAGATTCGGTATCGAATAGGCATCTTATATGATTATAGAGACCGAAGCACAATTTTACCCCAATATAAAATAAGTGCAGGGGGGCATTTTCGTCCAAGAAAAATCCCGAAAGTTGGCTCTTCTTACCGCTTTTAAATTCCCCTAATGCCCTATGTCGGACTCGTCCCAACACTGTCCTTTCCCGTCTTTTCACCTTAAAACCCATGCCCTTTTTCGTCTTTTCCTCTATTTCACCCTCTTCCCATCTCTGTATTTCTCTGTCCCTTCCCTCCCTTTCCCCTCTCCTCGAACTCTGAATTTCTTTCTTCCCTCTCTTTCTCTCTCCTCCATTTCCTTCTCTCTCTCTCTAGATTTTTGGTTCTTCGAAGCGGCAGGACAGAGCGAAGACCGCCATTCAACGATCTCGAGTTTTCAGGAAGCGTGTTTTTGAGCTCCGAACAGAGCATAAAACCAGAAGCACTCTTGAACACAGTGAAGAATCGTCTCCTCCATTGGATTCAGCCGCATTGTCGTTTGCTCGCGTCTTTTGTTTCCTTCATGAGGTCAATGGTGTGTTTTCTTCCCTTCGATCCCTAACTTGCTCATTTGAATGGAGGAAACGCTGTTCTCGGATGTACTCTAGCTTTCCATTCATTACATTATCTTATAGAAAAAGCAGATATGGCGTTAATCATTGTAATGTCTAAATCCTTTTTGATAATGTGAACACCGGCCCTACGGCATATCCCTAACCTTTTCCTGCTCGGTTCTTCTCTGTTTTGACGATCCCAGTTACTGTTTGTATAGAAGAATCAGTCTCTGTGTTTTTTGGTTCTGTTTTGAAAATTTTCTCTCGTCTTTCTTACTTCAGAGTTAGCGGGTCGCCGAGGTCGGGCTCCTTGGGGGTTTTTCTCACGGCGTCTTCTAGTTCCGTTTCCTTGAGATTTACGCTGCGATGACTGGTTGACTGATTGGACTCTCCGCGTTTTCTTAGGCGATTCATTGAGGTACGTTAATCAAAACTATTATTAATTGTTTTTATTATTACCTTATGTTGTTCTGGGGTTCCCGATTTTTGCACAAGCATGGTAACACCGAAAGGACTTCACGGGGTGATTTGCATTTGAGGCAATGTCCTTTTTAGGAAATGCGATTTAAGAGAAGATACCATTGATTTCGCCTCACTGTATATTTCCTTCTTTGATCTTGCCCTTATCTTTAATATGGAACTCCTTTTCAGTTTTCCCGTTTAATAATTTTTTGTGGGGTAGCTATATACGTGCATCTTAATGTAGGCTTTCTAAAAGGAACCTGGAGATTCTTTTGAGTAGGTTTTTAAGTTATAAAAGTATGAGTTATTGACTAAAGGCTCTTCTATTAATAGAACGCTGAATAATGGAGGGTTTGAAGTGCTTTGTGTCACACTTTTTTTAATGTTCATGATTAGATAGCGACTATGTCAGTCACCTGCAATTGTGAGGTATTCTGTCTTCTGTGGTTTCTTCTATTGAGGTTCATATACGTGCCTAGTGGTGACTCGATATTTAATTGGATATTTGTTAAATATCTCAATAAATATTCTAATGTGCAGTAGAATAATAATGAAAAAGAGCTTGCTTTTGATCGTCATAGCTGTTGTAGGCTGGCTTTTTGTTAGATCTTCCGACCCTTTTGGGCTCTTATTGTTTGATTCGGTGGGGGATATTTCGAAACCTTCCTGGCATTTTCTTCTTTCCCATATAACCAGCTAGTGCTTGGTTTCATTAGTCAGTGTTTGGATCAGTTCATTGGAAGATACTTGGAAGTGTTTCACTGTTCTGTACTCCTGTATATGGTTACGTTTTCCCTCAAGTTCTTAGATCTCTAACTATGGACTGCCTGATGTAGCAGAAGCAGAATCTTAATGATCGCGTTGGGAATTTGTATATACTAAATTAATGTCTCCATACAGCTTTCTGCACATGTATTTATAGGTATTTTATTAAATTTATGACTTAACCTGATTGTTGTTAACATAAATGTTGCTTGGTTTGGTGGGTGGGAGAATATAAAAGTACATTTTTGTACTATTTTGGCTGCCGGCTTTTCTTTTTGTTGATCTAATATGTCGATGGCATTGAGTATCACATGCCATGATATCATTCAAGAGACGTGCTTCATCTGCAAAGTTGTGCATCAAGAGTTAAAACTTTAAAGAAAATCCTTTAAGCACATTTTTCGAGCATGCATCTCAGAATTATATTCACTATCTTGGAATTTTAGAATCAGAGGATTGAAGGTCTTAATGGTGGTATGTTATGGAAAACCTGCAATCCAAATGTACATGTAATGGCAAGGAAAACTCATGAATTTCTGTGCTAATGTTTTTCTCATTCTTATATTTCAGACGGTGATCTGGACAATCTTCAATCATCCTTGCCATTTTCCTGCCCCGAGATGGACTCTGTGAAATCCTCGGCTCTCACTCCAAGTAAGAGCAAATTGGCACGCACAATTACCAAAGTTCTTCATATACGAGCTCTAACTGGGGTAGCACCTGTCCATGAAACTCGGAAAGTTAAGCCACAAGAAAAGATCAGTGATGATTGCACAGCAAGTAAGAGTACAGGTAGTCTATCTGAGTCTTTTGATAGTATGGAAGAGGAGTTCCAGAATAGAGTCCAATTGCATGCACTGCTAGCAAAATTGTTTGCCAGCATCTCATCAGTCAAAGCTGCATATGCCCAGTTACAGTTTGCTCAATCCCCTTATGATGCCGAAGGTATTCAAGATGCCGATCACTATGTTGTCTCAGAATTGAAAGTTTTGTCTGAATTGAAGCAGTGCTACCTCAAAAAACAGTTTGATCCTTCACCAGAAACCACAATGCTCTTGGCTGAAATTCAGGAGCAAAAGAGTCTTGTGGGAACATATGACATAATGGGGAAAAGATTGGAATCGCAAGCAAGACTGAAGGGCTCTGAAATTACGTTTCTGAGAGAAAAGATCGAGGAAATTAAAAAACAGAATAGGTTGCTGGAGAAAAGTTTAGATCAAAGTGGGCCTATTCCTGTCACTGGTGATCTTCACTTATCGGGAGTAAATGCTAGCCATTTTATTAAAGTTCTTGGGCATACAATCAAGTCTGTACGAAGTTTTGTCCGGATGATGGTGGATGAAATGAAATCTGCTGGTTGGGATGTTGATGCAGCTGCGACAGAAATTGAACCTGATACTTTTTATTGGCATAATGATCATAGATTCTTTGCATTCGAGTCATTTGTTTTCAGGGAAATGTTTGATTCCTTCCATCAACTCAATTTTTCTCTCCCAAATGAATCCTTGCCCGAAAAATGGAAACAGAAACAGTTTTTCTTTGCAAGATTTATGGAGCTGAAGCTTAGGAAAACAAAAGATTTTCTTTCTCAAAATCCAAGATCAACCTTTGCTAAGTTTTGTCGGGTTAAGTATTTGCGGCTCATTCACCCCAAGATGGAATCATCGTTATTTGGTAATTTGGACCAGAGAAGCTTAATCAGCTCCGGTCAATTCCCAGATACAACGTTCTTTGGCACGTTTGCAGAGATGGCAAGGTGGGTGTGGCTACTACATTCATTAGCTTACTCCATTGAACCAGAGGCTTCCATCTTTCAAGTACGAAAAGGAAGCCGATTCTCAGAGGTCTACATGGAAAGCATCATTGATGAAATGTACCTTTCACCAGATTTTGACCCAGTTGTGGCGTTTACTGTCATTCCTGGCTTCATGATTGGTAAAACTGCAATCCAGTGCCGGGTCTATCTCTCACAATGATCACTTCTTTATTATGGGAACAATAGTATACCATCTTTTTACCAAGACCACAGGCACCAACCAATAATTAATGGTAATGGCCCCTTCACCAACCCAAAAGATCAAGCTGTTAAACAATTTATTATATGTCTCGATTGAACAAAGATCATGGTGGACAAGTCGCTACACATATTGTGGCGGAGTGGCAAACATCCTCCTCTACATAGGCAGGCAATCAAACGAGTAAGTGCTATTTTTCTGGCGATTTTGGAAGAGAAACCGCGTGGACTGAAGTGAAAGGAACAAATTTTAGTTTATTTTTAATTGTCATATTTATCTTGACTGAAAACCATCCCATCAAATTTTGTTAATATTATTATATAGGTCAGTGACAGAGGGATGGTCTAGCTGTTGTGCAACAGAACCAGACAATGCATGTACATGTAAATAGCAATAATTATTATAAGATTATATATAAAGTTAGATGGGGTAATATTAGACAGTTTCTCATTTTTTTTTACATCTCTTATCTTACCATAAATCCCATTTAATCTCTCATTTGAATCCTTGGATTCTCTGCAAAACTCTGCAACATATTGCCAAAATTCTATGTATGGTTCTCCTTGTTTTGATATCACAAGTAGGATGCTTTCCTAGTTCCAAGAATCTTCAGTAGCTGTTTGTTTTCAAATATTTTCTTCAGTGTATGTAGGAAACTGTGTTTGTGGCTGTGTAGCTTTATTGGACTGCAAAAATCTTTTTTAGCATTATAAGATTCCTTTCCTATGGCCCCACATATGATACTATTGCTCTGCCATTTTTAATAGGGTCGGTGATGTTGGGCCATGTGACTGCAAAGCCTTTGCACATTCTTTGTTTTCTATACAAAAGGAAGAAGGCATTGTTTGTGATGGGTACGCACCGTTTGGCTCTTTCTTCTCCTTATATTAAATGCTCAAATGTTTGTTGATTTAGTGTAGCTTCTCGATTCTTGAAAAAAAGAAGAAATATCTTATATAGGGTCACTTGCTTTCACTGTTTAAACTTTTGATCATATATGTACTAGCCTAGATCATAAAAATCAATACGAGACCAATGCATGTTCAAGGTTGTTGATATGTATATATTAAATTAATTTGATACAAATGAGTTGCATTTTTCTGGTTGAACTAACATGAATGTAACACTACATGTTATAAGATCATGTTTGATAAAATGTCGATGAAGGTCTTGATGTCGATCGAAACCATGAGACTAATTAAATAAATAGATCTAGAAGGAAAAAAAATGATATTTATCGTTGAGAATCACAAGTTAGAATAATTAAGAGACTTCAAAATATTTATTAGTAAATGGATTACTTCTCGTCAATCGATTTTGAGATGAAAATCTATAGGGGTATTAAAGCTCATAGAACCCAAATAGATATTTGATCCAAAAACAAAGATTGGGGTTCCAACCAAGAATGCTGAACTCAGAGAGTTCCTCGTCGTTTTTGTATAAAATTCCAAATAAAATTCGACACTCACGCGCTTGACGTATCTTCCCAACAAATTCCTGACAAGGACTCATGGGACGACATATCCCGATGGTCGGAGTAGTTTCAACAAGAGCTAAAAATTGTTTGGCTCAAAATGTTACAAAATCCATTTTTACTGATGAGTCAATTGGTAGCACATAGTTGACTTTGCAAGAGCATACAAGAACATAACAGATCTTGTGCATGCAAGCAATAATACACGTGTATTACAGGTCGTGGTCCATTTTTTGGGATCCCAGACTTCTGGCATCACTTGAAGGATCGAAACCACGGTTTTCTGGTGTCCCAAATTTGTACAAAGAGCGAGAGAAGAAAATGCAAAAGCCTTCACACTTACCATGTTTAGATGTTTCATATTCAACAAGTTTGACTTAACTCTCACAAGTGAAGATATTAGGATCTCATTAGCATACTATCATGTATAGGAAATAAGGTCTACGTATATAACCGAAAATTGATTCTACAAAGATGGTTATCCAGGTTTCTGGTCGATGTTCATGCATCTGATATAGGGAAGCAAATGAAGATGAAAGAGGGAAGAAATTGTGTTCCAATTTAGTATTTAATCGACCTAAGGCGTGCATGTTTGCTAGGGAGGGAAGATGTCTCTTTTGGAAATGTGTATTTATAGCATGGTTATTTTTCTATGGATCTACGAGTATGTAGAAGAAGTTGCTAAGTTTCATTGGAATAGAGCAGGACGTGAACCCGATTATCTCAATTACGATAGAAGCTTTTAGATGGTTGAGCTATTGTAGAGTCTAAGGTAAATAAAAATTCTTCAGTGTGCTTCAATGCTGAATTTCTAGCCACTTGAAGTATCCGAGCGAATTTGGGTACTCTCTAAAGGGATTGAATCCCAATACCATAGAAATGATTTATCGTTTTGTCCCAATTTTGTTACAAAATAATTACATAATAAAAACATAAAGAATTAGGCTAAACATGCTTTATACAGTAATTAATTAGGGAAAATGAATTAAACTTTTGTAGAACCAATTCTCAAAGACCTTTTTCCAATCTTCTAGATCCACTGTATAATCAAATCACGAGCAAGACATGACTGCCGATCTTTTTTGCTATTTTCTTTGGAACAAGGAAGCTTATGGGAGCTTTAGTGTTCTTGGAGTAGGGGAAGGCAAAACTAGAGAACTCTACTTTTTTTTTTTCTTTTTTTCATGAGAGTAAGAGAGACCTATTCTGTAAACATGGAGAGTGTTTTGAAAGAAATTGGTAAGAGGTTTCTTTCTTTGTGTAAAAACAAAATGAGAACCTAAACATTTGGGATCCTATTCACCACTCCTCTGCATTGTAGGGGAATTAAATATATATATTAATTAAATCAAAATTATTTATTTATCTATCTATTAAATATTAGTTAAATACATCTAATTTAATTAATTAATTAAATCTAATTTAATTGATCAATTTATTAAATATCATATATTTAATTTAATGTATATATGAATCATATTTTAATATATATATTCTCTCATAACCTATAGGTTTAACATGAATCCAATTTACAATAATTTTAACCTATAGTTTAATATGAATCCAATGCATATTAATTTAATATTTGAATAATATTCAAGTATTAATACTCTCATATTATAAAGTTTAATTTTTGAACCTAATTCAAGGAAAAATTAACTTTATATTATAATGTATCTTATACATTATACTAATTTCCTTAATTATTTTGAACATTTCAAATTCTTTCAACATTAAATATCTTTGTTTAACTCATTGTGAGCTAGCAGAGGGACCTAATGAACCTTTATAAGCAAAATCAATTCGAGATTAATTAATTAAACTCTTTAATTAAATTAATCAACTTTCATTAATTATGGGGCATACCACTAAAGACCCATAACTGCACTCTTATGAATTGTAGAATATTTATGTGTCAATTGATTGAACCAATATATGTAAGTCAATCATTTACAAACTGTTTGTAATTACCTAGTGCTCCTTAAGTACCACTGATCCTCTAATGAACAATCTGTTTATGGTTCAACCGTAAACAAAGTTCCTCTTGGGCCAATGAGAGGGTGAGACCTCATTGTTCAAGTTCTGGAGTCAGCACTTAAGGGAATAACCTATCTACTTATCTTAAAGGCGGAATGAGTCAATTCCATCTTGTGTAGTTATGTTCTCAGCTCCACACTTAGTATCATCCTCAGAATGGTAGGCATTTTAAGTTAGCGACTAGGGTTACTCTCACCCATACAAATCAAAGGACGACACTCATGAGTAGGAGTTCATAACTTATTTAGGATTGAGATTGAGTTACATGGTCATCGTTTGAAATATTAATCTCTCAAGTTAACGGTGTTACAAAGAGAGATTATATATTTCATGATCCAGTCTTATACAATCTCATTATATAGGATGCCCTCACTTGTATGTCTGCACATAAACATTTGGATCAAATTGTTTGTAATAGTTACAACTCTTGTATGTTTTATCTATAGTGCTACCAAGATAAGACATTCAATCTTATCCATATACTATAGACATTTTTAAGTTATTACTTGAACACGATCCACTTGTATGTCAATCACATACTGTTTAAGTTACATAAAATAACGAATTTGAGTTATGCCCAGAAATAAATAACACTTATTTATGAAAGAACAAATAAGATTTTTATTTATATAAAATTTGTTTAGAAAATTTAAAACTATAAGATTAGGACATAAATCCTAACACTGTCGATAAAATTTAAGAGTCGATAGAATAACACGAGGAAGAACGTAAAAAATTTCAATACTATGCGTTGAAACCCAAATATTCCTATTAGAATAAAAGAAACCAACAAGGACCAATCAGAAAAAAGAAGCCAACCACCTAAGCAATGGTGCAAAGTCAGAAAATCCATTTGGATTGGATATATAAAAGGAAGAAAAAGGAAACAACCAATCAATTCTGTTTTTAAAAGAATTATACCAACCTGTATTATATGGACACCTGCCCATTATTAGTTAAAAAAATTATTCCCAATTTTTTCCTCTTTCATTGCCTAAAACCCTAAGGGTAAAGCTGTATAAGTATGCCATAAAGAGGCCCTCTGTATTAGTGTGAAATTACACAGAAATAGAAGAAAACCATTGAAGCTGCAACCTCCCCTGTTTTCTCTTAATTCCAACTTGGTATCAGAGCTTTTAATGGCCAACACCTCACATGCCGGAATGACGACAACAATGTCTGAAACCACGAAGTTCAGCACGCCACTGTTAAACGAACTTCTCAATCAAATCACAAGCACAAAGCTCGAACGAGAGAATTCTATGTTGTGGAAAACTCTAGCGTTACTGATTTTCCGAAGGTATCGGCTAGAAGGATACCTCTCAGGTACAAAAGTCTGCCCTCCCATGTTCATACCTCCCCATTGAAGGTCTGTATGTACATGAGGTAGGAACGACTGTTTCTGATCTTTCCGGAGGTGCATCAAGCTCCATAGGTGAGCAAATGTTGAATCCTCTCTATGAGGCCTGGATCACAGCTGATCAGCTACTATTAGGATGACTATATAACTCAATGGCACCAGAAGTTGCCGTGCAACTCATGGGGTTTGAAAATTCCAAAGCTCTATGGGATGCTATCCATGCCCTCTTTGGTGTTCAATCACGAGTTGAGGAGGATTACCTTCGTCAGGTTTTCAACAAACACGCAAAGGGAACTCAACCATGTCCAAATATCTGAAGCTTATGAAATTACACTCAGACAACTTGGCTTAAGCAGGAAGTTCATTATCACCTCGTAACTTAATCTCTCAAGTTTTACTTGGTTTAGATGAAGAATATAATCTAGTTGTAGTTGTGATTCAAAGCAAACCTGACATATCCTGATTGGATATGCAATCCGAGCTCCTCTTTTTTGAGAAATGATTAGAGCCTCAAAACTCGGCCAAGTCCTTTGTTGCTTCTGCAAGGAATCCATCAGTGAATGTAGCTTTTAACAAAGGTAATGGCAATGTCAAACCTACGACCACCAACATTAATCAAGGTAATGTGAAGTTCCAGCACAACAACACAAAACCTAATTACTCCAACAATGGAGGAGGAGGCAATCGAGGTAGGGGCAATCGCCCTATGTGTCAAGTCTGCTCCAAATATGGTTATGCAACTGATGTATGTTATCAACGATACAATAGGGAATATGTACCCAATGTAAGTCAAGGCAGAGGGTCTTGCCATCAACAACCACCCAACAACACTCTATCAGCCTTCATGACATTCTACTCCAACAATCTGTTCACTGCTACACCTAAGAGTTCAGTTGATGTCAACTGGTATGCTGATAGTGGTGCTACTAATCATGTCACAGTAGATCCAACTCACATTGCCAATCCAACCGAGTATTCAGATACTAATCTTGTAACAGTTAGTAATGGTGATAAGCTATATATTTCTGCTGTAGGTAACTCAAGTTTAAAATCTGGACAGTGTGTACTTAGTTTGGAAGAAGTTTTTTTATGTTTCATCTATTGCAAAGAACCTAGTAAGCATCTCTAAACTAACTCAAGATAATGATATCTTTGTGGAATTTCATGGAACTTGCTGTTTGATAAAGGATAAGCATTTGGGCAACACTCTGGTGAAAGGCACACTTAAGGATGGCCTCTATCAGCTTGGAGAAACAATCGTACGACCATATGATGTCTCAAAGCATAGAAGATCAGAAACCCTCAGACCTTTGGACAAAAATAATGGCTCAAAAGCACTTTTACTATCCAATGTCAGTGTAAATGTTATTGAGTCAACATATCTGTGGCATAGAAGATTAAGTCATCCCTCCCCCAAAGTTTTGAAGTCAATATTAGATCAGTGTAAACAATCCATCAAAGTTAATGAAAAACCCCTATTCTGTGACTCATATCAGTTGGGCAAATCACACTCTCCCTTTTTCACAATCTGAATCAAGAGCCAAGGCTAATTTTGACTTAATTCATTTTGATGTATGGGTGTACACTGCTGAATTGAAGGTTCTAAATAAGCATAAGTGGATGAGGACCATGATGAATGAAGTTGGAGATGGAATGTAGATGCTATGTTATGCATATTTACACTTTATGCGATACTACTTCTTGATGTATGCGTTATTAATGAAATGCTTATAGTATGCTATGCGTTGTCACAAGTTTCCTTGCGTTGAAACCAAGTATAATTCCAACGCAAGTTTCTCGGAGTAATCTGAGGTCGAACACAGGGATTGTTGTCGTTAATGTGTTACGTTCGTGATATATGTGACCGATTTTGCAATTAATAAAAGAGTGTGACTTGTACATGAAATTAAAGTGCGGTAAAGTAAAATCGTGCGGTAAAATAAAGTTGCGATAATAAAGTAAAAGTGCGATAAAAGTAAACCTAAGCTATTATGATACAAGATACAAGATCCACGATACATGATACTGAGTTTGAGACTGGTTGTGAAGTTTATACAAAGGATCGTGTTATGCGGTGGCAAGTCTTTATGTATGAATCAGAAATAGAAAGGGTAATTAATATAAACATCGCAAGTTTATTAATTGCATTAAAGATATAATTAAGGTTCCGCTTTCCCTTGGCGTACACCTCTCGGTGATCGGCCGCGTTCCCACATCTTTGTGGTGGAACAAGGATGAACATAATGAACGCAAGGTTGCTTCCATCTCTGGAAGTACTTCTCGCTTTAGTTAATGCATTCTTCCAACCTTCTCTTGACAGGAGGAATGACATCTTCACTTCTGCTCTCACAGGTGAAGATGCCGTGTAGCATGCTTTAGCTAAACATATTTATTTCCTTAGCACAAATTAATTTACTTGTTTAATTCTTACTAATCACCAGGGGATTAAGAAAATATCGTGGAGAAAACAATTCATGGATGAACGGAAATAGATAGAGAGAGGATAATGGAAATGATCAATATAATTAATACTAAGATTAAGCGTCTGATACATGGTGTGAATGATAAAGATTAAGAAGATGAGTACAAGTGATGAAAAGAGAGAGAAACAAATACAGAAGAGTGTCAACGTCTTGACACAGATCTGGACGGTGGATTTTCTTGCCATCTTGTGGAGTGAATGAAGAGAAGAGCTTCCCTCTCAGGCTTGCTCGTCCGGTAGAAGTGACCTTTGTATAGAGATTCAATGGCGGGGATTGAAAGGATTTGCCCTGAGACTCACCTCTCGGCCTTGTCTCTTAATTCTTCCCGGATCTACTCAGATTAGCACTCAGACTAGCCTTTCTCTCAATATACAAATATCAAAATATTCCTGTCTCAAGTATATTTTGCAATGGAATTGCATAGGCTATTTATAGGCTCAGCTTTGACTCTTTGAAGTGTGGACCCCACTTTATTGTTAAGGCAGTTCCTAAAATGGTGAAATGAATATTCCTTCTGTTACGCAATCAATCCCATCAGAAATACACAACGGTTAGCTGTACACGCATTTGAATCCTCCGCCATTACGTTGCTCTTTTGCATCTTCGATCGTGTGCCCGCATGCGGTGTTGTTTTTTATTATCGCATACGGTTGAAGTTAAGCTCTGAATCGAATATCACATGCGCCGTCATTGCATTGATCATTTTTTCATTATTGATTGACGGACGCAATGCAACGGAGATGCGTTGTTCATTTTCTGCGGACGCAATGTAAAGTATACATAACGGACGCAATGTAAAGTATACATATCTAGAAATGTTGTCTTTAATGAAACTGAATTTCCATTTTCTGCGGTTTTCAGGTGATTAGTGACTGTTCCCAAGCTCTCCTTCCATCACTGTCTATCCAAATGTCTACCCCACTTGTCCAAGCCCTCCCTGAGCCATTACAAACAAATTCTATTATATCTAATATCAATCCTCCTCAAATTCCTTCACCAAGCTCTGCTAATCATCCTACTATGATAGAGCCATCACTCAACCCCTCAACTAATGCACCACAAACCATATCTCCTGTACAATAACCTTATAGCTCCCCAACTCCTTCTCCTATCAATGTTCTCTCTCACATGACCATCTCACCATCTCAGGACATTATTGGCTCTCCACAAACAGACCATTCACCCTTACCTGCATCCATTCAGTAGCCCACCATTCCCACTGAGCAACAGCAGCACACAGTCTCACTCTAACCGACACATCCGATGATCACCAGAGCAAAGGCTGGAATTTTCATGCCCAAAATCCTGCTCACAACTGCTAAAATTGATTAGACTGTCACTGAACCAACCAGATTCAAAGAGGCGCTTAGTACATCTCAATGGAAAGCAACTATGGACAATGAGTATCAAGCGTTAGTTCAAAGAAACACATGGCATCTCGTACCACCCTCTGACTCATACAATGTTCTAGGTAACAAGTGGATCTTCCGGTTAAAGAAACACCCTGATGGCTCAATTGACAGATACAAAGCGCATTTGGTAGCAAAGGGGTTTCATCAACATCAAGGGATAGATTTCTTTGAGATGTTTAGTCTTGTAGTTAAGGCTTCACTATCAAAGTTGTGCTTAGCATTGCTGTTTCGAAAGGATGGGAGATCCGTCAGCTTGATTTCAATAATGCCTTCCTAAATGGAAACCTACAAGAAGAAGCATATATGAAGCAGCCTACTGGGTATGTTAGCACTGAACATCCTGAGTATGTGTGCAAGTTAAACAAAGCAATTCTATGGCTTAAAACAAGCCCCTCGGGCCTGGAGCAACACACTAGGCAGTGCCTTAGTCAGTTGGGGATTCAAAGCATCAAAGGCTGACAATTCATTGTTTATATTTCACACTCGGGAGGCTGTTATATTTCTGCTGGTTTATGTAGATGATCTGATAATAACAGGTAGCAATCCTCAACTAATATCCCAACTCATCAACCTATTTGACAGCAGGTTTGCATTAAAGGACCTAGGCCACCTCACCTATTTCTTAGGTATCCAAGTCCACTATCTCAAGTCAGGCTTCATCTTAAATCAATCAAAGTATGTGGAAGACTTACTCCACAAACTTGGTCTCACTGATCTTAAACTGGTAGCCTCCCCCTGCACAGTAGGTAAACTCCTTTCAATAACTGATGGACAACCACTATTTGATCCTTACTTGTTTAGAAGCACCATCGGAGCCCTTCAATACCTAACACATACGAGACTGGATATAACATACATAGTTAATCATTTGAGTCAATTCTTGAAGGCTCCTACGAATATTCATTGGCAAGCAACTAAGTGGGTACTCCGATACATCAATGCCACCAGACATCATGGTCTCCTTTTTCAACCTAGCACTAATTTACAACTTACAACATACTCGGATGCTGATTGGGCTTCCAACATTGATGACAGAAAATCTATTGCAGAATATTATGTGTATGTCGGCAACAATCTAGTCTTTTGGTCCTCTAAGAAGTTGTTGAAATGCCTTGAATCTGTTTGCTGGCGCTTCGAATTTACCTAGTACGGGGGTCTCGCTGTTGTTGAAATGCCTTCGAACAACCTATTCAGATTTTGTATTTAGCATATTTATTTATTTGCAGTTATTTACGATTTTGACCCTAGGGTTTAGAGTAGTGCGATATATAAACTCTCTAACCTAGAAGCGTCGTTTTTTGATGTAATTTTGAAAACATTCTCTCAAATAATATTGTTCTCCCTCTACCCGTGGACGTAGCTAACACACTGTTAGTGAACCACGTATATCTGTGTGTCGATCTTCCCTACTCTATGTTCCTTTTTTTGTGTTTTTTAATTGTCGATTTCGCAACAAACTGGTATCAGAGACTTGTTAGGGTTTTTTTTCAAAATTCCACATTTGTTCGATAATTGAAGATGTCTGGCATGAACGTAAAGATCGAAAAATTTACCGGGAGGAACAGTTTTGGCTTATGGTAAATCAAGATGCGATCCCTGCTAAAGCAGCAGGGGCTGTGGGCGCCGCTGACGGGTAAGTCAAAGAAGGCTGTCGGGGATGACGAAGAGTGGTAGACTCTTGAGGAGAAGGCTCATTCGACGATCATGCTATGTTTGGCTGATGACGTCATCATCGAGGTCGCAGATGAAGAAACTGCCGCTGGTCTTTGGTTGAAGTTGGAGAGTCTTTACATGATGAAATCTTTAACCAAGAAGTTGTTTCTGAAGAAACGTTTGTATCATCTACGTATGCAGGAAGGTACGTTTCTACGAGACCATCTTGATCAATTAAATAAAATTTTATTAGATCTGCGTAATGTAGAAGTTAAGGTTAAAGATGAGGATGCTGCCCTAATTCTGTTGACATCTTTGCCGCCATCTTATGAGATTTTCGTTGACTCGTATATTGGAGGGAAAGAAAATCTGACCTTAGAAGATACAAAGTCCATGTTGCTTATGAGAGAGGACCGTCAGAATGCAGGAAGTTCAGTTACAGAAAGTTAGACATCTGTGTTAGCTGCTACAGGAAGCAAGGGACATAGGAATTCTGGTAAGCAGAAGTCGAACCAGAATAAAAGGTCTTTGAAGTCAAATGGTTCTAGATCAGATGATATTTGTAACTACTGTAAAGAAAAAGGGCATTGGAAAACCAAATGTCCTAAGATAAAAAGGAATCAGGAAAAGAAGGAAAAGAGTGACAAAAGGGAAGCATCCGCCTCTGTTGCATAAGTTGAGATTGATTCTGAAGAAGTCGAGATCGATTCTGAAGGAGATCTAGCTTTAGTTGTGAATGAACAGTCACATTCTGATGATGTATAGGTTCTTAATTCTGGGGCATCTTATCATATGTGCCCAAATAAAGAGTGGTTCTTAACCTATCAACAAATAGATGGAGGGAATGTTAGCACGGCTAATGGTGCTGTGTGCAAGATAGTTGGAATCGGCTTAGTCAAGATACGAACACATAATGATGCCTTCTACACTTTAAAAGAGGTTAGACATGTTCCACTAATGAAGAAGAGTTTGATATCCTTTAGTGTACTCGATAGCAAGGGTTACAGTTTTGAAGGTAAATGTAGAGCAATGTATGTCTATAAGGGTTCTGAGGTAGTTTTGAAAGGCATAAAGCGTGGAACACTGTACTTTCTATTAGGTTCCATGATAACAGGTTATGCTGTTGTTGCATCGTCAGTCATTCATAAGGATGATATGACTAAGTTATGGCATATGAGACTTGGTCATATGAGCGAAAAAATGATGCAAATTATGTCAAAAAGAGATCTTCTTTGTGGGCATAAGGTGCAGAATTTTGAATTTTGTGAACATTGTGTATTTGGGAAGCTTCATCGCAGCAAGTTCCCAAGAGGTGTTCATCGTACAAAAGGAACACTTGATTATATTCATTCAGACTGTTGGGGACCTTGCAAAGTTGAATCTATTAGAGGCAGTAGGTATTTTTTTTGTGTGTCTATAATTGATGATTACTCAAGAATGACTGGGTTTTTATGATGAAACATAAAAGTGAAGCCTTCAAGAATTTCAAGCAATGGAAGATATTGATTGAAAATCAAACCGGGAAGAAGATCAAAAGGCTGCAAACTGATAATGGTCTGGAATTCTGTGGATCTGAATTTAATGAGTTCTGTAAAGCTGAGGGATTGTTCGCCATCATACTGTTAGGAATACTCCACAACAAAATGGGGTTACAGAACGTATGAATCAGACGTTGTTGGAGAGAGCAAGATGTATGCTCTCTAATGCAGGGGCAGAAGCAGTGAATACATCATGTTATCTGATCAATCGTGGACCTCACACAGCTATTGATTGTAAAACACCTTACGAGGTGTGGTCTGGTAAGCCTGCAGATTTTTCTTTATTAAAATTTTTTGGTTGTACTGTCTACTATCATGTTAATGAGGGTAAATTAGAACCAAGAGCTAAAAAGGGTATATTTATGGGTTTTGGGAATGGAGTTAAGGGATATAGAGTCTAGTCACCTTCTGAGAATAGAGTCATACTTAGTAGGACTGTGATATTTGATGAAAATTCCATGCTTAACTCAACTGTAAAGCCTTTTGTGACGTCTACTGATGTGGGAGAAAGTAGTAGTGTTGATAAACAGGTGGAGATGCAATTCACTTTAGCTGTGAATGAATTACAACATCAAGGTGGAGAAGATCAACATGTTACTACAAAAACTGATGTGCAACCAGAAATTAATGTGCCTAGAACGTCAGAAGTTGATTTGCCTGAGAATTCTAGATCACGAGTAGATGAACCGAGTATAGCTCGTGATAGAACTAGAAGAGTTGGTGTTGGACCTCCTGTGAGGTATGGTTTTGAAGATATGGTTACTTTTGCATTGCAGGTTGCTGAAGAGGTGGATCCTCATGAGCCATCCACCTATAGAGAAGCTGTGTCATGTGGTGAGTCTGCTAAATGGCTTGCTGCTATAGGGGACGAGATGGAATCTCTTGCAAAAATCTGACTTGGGAATTAGTTAAACGACCAAAGGAGAGAAAAATTGTCACTTGTAAATAGTTCTTCAAGAAAAAGGAGGGAATATCGCCTTCAGAGGGTATTAAATATAAAGCTCGACTTGTTCCTAGAGGGTTCACACAAAGGGAAGGAGTTGATTATAATGAGATCTTCTCACTAGTAGTCAGACATACTTCTATCAGGGTGTTACTAGCTATAGTAGCACATCAGAATTTGGAACTTGGATAACTAGATGTGAAGACAACTTTCTTACATGGAGAGTTGGAGGAAGAGATTTATATGACCCAACCAGATGGGTTCCAGTGTCCAGGTAAAGAAGATTATGTTTGCAAGTTGAAGAAATCTTTGTATGGGTTAAAGCAGTCTCCAAGGCAATGGTACAAACGATTTGACAGCTATATGATTGAACTTGGTTATAATAGGAGTCCGTATGATTGTTGTGTATATCACAACAAAGCTGATGATGGTTCGATGATTTATCTACTTTTATATGTAGATGATATGCTCATAGCTGCAAAGTCCATGTCTGATATTTTGAAATTGAAGAATCTTTTCAGTGTTGAGTTTGATATGAAGGATTTGGGTGCTACTCAGAAAATTCTGGGTATGGAGATTTATAGGGACAGAGGTAAGAATAAGCTCTTCTTGTCACAGAAAGGATATATTCAGAAAATATTGTCCAGGTTTGGTATGTCAACAACTAATCCTATAGATACTTCTAGTGCTGTAAATGCTCGTTTGTCATCTGAGTTTTCACCACAACCTGAAGCTGAGAAGGAGTACATGTCTCGAGTTCCTTATACTAGGGCAGTGGGAAGTTTGATGTATGCTATGGTCTGTACTAGGCCTAATCTTGTCCATGCTGTTAATGTTGTCAGCAGATTCATGGGTCAACCTGGGAATGAGCATTGACAAGCCGTTAAAAGGATTTTTTGTTACCTTAGAGGTACATCTGATGTTGGTCTTGTTTATGGGAATTGCACAGAGTGTTTGGTGACTGGTTATTCTGATTCTGACTATGCTGGAGATGTTGATAGTAGGAGGTCTATGACTGGCTATGTGTTCACTCTGGGTGGTTCTGTTGTTAGTTGGAAGGCAACGTTACAGTCTACAGTTACTTTGTCTACTACTGAAGCAGAGTACATGGCCTTGACAGAAGCTGCTAAAGAGGGAATATAGCTGAGGGGGTTAGTTGGTGATCTTGGTTTGCATCATGACCAAGCTATTGTATATTGTGACAGTTTGAGTACAATATGCCTAGCCAAGGATCAAGTTCATTATGAGAGAACTAAGCACATAGATGTAAGATATCACTTCTTAAGAGGCGAGCATAGAGTTAAAGTGATGAAAATTAGTACTGCTGATAACCCTGCTGATATGTTCACCAAACCGGTTCCTCAAGGCAAGTTCCAACATTGTTTGGACTTGCTGAATGTTTTGAATTATTAGCGGTCCCCTTTGTGGGACACTTTAAGGCATGAGGGAGAAGTATGGGTACGTCTGGCGATATTGATTTATGTTGCATTTGGTACATCTGTTATCTGAGAGAGAATTCAAGTCAAGGTGGAGATTTGTTGAAATGCCTTGAATCTGTTTGCTGGCGCTTCGAATTTACCTAGTACGGGGGTCTCTCTGTTGTTGAAATGCCTTCGAACAACCTATTCAGATTTTGTATTCAGCATATTTATTTATTTGCAGTTATTTACGATTTTGGCCCTAGGGTTTAGAGCAGTGCGATATATAAACTCTCTAACCCAGAGGCGCCGTTTTTTGATGTAATTTTGAAAACATTCTCTCAAATAATATTGTTCTCCCTCTGCTCGTGGACGTAGCTAACACACTGTTAGTGAACCACGTATATCTATGTGTCGATCTTCCCTACTCTATGTTTCTTTTTTTACTTTAATTGTCGATTTCGCAACAGAAGCAAACAACGATTGCAAGATCCAACACAGAATCTGAATATCGAGTACTTGCTCATGCCACAACTGGGATCATCTGGCTTAAACAACCGATGAGTGAACTATAAATTCAAACAACCTACAAACTGATTCTATGGTGTGACAACATAAGTGCTGGAGCTCTAGCCTCAAACCCGGTGATTCATGCTCGAACGAAACACATTGAGCTTGATGTACACTTTGTTCGTGACCAATTCATCAATGGCCAACTTGAAGTATGATACATTCCATCGTCAGATCAAATTGTTGATTGCCTGACAAAGCCGTTGACACAATCTCAATTTCACCAACTTTGAAACAAACTCGGTGTTGTTGACCTCCCCACGAGTTTGAGGGAGCATGTTAGAATAAAAGAAACCAGCAATGACCAATCAGAAAAAAGAAGCCAACCACCTAAGCAATGTAGTGCCAAGTCAGAAAATCCAATCGGATTGGATATATAAAAGGAAGAAAAAGGAAATAGCGAATCAATTCTGTTTTTAAAACAATTATACCAACCTGTATTATATGGACACCTGTCCTCTATTAGTTAGGAAAATTATTCCCAATTTTTTTTCTCTTTTGTTGCCTAAAACCCTAAGGGTAAAGCTGTATAAGTATGCCATAAAGAGGCCTTTGTATTAGTGTGAAATTACACAGAACTAGAAGAAACCATTGAAGTTGCAGCCTCCCTTGTTTTCTCTTAATTCCAACTATTCCCAATGTTGAAGCATGAAAGTATTTTTCCGGCCACCTAACGATTAGGGAAAGTAATCTGGAGGACATCATGAGTGCCGACATTTCCATTAACATATTGATGCGAGCAATTACCTTTTGTGCTGTTATTTGGTCTTTGGGGAGGAATTGCTTATTCCCCCTGTTGGTATTACGTCAAGCATAATAAAAACCAATATGCATCAATTGCTCATGGGTTAGAGGATAATTTGACATGAAAAATGCCAAGATACATTAAGCTGTTGAACCATGGAGAATTGTGAGACGAATAAAAAATATGCGTCACTGATGGTACTATAAGAGAGGGAAATTGGGAATGAGATTGAAATTATTATCGTATTAGAGTCATAATAGAAAGTGGGTCATGACATTTGGGAAAAGGATTTAGAATGAATGAAGAAACAATTGAACCTTGTCTTGGCAACAGAATGCAGGATCAAGGGTAGAAGTCAAATGATGAGTCAAACACGCTAACAGTGTTCATAGACAATTGGAGGAAACCCTTTTCTAATGCTTAAATTGAAGCTGCAGCCTCCCTTGTTTTCTCTTAATTCCAACTATTCCCAATGTTGAAGCATGAAAGTATTTTTCCGGCCACCTAACGATTAGGGAAAGTAATCTGGAGGACATCATGAGTGCCGACATTTCCATTAACATATTGATGCGAGCAATTACCTTTTGTGCTGTTATTTGGTCTTTGGGGAGGAATTGCTTATTCCCCCTGTTGGTATTACGTCAAGCATAATAAAAACCAATATGCATCAATTGCTCATGGGTTAGAGGATAATTTGACATGAAAAATGCCAAGATACATTAAGCTGTTGAACCATGGAGAATTGTGAGACGAATAAAAAATATGCGTCACTGATGGTACTATAAGAGAGGGAAATTGGGAATGAGATTGAAATTATTATCGTATTAGAGTCCCAAACAATACTTTGAAAGTGGGTCATGACATTTGGGAAAAGGATTTAGAATGAATGAAGAAACAATTGAACCTTGTCTTGGCAATAGAATGCAGGATCAAGGGTAGAAGTCAAATGATGAGTCCAACTCGCTAACAGTGTTCATAGACAATTGGAGGAAATCCTTTTCTAATGCTTAAAATCTCCGAAAAATGATAAAAAATGTGTCGGGAGACCTACTCTAGACGACAAACTAGTCGTTGGGAGTTTGATCACAATTTGGTCAAACTCTCGACACATGCTTTTTACCTGTGGGGGTTTGTAGCAGCTACCGATGCCATATATAAGTCGTTGATAGTTATCGACAACCCTCGATGCTACCGTTACATAGTCGGGAGAGATTAATTCTCCCGACGGTTATTTTAGGTGTTGGAAGAGTCTCTTTTTCTTGTAGTGACCATTTCCAAAAGCAATCAAAATTAGACAGAGACAAGAAAAAAAATGTCTAACCCAACGAGGTCCAAGCTCAAAAAGAGTACATCAAAGGATTGAAACAAGAGTTAAAAGGAGACTCAACAAGGACTCAACAAGGTTGCCGAAGGCTTCCAAAGTACATTAAATGAATAAACCACATTTTTACAAGAGATTATTGTAGAAATCGAGACACTTCAAAGTTTGGGCTAAAGAATATAGAGGCCAACTTAGTTCTAAACTTCTAACACGTTTACAGAAGTGGATTTCTTCTACAACATTTTAGGCCAAATAGTTTCTAACTTTCCTTCAAGTTGCTCCGACCACTTGAATACGCCGTTGTTGTGAGAGATTAGTTGGGAAGATACCCTAGTTGAATGTGTCTACCATCCTAGGGGGCCTTAGAGCTCCTAAAATGATGTATAATTGTACGAGATCACACAACTAAATTGATTGAAAACTTTTCGTGTGTGCCTATACGAAAACATAAATCTCGAAAGTCAATACTACATTCTTGATTTTAAACTATTTGGTTGGGAGCTCGTGATAATGTATAGAAAAAATAAATAAAAATAAAGCAACAGATCAATAAGATGTGGAATCTAAACAAATGAGGTTAATCAAAGGTTTTAGAGGCTAAAGCTCCCAATTTGATCATAAACTCGCACATGATTGTATGACCAAATTGAGTGAGATTTTTTCGTATCTAAACAAAATCATAAGCTTCTCAATGGTTAAGAGTACTCTATTCTCAATTCTAATCTTATAAAGTAAAGATAAGGTAGGAAATTTGTGATCGTTTGCGAAACAACAAAAATAAATCAAGCAATAGAAGCAATAAGAATAAGAATAACAATCAAATGATTCAAGATAATAGTAAATGACAGAAATACCTCAAGTCTCAAGTAAAGTTGTCAAAATAAGGATAGAAAGGAGGGGAAAAAAAAAACTAATTTTGACCTAAAACCAAAAAAAAGGTTTTTATTATGCCTGTATCCATTTCCATAGTTCATCTTTTAATTCTCTAACCTACCTAAATAATAAATAAAATAAACCAGACTAAGCCAGACAAAATATGTGGCTTATGTGGCTTACACTAAGTACAGTGAAATAATTAGAAATAATCCAAAATATAATTTTGGAAAATAATACTCCTCACATTCTAACAAATTTCTACTTCTAGTTGATTTAAAACATTTACGAAATGTCAATAAATAGTTGTATATTTTTGAAATAAAGTACAAAATTTAAAAATATTCCTTACAACTTTAGCTTTTATTTATTTTTGATAAAATTAAAATTCGACAGTATCGTGACCATATCCAACTAAAAAAATTAACATTAATATTGAAAATTACTTTATCCAAAAAAAAAAATAAAAAGAAAGAAAGAAAATTAAGCAGCATACAAAGCAAATCAACTTTGTATATAATTTGACATTACATACATATATATATGAAAACCATAAAGATCATAAGTTGCAACAAGGCAAAGAAAGTATGATATTTCAGCATTTCATAAAGCATATGTTTGCTTTATTTGAATTTAAAACACACTGGAAACAAACTTTATTTCATCGTACAATGATATACTTTCATTGTTAACCAACATGGTAGCAGATAGGGTGCTGCAGGTTTTTGTTCTCTAATTCTTAACACTCTGAGTTTGGTCATGGCCATGGTGGCCGTGGTCATGGCCGTGATCGTGGTGTCCATGATCGTGGTCATGGTGATGATGACCATCCAAGTCGTTGACGTTAGCATCGTGGCCATGGTGTCCGCCGTGGTGTCCATGTCCTCCGCCGTGGTGTCCATGATGACCATCTAAGCCATCAACATTAGCATCGTGGTCATGTCCATGGTGACCGTGGTCATGATCGTGGTGTCCATGGTCATGGTGGTGGTGTCCATGATCATGGTGGTGGTGTCCATGATGATCACTCTCTACACCACCTTTATCCTCCTCTACATATAAAATAAATGAAAATAAGGATTGTGGTAGATATAATAATCGAGCTTGAAGTATTTGCAAATATAGTACAACAAAAGGATTTGCTAATATAACACTCCAAAAAAATTTGCAAACATAACAAAATCTAAACATCAGGGTCTATTAGTGATAAATCGTATCACTAATAATAGAAGTCTATCAACAATAGAGTTAAAACATATTAAGTTCAAATAACATATTAGGTTTAAACACTGCCATACCTAAAAGTTAAATTAAGTAAATTTAAGAAAATTTTCTACTTTTTCATCTTATTCCAAAAAAGTTAATTTTTTTAAATCAATATAATCATTATAAAATCCATTTTGAAATTCTACTATTCAATCTCATGTGAGTGGAATATCAACATGAAATCCAACGACCTACTCAACTATTTTCTAATGGTGACCAAATAAACAAGTTTTTTAAACTCATGATTTTCTACTTTAATATCATACTAAAGTTATAAGCACATATCCAAAAAAGAATACACAAAAACATATTTTTATCTTTTTAACATATTATTAACAACAAAATTTAGAGAGAGCGAGTTTGGTATAAGCAAACAAACCGAGTAAACGAGCTGAGACATGAGAGGAGACGAAAAGAAGAGCGAGAAGGAGGCCGAGAACGAGAAGGGTCTTGGAGTAAGCCATTTTTGGTCAACAAAGATCAGTTGGAAATGTAAGTGTTTTGCTCAAGTTGGGCTATTTTGGTGCTTAAACATTGCATTATCACTATCAATTTATAGACGGTTGGAGGCTGGGTTAGGTATTGGGTGATGAATGAATTAAGGTGAATTTAGTCAAAAAGCAAGTATTTTGGTTGAGAAAAACCCACAAGTAATCCTTGTTTCAACACAATAAATAATTGACCATTTCTTCAAAGATGATTCAAAATCAACACCCTTCATTTCTTTGTATAAAAAAATTAAACTAATCCAAACGGCAACCTCGTCCTCGACCTAGATCGTATGAATAAAACATCTAGGTATAATATTGTCAAAAATAAAAAATTACCATGTTTGGTTATCCATGGAATACGATTAGATGTTTATGTTAATCAATATATAATAGTATTTATGTTTATTTTGTATGTCAAATCTCTAACACTCTTATATAATTATGATCCATTAATTAATTAATAAATTAAACTTAATTATAAGTAATTAATAAGAGTTAGTCCATCAATAACTTTTAATCAAATAATTAACTATAATAAATATTTCTCTAAAAGACTATAAAAATAAGATTTTTTTTTGGTTCAAATAACTATAATTATTGTAACAAAATAAATATTTTTACTAGATTATTTAGTTGGATAAATTTAACATACTATAGTTTTTTTTCCTTTTGAAAAGTTTAACATACTATAGTCAATTAATTAATAGTTTTAATAAATATTTAATTTCACGAATTTGATCCGTTTTTTATAATAAAATTGTACCAAGTAAATATATCTTGAATATTTATTTAATATATTACAACGTAACAATTAGTTGGGTTTATTTCAAATAATCAATATCAATTGAAATTTAACTTTTCATATACTATTATTTTTAATTAATTAACTTTAAAAATTAACTTATGAAAGCGAGCATAATTAATTGAAATAAAATTCTAGACCAAAAGGTATGAGGTTCAAATCTCCTCACCCTATTTTGTACTCAAATAATAATAATAATAATAATAATTTCAATATAATCTAATCAACTATGACCTTAATTTGAGCCTATTAAAAATTAATTAATTATTATCAAATCAAATGTTAAAAGACTATTTTGGTCCCTCTACTTTGAGTTAAATCAACTAACATAGAATATGTGCCAACATGAGCATTATTCTTCTTATAACAAAATAATAAAAAAATCAATGTTAATAATTTAAAATGCCAAAACGAATATAATTCAACTAACATAAAATATTTGTTAACATTAGCATAATTCAACTAGCTAGCATAAAATTTATACTATGGATCTTGAGATCAAAAGTTCAATTCTTCTACTTCCCTTATGCTAAAAAAACAAAAAACTAACATAAAATATGCATTCTCGAATCCCTCCGACCCCACTTGCAATAATCTTTAAACTCAAAAGAGGAGAAAAAAAAAAAGACCATTGAATACTTGAGGGCAAGGTAATTCAAGAACTACCCCAAGGTAATTCAAGAACTACCCCATTCTTTGTCCCGCAAATACTTGAAAGCAAATCTAAAATCAATCCCTTTTTCCGATGGAAAATGGGTTGGGAAAAGTAAAAAGCGGCGGAAAAGGCTGTTTCGACGCCAATTTTACTGTCGACATGGTCATTGGAAAACCTTCTGCCGACGCAAAAAAAGTTTCATCATCGAAAATAGTAGATCTCCCGACCAGAGAAGTGGGGCAGATTTCTCCCAACGCTTAGAGAGTGTCGTCGACAAAAGGCACTTCTCCCCACGTCAAATATTGGTTTTTTGGCGTCGGGAGTAATACCTTCTGCCAACAACACTCTCTAAGCATCGGGAGAAGTCTAGATTTATGTGAGAAATAACCTCTCTCAACGCCAAATTCGTGATTTTATCATTGAAAAAAGTTGCCTTTCTCGACATCAACCTATTTTAGCATCGGAAAAAGCTACTTATCCTAACGACATATTGGAATAGCATCGGAAAAAGGTAAAAACAAAATTCAAAATAATGTTTATTTTTTCCGACACCTTTAAAGTTGGCATCGGTAATAGTTTTTTTTTTAAAATTTTTTTTTCTTATCTACTAAATATCCAACCTATTTGATTATTACAAATTTAGTCAAATAAACTAAAATCAAACAACTAATACATTTAATAATTATTTTTCTTAAACTTTACATAATATCCATAAAACAACTAAAAGTAAGATCATCTTAAACATTATATTATATCCACGAAACATAAACAATGAAATAACATTACATAATGTCGACAAAACATACACTCCGAAATACTTACAACATACAAATCTACAACCTAATTTTCATCGTCCAGAGATGAATTTTGAACACAAACCTCGAGATACATACATACAAAATATAAATTTAAATAATATCAAACTCAAGAAATTTATCCGTATATCAATCTTAATCTTAATCTCAAACTCAAGAAATTTATCCTTATATCAATCTTAAACTCAATATAAAACTTAAAACTCAACTCAAACTTAAACGTAACTATGCATTTATCGCTATACCAACTTTGAACTTAACCTAAGAACATTAGCAAATTCGAACGAACTTTAGGCAATCCCCCCTCCGACCCTCCCCCCCACACACTCAATATATCATATACCAATCTCAAATATATGAAAATTCAACTCAAACTTAAAGTATTATATACATTTATGTTGTTATATAACTGCAGGATAACAACATATTAGTTTACTACCAAAGTTGAAGAGTTCATATCTATTTTGATGCATCTCCTTGTGATTTCATTTGTTGTAAGACCATGGCTTCAAGTCATCTATCTCAGCTTGTCTTTTTACTTCTATTTTATCCACTCTGTCCTTTAAGGATTTTATCTCAACTCGTTGCTCCTATATAATATTATTAAAAAAATGAACAATGTTAAAGAAATGTGTTGTTCACAAGTCTTTTTTTTCCACCATTGATGTGTGTTGCACTTATGAGCTTGAAAACGAAGGATAAAGAAAATTGATTTGGACATTTTTGCAAAAGCAAAACGAGTCTGGCCCGAAAGACAAAATACCACTTACTGTTTTCAGTTGAAAATGATACTATGTGCTAAAAGCACAATCCACGTGAAGAAGAATCTCAACCATACACGTTGACGATCACGATTAAACTTTAACACTTACTGACTTTGGAAGAATTTCATTGACTAACCAAAATCTTTCTTTCTTGCAGAAACACACCGAGAGAAAAAACAAAGAACAAGACAAGATGTTGCTGAAATGCTGAAAGATTTTTGAAGGAGCTGAAGTATACGAGCAAGAAGATAAAGAAGATGAAGGGGAGAAGAAGGAACAACAAGGATTTACGTGGTTCGGCCCAAAATAGCCGACATCCACGGAGAGAAGCTGATTATTACAGATGGGGAACTACAAGGGTTATACAAAGATGAGTTTCTGTCTACTTTTTTTCTAGTTGTAATTTTTCTCTCTTAAGTGTACAAGTAAAATTACAAATGTATTTATAGACAATCTTGTATAACTGATTCAACAACCTTTGAAGTTGTTTTTCACTGCTTTAATAACAATCTCCACCTTGAAAGAAAACTTCAAGTAGTTTCTTCAGCTTCTCTTTACTAACTCTTTTCTTCTTCAACCTTTGTCTCTCAGCTCAAACCCTATAATATCGAGGCATTTTTGAAGTTTGAGTTGAGTGACAGTCTTGGTTAACTTATCGGAAACATTATCTGAGGTATGTACTTTCAACACTTCGATCGGCTTATTTTCAATCTGCTCTCGTATGAAATGATATTTCACATCTATGTGTTTTGTTCTGTTGTGATATTGTGGATGTTTAGACAAGTGTATAATACTTTGATTATTACAAAATATCTTTACTGTATCTTTTTGATCCCAAAATCACGTAGGAGTTCCTTTAGCCATAATCCCTTCTTTACTGCTTCTGAAAGAGCAATAAATTCAGCTTCAGTGGTGGAGAGAGCTACTACTGACTGTAATGTAGCCTTCCAACTTAGAACACACCTTCCATATAGGAAGATATAACCTGATAAGGAATGCCTCTTGTCTAGGTCTCTAGCATAGTCAGAGTCAACATACCCTACTAATTCTGGTTCTCTGTCTGATAGTTGTTGATACAGTAGTTTAGTACTTGTAGTGCCTTTAAGATACTTTATTATCCATTTGGTTGCCTCCCAATGCCTCTTTCCTGGATTAACCATATACCTACTTACCAGACTTGTAGCATAAGCAATATCCGGCCTTGTAGATACCATTAAGTACATTAAACTTCCCACAACTTGGGAATAGGGAATAGTTGACATTACCTTCAAATGTTCAATGTCAGAATATTTAGGTGAATTTTTTGCTGAGAGTTTGAAATGATTAGCAATAGAAGTACAAATTGATTTAGCCTCTGTCATGTGATATTTCTTGAGTAGCTTCTGACAATATTGAGACTGATCAATGCTAAGTATGCATGATTTTCTGTTTCTAATTATATCAATGCCTAATGTTCTTTTTGCGTTGCCCATGTCTTTCATTTCAAATTCTGACTTGAGTAGATCTTTGACTTTATTCAAGTCTTGCATTGTTGTTCCTGATAGCAGCATATCATCCACATATAGTCACAAATAGATAGGATGAGTGTAGGAGTGAATGTTTATATAAACACAGCTATCATAAGAACTCTTGATAAAGCCATTCTTTTTCACAAAGTCACTGAATCTTCTGTTCCAACACCTAGGGGACTGTTTAAGGCCATAGATTGACCTTTTAAGTAAGAAAAAATGATCTTCTTTCCCTCTGACTTCATACTTTTTAGGTTGATTCATGTAAATGAATTCATCTAGGAAACCATGTAAGAAAGCCGTTTTAACATCAAGTTGCTTCAACTCTAGATCATTTTGAGCCACAATAGACAGTAGGAGTCTGATAGAAGTTTGCTTGACCACAGGAGAAAATATCTCATTGAAGTCAACACCTGGTCTTTGAGTAAATCCCTTAGCTACCAACCTAGCCTTATATCTAGGTCCTTGACCATTAGGGAATCCCTCCTTATATTTATACACCCATTTGGATGCAATTGGTTTGCAACCTTTGGGCAAAAGTGTCACCTCCCAAGTGTTATTTCTGACAAGTGAATTAACTTCTTCATTCATTGCTTCTATCCACAATTTAGCTTTAGGACAACTTATTGCTTCTTCAAAGGTTGAGAGTTCTGCTTTATTATATAGATCTGAGGCATTTAGAGCTAAATTGATATAGTCATCATATCTTGAAGATGGTACAATAGTTCTTCTTTGCCTATATCTTGCTAGGCTATACCCCCTTAGATCTGGTTCCTCTTGCTCTGGATCAGAAATAACATCTTCTACTACTTCTTCATGATGAGGTAATTGATCAAAATGTGATTATGAGCTCGAAGGATCAGTGATAGGGTTATGAGCTTGCTCTACCTCAATTGTATCATTCTCCCTTTGAGGTGCTGTAACACTTGGAGCAGATCCTTGCATAAACATCTTAGTCTCCCTGAAAATAACATCTCTACTAGTAACACACATTTTTTCTGTAGGATGCCATATTCTGAAACCTTTCACTCCTTTTGTGAAACCCAAGAACATACATTTCACAGCTTGGGCAACCAACTTCCCCTTGTTCTGGTGAACAAATCTTGTGCAACCAAACACACTTAGATTATTTAGGTTAGGAGGTTGTTTGGTCCACCTTTCTTCAGGAGTTAGTAAATCAAGTGAGGCGTGAGGGAATCTATTAAGAGTATAGACAGTGTAAGATGCTGCCTCAGCCCAAAACTTCTCAGGAAGAATAGCATGAGACATTAGGCTTCTAACTCTTTTCATAATTGTTCTATTCAATCTCTCTGTCACCCCATTTTGCTGAGGTGTATACCTAACAGTCTTGTGTCTAATAATCCCCTGCTGTCTACAAAAAACATTAAAATCTTCTGCATAGAACTCAAGCCCATTATCAGTTCTAAGACATTTTATTTGACTGTTAGACATTTTTTCAACCAAAGTCTTCCATTCTTTGAATTTATCAAACATTTTCTAGAATAATCATTCACAAAGGTTAAAAAATACCTGGCTCCACTCAAAGATTGAAAAGGTGAAGGACTCCATAGATCCGAATGCACATAATCAAGGATGACCTTGGTTGTATGCTGAGTCTTTACAAAATTCTACCTTGTAGCTTTGCCCTCACACAATGCTCACAGAAGGATAGACTTTGATGAATTCCTTTAGGTAGAATTTCCTGATTGGCAAGAGCTTGTAGTCCTTTGTCACTAATATATGAGAGTCTTTTGTGCCAAAGATCTCCTTCAGTAGGCTATTTCGAAGTTATAACTAAGGCTGAGTATCGTTTCTGAACTCCTTGAACAACATAGACCCCATTTATCTTGATCCCTCTGAAAATAAGCTTACTATTCTTCAAAACTTCACAGTAACCTTCCTTTCCTCTATATTCACAGCCGATTGAGTCAAACATCCTAATGAAATCAAATTTCTCTTCAACTTAGGCACATGTCTAACATTTCTTAGTAATTTGACTGATCCATCTTCAAGCTTGAGTGATATAGAACCAATACAACCACTGGACATGAGCTATTATTACCCATGTATACTGAGTCTCCATCTAGATCTCTGTATGTGCTGAACTAGTCCTTGTGGGGTGTCATATAAAAAGAACACCCTGAGTCTAGAACCCAATCTAGGTTCTTATTTGATCCTTCATCTGCCTTTAAATTTGATGTAGCTAGGGCATCTGAATAGAAATAGGAATCCTCACAAACTGAGGCTTCTCCTGACTGACTTTGCTGGTTTTTCTGTTGAGGCTGTGATTGCTTATTCTTTTATTCATTTTTCCATTTCAAGGTTCTACAATCCTTGATTAGATGTCCCAACTTCTTGCAATATTTACATCTAACCTTGGTTTTTTTCTTGCCTTCTTCTGTTGAGTTTTGCTTCCCTTTTTCCTTATTACTCTGTTTAGACTTCCCTTTAACAAATAAACCCTCAGCACTGGGTTTATCTTCTTTGCTGGTTAAGAGCTCCATTTATATGATTTTAAAGGCTGAAATGATAATATCAATTGTTAAAGAGTCTCTACCATACTTTAAGGCAGTCTTGACATCCTTATAGGAATCCAGTAGTGAGTTAAGAAGTACAAAAGCTTCATTATCAACCCCAATCTCTTCACCTTGAGTCTTAATTTCAGTAATAATCCTCTTGATGTCATCCAGATTTTCTGTTAAGGATTTTGAAGAACTTATTTTGAAGGTGAAAAACCTTTCCCTCAGGAAAAGCTTGTTGGGCAGATTCTTTGTCTCATACAGCTCATTCAACTTAGTCCACATCTTGAATGCTGTTTCTTGGTCGATTACTTGTCTTAATACACTGTCTGACAAATTAAGAACAAGTGTGCCATGAGCAATTAACTCCATATTCTCCCTCTCTTCTTTTGTTGCTATGGTAGGTAGCTTGGTTGGATCTTCAAGGGCCTTGTGAGCCCTTTGTTGCCCAAAATTGCTTTGATCTTGGCTTTCCATAAGCCAAAGTCTCATTTTCCATCAAACTTTTCAATATCATATCTTGCTACTGCCATTTCTTTCCCTTTTAATTTCGAAAGCTCCAAGATTTACTTTCTTTATGAATCTTTGAATAATCTTGAAGTTTTCTTGCAGGCTCTGATACCAATTGTTGCACTAATGGGCTTGAAAAAGAGAAAATTGATTTGGGCTTTTTTGCAAAAGCAAAACGAGTCTGGCCCGAAAGACAAAATACCACTTACTATTTTCAGCTGAAAATGATATATGTGCTAAAAGCACAATCCACGTGAAGAAGAACCTCAACCATACACGTTGACGATCACGATTAAACTTTAGCACTTACTGAATTTGGAAGAATTTCAATGACTAACCAAAATTTTTCTTTCTTGCAGAAACACACCGAGAGAAAAAACAAAGAACAAGGCAAGATGTTGCCGAAATGCTGAAATATTTTCGAAGGAGCTGAAGTATACGAGCAAGAAGATAAAGAAGATGAAGGGGAGAAGAAGGAACAACAAGGATTTACGTGCGTCGGCCCAAAATAGCCTACATCTACGAAGGGAAGCTGATCATTACAGATGGGGAGCTACTAGGGTTATATAAAGATGAGTTTCTATCTACTTTTTCTCTAGTTGTAATTTTTTTCTCTCAAGTGCACAAGTAAAATTACAAATGTATTTATAGACAGTCTTGTATAATTGAATCAACAATCTTTGAAGTTGTTTTTCACTGCTTTAATAACAATGTGCTTCTAAATTTCAAATATACATATAATTCAATAATAAATTAATCCAAATTATCTCAACAATACTCAAACATCCTCACACCTCCCCTATATTAATCTCAAGCATATACATATAATAACTAATCTAAAATTTATCTCACACTTCAACTTGAAATTATGAGTATTAGAACTAAAAATAAAGAAAATAATTAAAACGTAAAACTAATATCAAGTTCATTTTTTACTCACCCAATACCTACAAACAAATATCAACAATTAACTAAAACATAACAACAATCATACCATCTCAAACCAAATCTTTCATCTCAACATCCACTTATGCTAAAGAATTTATATTATGTTTATGCTATAAAGGTATGTAATTAAAACGTGGAGTAGGGGAATCGAGCCTCAAATTACGAGGTTGATAATATAAGTACTAGGTCAATTGAGTTACGCTCTTGTTGACAATAACTTTAAATTTTCAATAATAATATTTAACCTCATTTAAATTATTTCAAATTTCTAAGATAACAAACTAAATAACTAAACTTAGGCAAAACTCTAAAAGAGAAAATTTAAAATAAAATATAAACATTCAAATCTCAAAAAAAAAAAAAAAAAAAATTTACCTTTACGACAGGACAAAATCAAATCGAGCAAACGATGGTTAAAGAAATAGAGGGAAAGTAGAGGGGGCATGGGGTGCTATGGGCTGTGGGGTTGGGGAGGGAAAGCAGGAGGAGTTTTTTATTTTTATTTTTAATCAGCTTAATTTCTCCGTACGTTAAAATCGTTGGGAGAAGCCTCTATTCTCAACACATTTTAACATAACGTCGAGATAGGTCACTAAAACACTTTTTCCTTCCGATTTTTTTCCGACGCCTTATCAAATAGCATCGAAAAAACCATCTTCTTTTGACGATATTTAAAATAGTATCGGATTAAAAAAGCATCAGGAAATGAATTGTTTTTCAACAGTTTTATACGCATCTAAAGAACTTGATCTAAAAATTTTCTTGTAATAATTTCTTGATCTAATGATATCAAATATATTTACATTTTTTCAAAAGTACTTCCCAATGTTCTAAAAATATACTAAAAGAATTTCATAGGCTTGTCTCTATGAATATATAAATAAACTATTCAACTTGAATATAAAAATTTGAATCCAAATGTGAATTATTCGCCTCATCTTTATGAATACATAAGAAAAACTATTGAATGATTTGCTCACATAAATTATTTATTGAGATATTCATACATGAAGTAAAATATATGAAGCAATAATCCAATGTAATGTAGATACCTCACATTGCTTTTTTAAGATGGTATTTAAATTCATCATTCTTGATTGTATCTCAATTTTTTAAATCGAATATACGTTTAGACTTTATAAACTCATGTATCTTATAAAGAATATAAGGTTTCTTCACTTTTTTCTATATGTGAATCACCGGTTGAATTAAAATATTAAGTTAATGGATGAAGGTAGTTAATTTAATATTATAATAACATTCTAACTAGGGATGACAACGAAGTTGGGGCGAGGTGGGGAGTGCGTGGGGATTTTTAATCCCCATCCCCATCCCATTCCTCGTTTGGGGGTCAGGAATCCCCGTTCAAGGTTTTGAGTCCACACGAAAAAATCCTCGCTTTTTATTTTATTATTTGATTATTTTTTATTATTTAAAATTAACTAAATTTAGATTACACTGAAATGGTAAATTTTATGTAAGAAATTAGTATTATGGTTCCATATATTTATTTAAATTAATAATTAAAAAATATTTTATTAAAAAAATTAAAGTTTTTCTAAAAAAACAAAAACAATAGTTGAAAGTTACTGTTGTAGTGGTTTATAATATAAACCACTAAAATAGTAAACCACTGAAACGGTAATTTTCAGCTATTGTTTAAGTTATTTTTTTAACTTTAATTTTCTAATAAAAAAAATTTATAAAGTAATAATTAAAAAATTTGGGCGGGGCGAGGTCAGGTTCTAACCATTCTTGTGGGCTTGAAATTACTTGTAGAAGGTGCAACAAGTGTAAATAATATTAAATGTAGATTAAATGACATTACATGAGTTCAACACAAGACCTCCCGCTCTAATAACCTTGTTAACTCATCGATTGACTGAAAAACTTAAGCCAATAAATAAAAGTAAATTTGATATTATTTCAATAATGTGACATGATGCAACATCCTCAACAACACAAGTAAATTAATTTAATCTTAAAAAATAATTTTTTTTGTTCAATATATTTCAATTTACTACACCATACATATAATTATTATATTTTTTAATTCATAGCACATTTAAATGTGTTGTCATGGTGAATATAATATAGAGAACAAAAAAAAAAAAAAAATTTAAAGAAATTGTATGCAAAGAGAGTTGAAGCATCCTACCGTTTTGTTAGATAGCCATTTTGAAAACAAAAATGACTTTGTTTTATATTAATAGAAAAACACGATTAAGGTTTTGACATTATACATTTAAACGTAGAGAGATAATGAATCTTATTTTGTTCAACATAAGACTCGAATTTCTCACCTCTAATTAATAGATGCATGTCTTAATTGTCTTAACTAATTATTAAGGCCCTATTGATAACTATTTGGTTTCTTATTTTTAGTTTTTGAAAATTAAACCTATAAATACTCATTCCACTTCTAAGTTTCTTTCTTTTTTCTTTTTTTAATCTACTTTTCACCATTGTTTTTAAAAATCAAGTCAAATTTTGAAAATTAAAAAAATAATTTTTTTTTTGAAAGTTGGCTAAGAATAAACTTTGATACTTAAGTAAGATGCAAATTTCGATAAGAAATTAAGAAATAATGTGTTTAATTTTCAAAAACTGAAAACAAAAAATAAAATAGTTAGCAAACCGAGACTAAATTATTGATATAGAGACTAACGACATATCGATTAGGTACTTTGCTGTTAATTATTAATAATCATTAATTGTATTGATGGTTAATTTATTAATTGCTTTGTAATAATCATAAGCAGGGATTAGATACTTTAATTGCTCATGTCTGTATTATTTGCTTTATAATTATCAATTCATTAGTGATGAACTTCATAAGGTCAAAATTGAATGATTTTGGGTCCAACAAAAAAGAAAAAAACTCTAATTTAAATTTTAACAAGGAATTTGATTTTTCGAGTTGTTAGGTCGGGTTTCATATTAGAGTTTTGAGTTTTACAACCACTATTAATAATTTTTTTTCTTTCTTTTTTTCGTTTTCTTTCTCTTATTGATTTTTCTTTTCAATTCTAATTAAACCGGTGGATTAATCACATTTTTTAAGTTCAATCAATTGCATGACGGATCAATTCAAGTTTTAAATTAATAATTATTAGTGTAAATTAATAATTGCAAGTGTCTTTTATTGATCAACTATATTCAAATTGACGATCATGTTTCTAAAATTTTACGTTGTTAAGTTATGGAAAATATAAAGTTCACATGTAGTGGTTGACCCAAATTTTTAGGATTAGAGTACATAAAAATTTTAATCTATAAACTTCTAAATTTGTGACTATATATAATTTTTCAACTTTAAAAAATATAATAGATCCCGATTCTCGATTCGTATGTCTAATACGAAGTACCAAATATTTTTTTAAAAAAACAATATATCTATTAGCTATGAAATTGAAAATTAAAATTTTAATTAGAAACAAAATATTTTTTTTGTCGGATAAGATGGTTAATCTTGAAACATTTATATAACTTTTGAGATTTATTAAATACAAAATCGAAAGTTTATATATCTATTAGACATTTTGAAAGAATTTATTAGAGTTAATTTTAAAAGTTTAGAGATTTATTGGTCATAATTTTCAAAACTTATGGTATAGGTTCCATTTGGTAACCATTTTGATTTTGATTTTTGTTTTTAAAAACTAAGTTTATAGACACTATTTCTAACTCATTTCTTCATTTGTTATCTATCTTTTATTAATTATTTAAAAAATTAAACCAAAATTTGAAAACTAAAGAAAGTAGCTTTTAAAAATTTATTTTTGTTTTTAAAATTTAGCCAAGAATTTAATCATTGTACTTATAAAAGATGTAAATCATGATAAAAAATAGAACGAAAATAAGCTTAATTTTTTTAAAAAAAACATGAAACAGTTACTACACGGGCCTTAACTATTACAATAATATTGAAAAGTATTATTAATAAAAATCTCAAACCATTAGTTACTTAAAATTAAAATATGTTTATAGACAGCAATGCAAGGCAGTTTTCAATTTGGTCCCATATTCTCTTTATTTTTAAAATGATATTTTTGAGTTATTAACAATATGTGTAGTGGACATTTAAATCATGTGACATTTTTATTGAAGTTATAACGTCTTAACCATTTGATTATATTCAAGTTGAGATAATTTTATGCATGCCATTTTTACATCAATAATTTTATAGAAAGAATTAAATCTATGATAATGTAAAATTTAAAATTAATTGAAAAGGGAGAAATTTGTGTTGGTAGATAGTTTAATGGTAGTTTAGGTGTAGTTTAATAAGTAAGATGAAAACAAAGAACATTTTTTTTTTTTAATAATGGTAAATTCAAATCATTGGCTTTTTAAAAAGTAACTAGTGTTTTATCTATAGAAGTATATTTATTTATTTGGGCCGAAACTATTCTTCAAGATAATTCCATATAAGTTTGTTTGTTGTTAGGCCATTGGATAAATTAAATATATGTACCATCCCTTCAGATTTTTAAAACTCATTGATTAACATACCTTACTTTTTTACATATGATATATAATTTTTTAGTACATTTAGAATGGGAATCTTCAAACCATAGATCTCAGGGTCGTTAATACTTATCAAATGTCAGTTGAACTATGCTCCTTTTAGTCGTATGATATATAATAAAAAAAAATGAAATTAAAGAAATATATCATAAATATTAGAAGCTAATATTATATTTAAACATAAAAAATATGTGTGAAAGGTTGTATTATCTATCTTTCAACCATAATACTTAAAGGAAATAAATAATAAAAAAAAAACTTTTATTAACTCTCACAAGTTTCCGAATGTTTGAAAATTCATCATCTTTGTTTATGTTTCCTTTGCCAAATTTTTTTAATTCCCCATGGTTTCATGGAGAAGATATAGCTGTCACAACCAAACAAAGAAAGTTCTTATTTTAGAGTATAATCCCATTGGTTCTTTGACTTTCATTTTTCTTCTCTCCTTTGGAATTTGGGATAAATGGATTGTCTTGAATGTTGTTTGATTCAACCCTTAAAGGATATATATCAACTTTGGGGAAACAAATTGATTAATACCATTAGTTAGCATGTCTCAATGTTGAACAAAATTTGACAAAATGTATTGTTCTTTCTAGCCAAAACTTAGGAGTGTGACATGTGTCTAATGTGAAGGAAAAATAAAGTTTAAATTAAGTATTATTTTATTTCTTGAATTTCTTAGAACTTATCCTATTTTAATGGATGACGTGGATATGCAATCCGTGCTTCATAAATCTGTCACGTAATTTGTACAATCTCAAACGATGATTTTGGGAGTTTAGAATACCTACAAAACAAGATGTGCATACTGATGTAGTGCTTATGAAAATTCGTATAAGAGTTTTAAAAGTGTGACAAAATTTAGAATTTTGTAAATCATTAGTATTGTACTTCCTTACGAGTCTTCATCTACTGTTTATATTGGTTTGACCTAAGGTTCCTTGGTTTTTTTCCCTTCCAAGTGAACTAATTGGACTCAGAGTGGTGTTGTCAACGTGTTTTTCTAGGCTTATAGGCTAGTTGACCTTAGACCTAATTGGGATCAAGGTAGATTCAATTTAAGACCTAATCGACCTTGGGCGTAGCGGTCCTTGTTGTTAGGATTGTGGAGACAATACTCCACATTGATATATGCGTATATATAATCTTAACCAAAGTCTAAATAGAAGGCAAACTACTTTTGACAAAAAATCAAAATTGAAAGTGAAAAAGCGTTAGGTTGACTCATCACTCGAATTATGGATGTTAAACGAAAAGCACAAATAACAACTGTAACAACAAGATACCAACAATAAGCAAGCAGATAAAGACACACAGAAGTTGGTAACCTAGTTCAGTGAAATCCATCTACGCTTGAGTGACAGTGTGACCGGGAAAGATAATCCACTAATATTAATAAGTTAAGCAGTTTCTAACGTAGTACTTATTTATAATACACAAATACTACAGTGACTTAAGTAGAGCTCAACTCACTGATCACCTAGGCTCCCCCTAGATGTGAGACTCCCTCTCAAATGTACTTATGCTCCCCTAAGTTTGATAATATTGGTGTTGAACACTTCGACTTCTGACAGTGTGTGAGACTCCTTTCAATGTTGTTTTCTTTCCTTTAAAGTCAACAAATTCTTTTCACTGATGAATCTTATGATCCTCCTAAGATAGAGAACTCATTCTTTGTAGCAATGACTTAGGCTCTCCCTAAAATCCTGAAAATTCATTCTCGACAATGATGATTTAGGCTCCTCCTAAGATCGTGATCATCTTCAACGTGTTGCACAGTTCGACCACTGAATAGAAAACTTCTTGCTCGAATAAAAAAGCGACAACCCTAAATGAGGGCCTAATTCTTCTTTTAAAAACAAGGCCAAATAAGAAAAGAATTTCCAAAAAAAATATTTCCCTTTTTATCAAAACAAGATCCACCATAAAAAAGAAAAAATATCGACCAATATAACTCTGTTGAAATTTTTCAGATTAGGAAACAAAAATATTCTATATATAAATTCTAGATCAGGAAAGAAAAATATTCTATAGAAAATACGACTTGTCTGATGCAGATGTTAAGATTGCATTCGAGACAACTGTGAAAATCGTCAGAAGCTGCCTTAGAAAAATATAAAGACAATAAGCAAATCTCCAACAAACTCCCCCTTTGGTTGATATTTTTTCAAGGCAGAATATGAAACAACCAACCAACGAACTAATAAATGTCATAAATAAAATCGAGACATTATTAGTTTTTGGATTTAGTGTCCTAAATCTCATATATCTTGTAGTTTGTAAAACAAATTATATACTTAATAAAATAAGAGGTATTTTATTAACGTTTAGACTATAGTAATTCAATCCAATAAACTAAGATTCAATATTATTTTATAAAACTTAAAACAAGTATGTGGTTGTCATACAAGTGGATCATGTTTCAGTAATAATCTAAATGGTCTGTAGTAGATGGATAAGGTTGGGTACCTTATTCTAGTAACATTACGAATACGATTCACTTTGTAGTTGTTACAATTGTTGTAAAATGCTACAAATGATCTGATCCTGATCATTCATGTGGAGACATGTGAGCAGAGGTATTTATTATATACAAAGAGTTTGTGTAAGACCAGACCTCAAAATGAATAATCTCTCTATATAACACTGTTACTAGAAGAGACTTGCATTTCATTAGGATGACCATAGTGATGGAATGAATAAGCATGCAATGGAAGAAATCAGAATCAATAAACACTCTAATTACACTTAATTTGAGTTCTAAAAATATGTAAAATAGGGTTTTCAACAAGAGAGTTTCTAAAAATCATATCTTTGAAGAATCCTCGAAATCCAAGTTGATTTCCATGAATTCTCAGCTTCAATATCTCAGTGAACCACCAAGAGATCTTCTCTACTTTTCTTAACCTTGAATTTGAGTGGTGGAACTCAAGATTAAATTGAATTGTGAAGGGATTATGAGAGGGTTTGAGAGAAGAAAACTTTATGCAGCCAAACTAATTCTTCAGCAAGCCTCTCTCTCCCAATCAGAGAAATTGGAGGGTTTTGTTCATCAATTCCATGCAAGCACTAATAGGATCATCCAATTGACATTTCAAATGGATAAATTTAGTGGGCTAGATGGGAGTTTAATGTGAAAACACCTCTAATTTCAAAGAAATTGGACAATTCCACTAACCACTTAATTTTTAATATTTTATTCCAATTTAATTAATTAAATTAAAAATCAAAATTTCAATTTCTGAATTTGAATAAAAATTGAAAATAAATTTTATTTTTAATTAATTAAATAATAATTTAATATCAAATATTAAATCAATCAAACACCTAATTTTTAAACATGAATTCTATTCATGTAATCAATATTTAAATCAACATTTAAATATTACAAACTCTCCAATTTCGTTTAATTTCGATAAATTAAATGTTTAATTATATCAAATATAATTATACAAATCCTAATTGCAATTTGAACACTTCAAATTGAAAACCTTAAATTCAATTTGAACATTTCAAATTGAGATTCAATTTGATCACTTCAAATTGAAATCATTTCAAAATCATTCAATTTACTAATTCAAGATGTTCATGTTTTATAAGCTAGTAGAGGGTCCTTTAGACCAAACTAATCAATATTCATTAACTATCGAGTTACCCCACTATAGTTCAATAGTTGCACTTTCCTTATTGTAGATATATTTGTGTCCACTTGATTTAACCATTATAAAAAAGTCGACCCTTCACAGGTTATTTGTAATAACGGCTGGGTCAAATGCTGTTTTACCCTCGAAATTACATATTGCTCCTTAAGTTCCACTGATCCTCTAATTAACAATTGGTTTGTGATCCAATCATTAAACTAGATCCTTCTTGGCCCAATGAGAGGGTGGAACCCCTTGTTCAAGACCTAGATTCAACACTTAAGCGAACAACCTTCCTCATATCCCTAAATCGAGTAGGTGTGAATTTCATCTTGCACCCTATATCCCCAATTATTTACCCGGTCTTATCCCTTAAATGGGACGCTTATTGAGACGGCGCTGTTGAGCCAACCTTTACCTATGAAAATCTAAGGATAATCCCGAATAATCAAGAGTTCGTAGTTAGCTCAGGATTAAGATTGAGTTACCTAGGTCATCTATACGAAATAGTTAGTTTTAAACAATAAACAACATTATAAAGTAAGAGTGACTTATTTCTTGGTTCAATTTTACGCAAACTATTTGCATAGGATGTCCCCACTCCTCATGTCAATACATGAACGAATCAAGATCACTTAGTTTGTAGCACCTTACAACAAATTTTAACAGCCATAGAGTGAGCCGCATCCAATAGTGTTACCAGAATAAAGCACCCAACCTTATTCGTATACTATAGACCGTTTTGGCTATTTACTCGAACTTGATCCATATTTATGTCCACATAAAGTTCAAGTATTCATATAATAGCCATGGATCTTAGTTTATTGGATTTAGTCTTTATAAGTACAATTTACAAATTCAATAGCAACTTTATTGAATAAATGTCGAACAACATTTTTATTGGTAAAATTGCGAGTTTTAGGACATACAACCCAACACATAGGTGACTTGACTTTAATTCTGAGTGAGTTGTGAACTCTCTTTTATGAGAGCAATCCTTTGATTTGTATGGGTGAGAGTGACTATGTTAGTTGGCTCAACAAGCCTACCATTTTGGGGATTTTTTTGAGCAAGGAGTTGGGAACACAATTACACAAGATGGAATTCACTCATTCCCGATCTTAAGGAAAGTAGATAAATTGTTCCCTTAATAGTTGATTCTGAGTCTTGAACAATGAGACCTCAACCTCTCATTGGCCCAAGAGGTGTCAGTTTATAGTTGGACTATAAGCTATTTGTTCATTAGAGGAATCAGTGGTACTTAAAGAGTTAGATATAACTACAGGGATAAAATGATAATTTGACCCAGCTGTAGTTATGAGCGATTTGTGAAGGGTCGACTTACTGTTGATTGGTTATATCCATGGACATAGAAATATATCTGCAGTGCGAATAGTGCAGCTACCAGTCTTTAGTGAAGTGACTAGTAGTTAATGAATATTTATTAATTTAATTAAAGAGTTTAACTAATTAATCCCATATCATTGGAGCTTCTAATTTGTAGGTCGATAAGGTCTCCTTGTTAGTTCACTAAAGGATAGTAATGAGGAATGATTTGAATTGTTCAAATTAATTGAGGGAATTTTATATTAATGAGATTAATATATAATGGTTAATTATAGATGTGATCTATAATCCAAATTATGTAAGAGAGATATATTTCAATATGATTCAAATATTAAATTTATATGAATTGGATTCATAAAGAGATGTATACATATAAATATGTGATATTTATATGTTGATTAACTTTATATTAAATATGATTCAATATAGTTGTTTAACTGATTAATTAATAGTTAATTAATTGATTAGGAAATGATGGAGATTAGAGGCTAGTATAAATATGTGATATTTATGTTAATTAATTACATATTAAATTGGGTTTAATATATGATCATTTAATTTGTAAGCCAATAATTAAATAAAGGACTATTTAATTAATTAGCTTAAAATGGTGGAAAAGGAAAAACTTGGAGAAGAGGTTAACCTTTCTCCATATAAATTCATCATTATACTCATTTAGAGAGGGTTCATTTTTTGTGTGAAAAACCCTAGCCTCCACCAAACAATTTTTCTTTACTCTCTCAACATTTTTTCTCTACCTCTTCCTCCTCCAAGGTGCTAGAGACCACACTTCTACCCTTGGAATCCTAGAGAATAACAAGGTAACTTACGGTGGTGTCTTTGTTCGTTGAAGAGGCGTTTGTGAGAAGACGAAGAGAAAATCGTGAAGATTGGGATTCGAGAAAGGTTTGTTGCTTTTTCCCTTCTTTTCCTCTTGCAATATCATGCTCAATATTGGTGTTTATCCTCTGTTCACTATAAACTATTTTCTTTTTTTTTCTTCCATAAAATCAATTTCGAAATTGCATGACGATCACATGATTCTGCGAGATTCGTTCCCTTCATTAGTAACAACTGAAGATGCAAAAGTCTTTACAACAGAAGTAAGACAAACAAAGTCAATTAACCAGCTAAACAAAGAACAGAAAAAAAAGGCAAAAAAATGAACACCATATAACCAACACTGGATTGATCTAAAGCCACGAACCAAAACAGAACAAGTTTAAACAAGCAAACTTTCCTCATGATTTCAACACAACACCATCACAAAGTCTCCCCCTTTCTGTCTTAAACAAATTAATCATGCGACTGAGAGGAAGACGTCCCAATAGACCTGGCCAATGTTACATGCATTGTTTGTAACATCCCTTCTACAATCACTTTTGGCTCCTGAAGCTTCTGAATATGAGCATCAATATCTTCAAATTCATTAGAAAGATGATGCAGAACTTGACTTCCAAAAGGAGATTCAATCAAAGCTTGACTGAGACCATCAACATAGGTAGCAAAGGAATGAGTAGTTAAATTTGGGACATGATAATTTTGTAGAATTTCAGGTTGAATTGAAATGAGAGTAGGAGCAGCACCAACAGGTTCCCCAATAGTGATGAAATTTGGTTTTTGAGCAAGTAAAACTCCACAAATTAAACGAGGATAGTAGATGGGCAATTTTAAGGCTTGAGATCCAATGTGGCGCTTGATCTGAGTAAGTACAAAATTTCCATAGTTGAAAGGAGATCCAATCCCAATGTGATATAACAATGTAGCGAGAGAAAAAAAAAAAAAAACTGATTTGTGAGAGGAAGGACACCAGCTGAAAATCCCAATTCTATGAAGCACAACATATTTAGTACTCAGAATGACAGTAGACAACTAACCCTTCTTAGGCCAAGATGACCTTGCCTCATCAGTTAATTCAAATGCCAACTCTCTCAACGATGGTCGCTTTTCAGAAACATCAGTAGGAACAGTTCTATTGAGATATTTATTAATGAGATCAATAGTAAAGATAAATGGATGCCTTCACATATGAATTTTATGAAAATCAGGCTATTAGGATTGTCAAACTCTGAAGAAAGATTGAAAATAAATTCTCTCACAATTTGAGGATAGAATGGTCCCAAATTTAGCAACAGTTCTGTCAAGTTAAGTTTGAAGAATCAAATTCATAAGGTCGAAACAGTCTTAAATTCTATTTGATAGTTTCTTTGCATCCAAATTTTTTCTCTTAACCACAAATTTCTCTAGACTAGCCCTTGCCTCAGTATGAAAAGAAATACAATCTAATGCAATAGATGAAACATTTTTCGTAGCAGGTCTAGAAGGACCATCTTTCTTTCCTTTGGACTTAGCTGAGGCTTTAGTAGCATGATTTGGAATAGACTTCCCATCATCAGATAAACTCTTCAATTCCTAGTTCTCTAGCAAATTAGGGTCATCCTCGAATATATACTGATCAGACTTAGACTTAGATGTCTTAGAGGATGCATCATCAACACTTTTAACATTCACATCTTTCTTACAAGTTAGTTCAAAAAAAGAAATATCATCATCAGGATCATATTCTTGGACAGAACTGGAAGATTTCTCAACACTCAGATTATTAGATTCATGGACAACATTGGACAGATTGATATTCTTCAAATTATTATCATTCATAGTAGACAAATGATCATCAACCACATTTACTTGGATATGCATAATAGATGTCTCAGGCAAAGTCTTAACATTCTCCTCGATAGTTGACCCACTTCACAGGGCTCAGTACTAAAAACAAAAAAATCAATAGAAACATATTGCGAAGCAGTAGCACCAGATATAGAAGAGGCAGATTCAATATTTTCAACCACAATATTTAAAACATTTTATGCGTTCACATTAACACCTTTATTTTTGTTTAACTCAGATTCAGAGACAACAACACTCTTATTAGCAGCCAACCCAATTTCAGCCACATTAGAATCAATATCTCCTATAACATCAGTAAGTAAATCATCGATAACTACATTACTAATAGAAGCTCTAATATCCTCTTGAGCAACTGAAAGAGGATCAACACAATCTTCTACTAAATCCTTAGAATTTCTAGGGAAAGTTATAAACTCGTGCATGTGGTCAGAAGAACCACTTGAAATTTACTTTTCAGGATTGGGACGAATTTCAAACCCTAGACCAACCAAATCAGTCATTATTAAAGAGGAAGAACTTACATTCTCTTTTCCTTTCAAATTCACAGAAGGGCTAGAACCGGAACAATGACGTTTTACCGATGGTGAAGGAACTCTAGCTTCTTTCTTTTAATCATGAGTCCACGCACACGAACACCATATTTTTTTGTTATAGGCAAAAGACCATCTTCTTTGATATACCACTTCATCTTCGTCTTTTCTTTGTACCTCACCATTTTGATATCAGAAGTGTGTGTTCCTTTTCTAGTGCTGACCATTTGAAGGGAAATCACTGAAATCGCATGCAAGTAACTGTTTCGGAATGGTTGAGAGCAAGGAGTGCCCATGATTTCAAACAAAAACTCATCATACTTCAACTCAAAGAAATTCAAATTCAAAGGAAAATTTGAAATTAAACACCAATTAAACTTCCTCATGCCTTTACCAACCATAATTAATACGGTTTCAATATTAATTAACAGTTTGGGCTTCCAAGATTGATGGGCCAAGAAACATTTCAGATTGGCCCATTGAAATAATTGCTATGCCTTTCGAATACAAAGGCCCAAAACTACTCTTAGAGCCTCAAAACGAACTGCATCTAAAGCCTTGGTAAAAATGTCAACTTTTAATTTTTTAAGTTAATATGCACCAACGTAATTTGTTTGCTCTCCATCAGGTCGCGAATAATGTGATGTATGATGTCGATATGCTTAGTACGACTGTACTGAATAGGAATCTTGGATATATTAATCACACTCATGTTGTCATAGTAAAGAGTCAGATATCTTGTGTGACAGCACACTCCTGTAACATTTATTTCATCCATATTAATTGGGTGCAGCTACTCAATGTAGCAATATATTCAACTTCAGCTGTTGACAAAGAAACACATTTTTATTTCTTACCAAATCACGAAATTAGGTTTTATTTCCAAGAAAGAAACAACCTCTAGATGTACTTTTCTTGTTTGCAATACTTCTAGCCCAATCGTCATCACAACAGCCTACCAGAGAGCTACTTGTATCAAACGTGTATAATAAACCTTAATCACTCGTGCCATTGATATATCTGATTATTCTTTTAGCACTAAATAAGTGACTGGTCTTGGTACAGGACTGGTATCTGGCACAAACTCCGACAACAAATGTAATGTCATGTCTGTTGGCTGTTAAATAGAAACTTCCAATGTACTTCTATACAGACTCTCATCAACTTGAGGTCCATTCGAGTCTTTTGACATTTTCACATGAGTGGGAGCATGGGTTCTTTTATTACTGCCTTCTCAAGACCAAACTTCTTCACAATGTTCTTGGCATATTTACTTTGATAGATAAAAATTCCTTCATCCAATTGTTTAATTTGAAACCTCAGAAAATAAGACAATTCTCCTATCATGCTTATCTCAAATTCTTGTTGCATTTATTTCATAAAGAGCTTAACCATCTCCTGTAGCATCCCATCAAAGACAATGTCGTCAACTTGAATCTAGACAATCACAAAATTCTCTTGAGATTTTTTTAACAAAGAGAGTTTTATCAACTCCTCATCGACTGTACCCATTGTTAAATAGAAATTTGGTCAAACGTTCATACCAAGCTCTAGGTGCATGTTTGAGTCCATAAAGGCCTTTGTTGAGTTTGTATACATAATCAAGATGAGAAGGATCCAAAAATCCTTTGGGCTACTCAACATGCACTTCCTCATTTAGATATCCATTCAGGAAAGCACTCTTTACATCCTTTTGGTACAATTTGAATTTTAGAAGACATGTTATTCCAAGTAGAACTTTGATAGCCTCAAATCTTTCAACAAAAGAAAAGGTTTCTGTTCGAGCCTCTTACGGTGTTGTTTAATTCCCGAAAAGGACTACGAAAATAAAGGAAATTTGTAAAATACCGAACTACTCCTATCATTACAAAGACGTAGCAACAGTGATAAGTTCAAGTTGATCCGCAAGGAAGCACGATTTGTTTCACTAAGTTAATTTTCTAACTAGAGTGGTAAATGGAGGGTTTTGTGTGGAAGAGATATATGCGTGAAATTAAATTAAAAGGGGGTAAATGTAATCTAAAATAGGAGTATATCTAATTTCTAGAGCAAGAGAGAGTTTCCTATACAATTTCTATCATGGAAATCGATAATTAAACGAATGTTCAATTCTATGCATGCACGACTACCAAATCGATTCGACTTAATTAATCTCTACAAAGGCCGACAATCAATTAAATCGAAATCAATCAAGCATCCTAATTATTAATTAAGGTCAGAAAGACCATGCCCCAATTAAACTATATGCTCTTAATTCTACTGGGTTCTTAGCAATCATATACAATTAGAAAAACATATACATTAAGAACAAGGATTCAATCGTGTTGATTAAAAGTCAAGAAAAGCCATATTCAGTTAACCAATTTATTCTTCGAATCTAGATTAAACATGCATTACCAAAATTTAAGGACAACCTATAAATCTCAAGCATACACATTCAACCATTGTTACTGGGGTAAAATCAAGAATAGACGAACTATGAGGAAACGTGCGAGCTCAAAATTAACTAGTGGAGATATGCAATCATGATAGGGTCGTCAGTCCAATAACAAATGCAAATCTAAATTCATCTAGATTCAAAGAAAAACATAGAATTAAAGAACATCACAACTTAATTACAGAAAAATCAAGAAATTAGACATAGGTCTCTTGCTCAAAGAAATTAGATAGAAGTTACCTTTTAATTCATAGAAAAATCTGAGATACACATCCAATCCATCAATTACAACCAAAATAAAAAGAAAAACTAACATAAAGACACTAAATTTTGAAGGGAAAGGAAGAAGAATAAAGGTTAACTTCGGCTTCCATCAGTTCAACCCCCAGAAGTTAGCATATTTTGATGACGAAGAGAGGTATTTATAGAAACTTATGCAGCATTGCAACGCTCGACAAATAAAGCCACTAGCGTCAGGGAAACGTTGCAATGCTGGAATTGTTGCCAACTCGGAGCGTTACAACGCTGCGACGCGCCCCTGCACATCAGGCTACTGCCTTTGAGCATCAAGCGAGTATCGAGGCTTCGTATAAGGTGAGCATTGGGATGCTAAAACAGGGGATTTTGGTTTTTTTTTTTTTTTTTTTCAAAACTCAGATGCTCAAATCAACTCCAAATTGCTTCAAATTAACCCCGTTCTTCACCAAATTGCCAATTCTACCTCTTGATTGCTTGGTACCTATAAAACATGAACATAAACGCAAAAAATCTAACAACGAGCCTGAATTAAGTTAGGAATAATAGATCTATTTGAGAGCTATCAAACACCCCCAACTCAGTTCCTTCTCATCTCGAGCAAGGTAGAAACACAAAAATCAAATAGAATATAAAACAATAAAAAACATGTAGCTTAATTTGCAAGGTTGTTCCTTCAGTCTCAACAGTCAGTTAGAATGAAATTTATAATTAAGAACGAAATTCAATTATGATCAATCAATGAAACACAAGTTTAAGAATGATTCTTAATCTATTCATGTATGAGTAAGCCTAGAGTTTTGCTAGTTAAGCTTGCATGGCCCGAAAGAGTTTTTAAAAAGTTCTCATCCTATTTTTCCCCTACACTGGTTAAGTTTTCAACCTCGGACATACCAAACTTGCAAATGGAGGGCAACACTAAGACATGGGTGCCTAAACACACACACAAAACATAGAAGGCATATACTTTACCTAGAGGGTTAGCTTTCACACCCCACCACCGAGAACTTATCCACTCTTTTCTCGCGGGGCTCTAACTAGATACAGCAAAGGCAGCTCTTTTCACCTTTATCCATGCACACACACATACAAATTATTTTTTTGTAGGCACGCTAGCATATGTCTTATTTTTTTATACATTTTCTCTCTCTCTCTCTCTCTCTCTCTCTCTCTTTTTCCAGAATTGCAACTAATTTGCTTTTCTTTCTTTCTTTTTTTTTTAGTTCACAGTAGACCCTATTTTATCCACTTTGTCTAGTTTTGTTCTAAAACACGTGTGATTACTCCTAAGTCAAAGGTGGACCTTTTGGAGTGACAACAGAAGTATAAACCAGATAACCCAATTCTAAGCATGCAAGAATTTAATTTCGCAAAATTAATGACTTAAAGATGCATGAGAGACAAGAATTTTTTTTAAAATTTGGGCTAAAATCATTATCATGCTTTCCTAACGTTCTTTCATGCAAATTTCATCACAGGAAAAGTGCATCATAAACTATCATGATAACAACAGAGCAAACGAGCTAGCAAGGTAATCAAAGCACACAAAGCATAGTCCGAGCACAACGCTCAAGGATCCCAATCTAATATAAAAAACTACCAGCGGGTACCCCACCTCCAACTTAAAGTAATACATTGTCCCCAATGTATCTCAAGTATAGCTAAAAAAGAAAAAGGTAATAAGGGAACATAAAACATCCCTTGAAAATATTGTCGTGCACGGGATGGTGGTGGCCAGGCTCGCCTCTAAAAAAGATGCTCATTTCCTCTAGGTCGTCCTTACAAAACAAAAACAAAAAGAAAGCTAATCTAGAAAACAAATAAAGAAAGCAGTAAATTTTTCACCGACTCCCTTCAGGAAGGACAAATTTTTAACGTCGATTGCTCGACTTGACGTATCCCCTGTCAAGGCACAAAGAAATTCTCGAATTTCTCTGGCCCCTTCTCTGATGAGTTGATATAGCTCGGTAAGGCTATAAGACTCTTCATCTTTTGAAGAGAACCAGACATGTCAAATTTGAAAATTTTCATGTTAGCCAAAAAAAGTAAAAAGAAAGAATCAAAAGACTCAAGTGAACCAAAAGAGTCAAAATAAAGACTCAATATACTCTTGAGAACAAGAAGAACAAAACTAAAAAATATATGATATACCATATGCTGGAACAGGGCGATGTTTTTCAACCTCTAACTCCATCACCTGGAAATCGATGGTTTTAGGCTCAAATTCTCCATAGTCCTCACAAACTGGCTTTAAGCATGACATGCTATCTTCCAACTTATCCTCAATGTCGACATAGATTACCTCATTGCCACACATCTCGGTGATGTCATAAGATGTAAGTATCTGGGATTCCCATCCTCTCTCAATTGAATTAGAAGATTGAGTGACCGAGTCTCTCAAACTATGAAGATTAGTTCTAACCTCAGTCTGGATCTCTTGCTAAAAAACAAGATTGTTAATAGCAAGTTGTCTAATCACATCTTCTAGTCATACCTTAATTGGCGGTGTGAGCATGCATCGACATGTCGGATGTGGCAAGGTGTGGATCATAGTGGCACTGGTCCCATCCTAGGTTTCCATAGCCATTGGACTTCTCCCATCTAGACCGATGAAAATCGTCATCCGTATAACTAAAATACCCTCCCATGGAGTAATCTTGTGGCATAGGGCTCCACTGCAAACTTGGGCATGCTTGCTCAGGGTGATCAATCCTACATGCTTGCACCTGCAACCAATTGACTAACCAAAGAAGTTAACTTAGCAAGTTGACCTCAAAGGTCATGAACCTCGTCACTAAGTTGAGATGCTCCACTTGATTGCTCCCATCCTTGTTGATGGTATCTATCCATGTTTATGTTAGGGTTGATGCCCTGAATCTCGTAGGGTCCTGTAATTTGTAAAGACGTGTATGAACAAACATTTGTGATGTAATAATATGAGATATTTTCTTCACTATTGTCTGTGAAATATGAGATATTTTATTTGCATTTACCATAAACCAATAAACTAATATCCTTGGTTGTCATTTTAACTTAAACATGTATGTGGAGACATACAAGTGGATCATGTCTTAAGTGATAACCTAAATAGTCTGTAGTATATGGATATAGGAGGGAAACTTTATCCTGGTGACACTACGGGTACGACCCACTTTGTAGATAGTTACAAGTGTTGTGACGTGCTACAGATGGTCTGATCCTGATCATTCATGTGAAGATGATGCGTAAAATTATGATGCGATGGTGTGAGTATGCGATGATGTGTGTTATGCGATGGTCATGTAAGTTTTCCTAACAAAGCCCAAGTATAAGCCTTCTTAGGTTCCTGGTAAGTCCAAGATCGAACACAGGGACTACTAAGTAGATATGCGACAGACTTTTTGATTCTATTGTGGTAGTGAAAAAGAAGTGGATAGTGTTTTGATTTAGATTTTTCCCATGCGACAGAGTTGAACGCGGAGTGATAAAAGTGTAAAGTTACAATAAGTATGCGATGAAGGGGCTGAGAAGAGGTTTAGCTAACATTTTCCAAGATTGTGCACAGGTTATGCGATCATGCTATACACAAATATCAGTACTACATTTCTCAATGCAGAATGCCACAATTCCTATTTCTAGAATACATGCGATGTATATGCGAAACAACCGATAGAACTTATTTATAAGTTTTTACTCTTACTTATGCGATCTAATCCGACTCTCTCAAGCCTAAATACTGTCTTTAGACTACTCTCTCAAGTATTTCCAAATGATGAATGACACACACATAAGAAAAGATGACCGCATACCACCATTCCTATTTCTAGGACGCATGTGATGTGTAAATAGCAGATAGAACTTATTTATAAGTTTCTACTCTTACTTATGCGATCTAATCCGACTCTCTCAAGCCTAGATTCTATCTTTAGACTACTCTCTCAAGTATGTCCAAAGGGTGAATGATGCATACATAAGACAAGATGATCACATAAAATGCATATCTTAAGTCATGTTCGCTAAGTACTTCTCAACCCATTCAGAAATTTAGCTACTCATGCATGGTGTGGAGAGATTGAACATAAATCAAAATGAAGTTTCCATTTTCTGCAATTAAAGTGCTGGATACGAAATATCAAATGGATTTGAGAGATAAAAAACCCGGTAAGCAATGTCTTGCTTCCTGTGGCCTTTTACACTGCTCTTTATCACTTCAACTCTGTTCTATTTATGGATTCTTGCTCTCGCAAGGGTTGGCCTTCTTTCTTTTGTATTGATTTTCGGTAGTCTCTCGATTTGTCTAGGAGAAATTTCTCTTGGCTCCACCTCGTCTCCTTGCTCTCTCCGTCCTCTAAGTATATGTATATGTATTGGTGGCAATCGGTATTTATAGATTTCAAGATGAAGTAGCTTTTCTTACTAATGATTGCAATGATGGGTAACATTAATTTCCCTACTCTGTAGCATCGTTTAAAAGTCACCGAAAGTTCAATGTACTTAATACTGTGTGGCTTTGAACGACTTGTCAACTGAATTCGGAATCGACTGTTATCAGCTTTACGTCCCATCATGATTTATTATGCTGTCGTCTTGATGCAAGGTCTTTATGCGATCACTTTTTAAGAAACTTCTCACGATCGCATGACTTGCGATCGTAACTTCAAGCGTGCTGTCGCATTGTGCCCTTGGATCACAATTTCACATGCGCCATCGCATTGTACCTACATAAAATAGGTGAATTAATTGCTTTTATGCGATGAGCATTAGCGATCGCAATTCCTTTCAGTTTGGCGCTTTCAAACATGATATTGCCTATTTTATCATCGTTTTCTCTCATTGTTTTACTAATTTGAGCTGTAATAACTTGTATTTTTTTAAGTTATTAGAAGACATGCGAGTGGGGGTGTCCTATACAAAGAAGTTTGTATAAGACCGAACCACGAAGTGTTTAGTCTCCTTATATAATGTTGTTCATGACAGAGACTTCATTTCACTAGGATGACCATAGGTAACATGATCTTAATCCTGAGTGAGTTGAGAACTTCTGCCTTTGAGGGCGGTCCTTTGATTTGCATGGGTACGAGTGGCCAGATTGTCGACTAAAACCTACCACTTTGGTGATTCATTTGATTGGGGAGTTGGGAACTCATCTACACAAGATGAAATTCACTCTTTCTCCAAAGTAGGGGTAAGTAGATAGATTGCTCCCTAAGGGCTGATTCTGGGGCTTGAACGATGTGGCACCACACACCTTCTCATGGCCTTAGAGGTGTCCACTCATAGTAGAACTATGATGTAATGTTCATTAGAGGGATTAGTGGTACTTAAGGAGTTAGATGTAACTACAAGGGAAAAACGATAAACTGGCCAGCTGTAATTACGAGCATCTATGAAGAGTTATCGTACTGTTGACTGGTTATATCCGATAGACATAGAAATATATCTGTAGTGAGAAGAGTGCAGTTGTCGGTCTTTAGTGAAGTGCCCAACAGTTAATGGATGGTGGGTCTCATGACTAAAGAGTTTAATTAGCTATTCACGAACCATTGAAGCTTCAAACTACAGGTTCATAAGGTCCCTTTTGTAGCTCAATAGATTCAAGTTGAGAATCAGTTTTTGGGTCAGTTTGAAGTGTTCAAATTGACAAGAGGGAGTTTGATTATACATGATATGATTAAACTGGTTCAGTTATATATGATGTATGAGATACATTAATTGGAGGAATTTGATATAAATATGATTTATATCAAGTAAAGGAGAAAATGACTATGGTTTAAATGTTACATATGATGTGATATTAAAACTATAGGTTATAAATATAATATGATAAGTTAGTTATTATATTTATTTATAATTAACATAATTATGAGATAATTGTGGGTGGTTTCTCCTTTAACCGTGCGTGAAAGTGGGAGGTTATATTTAGTTTTCATAATTGAAGGATAAAATGAAAAAGGTTTTCATTTTGTAAAGAATCGCTTCATTAAGTACACTGCTAATCATTTAGCTCACGAGAGACTACACAACAGCCTTTAAGTGTTTGTCTAAACGATCATGTACACGTGGCATTCTCTAAATGATCGTGTAGCATTTTACTAAACGATTGCGTGGCAAGCAAGATTCACTAAATAGTTGTGTAAACGATCAAATCTGTTTTTCTAAACGATCGTGTACTTTCTGAGATATACTAAACAATCAAGCACACAAAGTCTATACAATAGACAGTTCATTCTCCCACTTGCTTGGTCGTATAGTGCGATCGTAGTTTCCTCCAACCCTCTACCAAATTCATAATAGAGCCCACACCTCATGGATTCTCACTTTGAGAATACCAAGGTTACTGAGTGGTAGTGTCCGAGAGGCTACTTATTCGTGGAGAAGTTTGTTCGTGACTACTGGACGATTGGGTAGACGATCTGGGCGAGAGTGAGATTTTTCTGTCCATGTTCTTCATGAGAGCGAGAGACATGTGAAAGAAGAGTTCTACAAAGGTAAGTCTCTCACTCCTTTTGTATTTAATTTCTTAAGCATGCTGTAATTTGTTAAAAGATGCATAACTAGCTTGTATGTGAAGGAACTCTTATATAAGAGTACCTCTGAGTGGAAGTAGAACGTTCCAAATACATTGTGACAAAATTTTCACATTTACAATCTAACAGACAAGTTATGCAATAAACCACAAAATTACCGGCATGCTTTTAGAACTAAACAACAAAGAGAACAAGAAATATGTACCAGTTGAAGAACTTTTCTTCACCGAAATCTCGCTCTCTCCAAAGGGACTGCTCTTCTCGCTTTCGCTGGAATGTCCAAGCAATTGTTCACCAACACTCGATCATCTACTTAAGAATGGCCTCCACACGAACACAAGAATGGGGATGACACCACCACTTGGAACTCTTGGTATTCTCGGGGTGAGAATCCAAAGTATGGGCTCTTTTGGAGTTTGATAGAGGGAAGGAAGAAAGAAGATCGTATACAACGACCATGCAAGTGGGAGAAGGTAGGGTCTATCGTATGGACAATACTTGCTTGTTTAGAATAAGGTACACGATCGTGTAGTAAATAGGCAGCGATTGTATAGACGATCATTTAGTAAACGCTCGGGCACTAAACGATTGTTTAGAAAAACTTATGTGATCGTTTAGAAAGTGGCGTGCGTGTATACGATTGTATAGCAACGATGAGTTATCGTGTATCTCTCGGTTTGCTATGCGATAGGCTGTATACAAATTCTTGAACGAATTACCGATCTCTTTGCAAAATGAAAACGATTTTCATTTTATTCTTCAGTTACAAAAACTAAAATAAAACCTCCCACTAACACACGATTATGGACAAAACTCTAGGCACAATTATCCTATGATTGTCCAATTAAAAAAAAAAATAATCATATTATATTCACTAACCTATAGTTTAATACACATATAAACTATACTGTTTTCTCCTCCACTAGCTATAAATCATATTTATATCCATTTTCCTCCAAATAATGTATCTTATACATAAAGTCAATCATATCATATATAATTAACTAGTTCAATCATATCATATATAATTGAACTTTCTTTTATCAATTTAAACATTTTAAACTGGCCCAAAAGCTGGTTCTCAACTTGAATCCATTGAACTACCAAGGGGACCTTATGGACCTATGGCTCAAGCTCTAACGGTACGTGAATAGGTGACTAAACTCTTTAGCCATGAGATCCACCACTTGTTAACTGCCAGACATTCCACTAAAGACCAACAGCCGAACTCTTCTTACCACAGATATATTTCTGTGTCCATCGGATATAACCAATCAACAGTACGATAACCCTTCACAGATGCTCGTAAGTACAATTGGGCCAAATTACCGTTTTGCCCTTGTAGTTACATCTAACTCCTTAAGTACCACTGATCCCTCTAATGAACAATAAAACATAGTCCTACTATGTGTGGACACCTCTCGGGCCATGAGAAGGTGTGTAACACCACATCGTTGAAGCCCCGGGATCAGCCTTTAAGGGAGCAATCTATCTACTTACCCTTGCTTCGGAGAATAATTGAATTCCATCTTGTGTAGCTGAGTTCTCAGCACCCAAATCAGACGAATCCCCAAACTGGTAGGTTTGAGTCGGCAATCATGCCACTCGCACCCATGTAAATCCAAGAACCGCCCTCAAAGGCAGAAGTTCCCAACTCACTTAGGATTGAGGTCATGTTACCTATGGTCATCCTAATGAAGTGAAGTCTCTGTCATGAACGAAATTATATAACGAGATGTAAACACTTCATGGTCAGGTCTTATACAATCTCTTTATATAGGATGCCCTCGCTCGCATGTCCTCACATGAATGATCAGGATTAGACCATCTGTTGCAAGTCACAAAACTTATAACTATTCTACAAAGCAGGCCATATCCATAGCGTTACCAGGATAAGGTTTCCTTCATATATCTATATACTACAGACCATTTTGGTTATCACTTAAGACATGATCCACTTGTATGTCTCCACATACATGCTTAAGTTACATAATGACAACCAGGAATTTTGGTTTGTGGTAAAGCAAATAAAACATCCAATATTCAAAGATAAGTAGTGAAGAAAATATCATATATCATCACAAGCGTTCGTTCAAAATTGTGTTTACAAACTACAGGACACGAGAATTTAGGGCATCATCCCCAATAGTATGTTTGTGAAGGCTTGTAATTCTGCCACAATGAATTTGGATCAATCGTGCTTCTGCTCATGGGTTCACTTTGTTAAGAGTTCCTTCAGTTTCATTCTTTAAAAAGTTCTTCAGAGGTTTGACCTCTGGAATGAAGTTTGTGCCTTCTTCTTCTGGCATCAATAAGTGGAAGAAGAAGAAATATGGAAAAGGGAAAGCTAATCCACCAGCTGCTGCCTAAAAGGGCAAGAAAGCCAAGGTTGTAAAAGGAATCTATTTCTATTGCAACCAGGAGGGACATTGGAAGAGGAACTATCCCAAATACTTGGCAGAAAAGAAGAAGGCAAACCAGGGAAATATGATTTGCTTGTTTTGAAACCCTTTTAATGGAGAATGATGATTCGACCTGGATAATTGATTTAGATGCCACTAACCATGTTTTTTCTTCATTTTAGGGAATTAGTTCCTAGCGGCAGTTAGATGCTGGGGAGATGATGATGCGTGTTGGAATTGACATGACATCTTAGCTACAACAGTGGAAAGACTTGACTTTGTTTACAGAAATCTTATGTTAGACTAGATAATGTATTTTTGGTTTCAAGTTTGAAAAGGAACCTTATTTTTGTAAAATGCTTGTTAGAACAAAATTATTCTATCTCTTTTAATGTAAATAAAGTATTTATTTACAAAAATGGTATATATATTTGTTATGAAAATTTTGAAGATAATCTTTATGTGTGAAGACCGTTAGCAACTAAATCCCTCCTTAAAACTGAAATGTTTAAAATTGCGGTAACTTAAAATAAAAGACTAAGAATTTCTCTTAAAGAAAATGCCCAACTTTGGCGCCTGAGATTAGGACACATCAATCTCAATAGGATTGAGAGATAGGTAAAGAATGGACTTTTAATTGAGTTTGAAGAAAATTCTTTACCTGTGTGTGAGTCATGGAGAAAATTCTTTACTTGCGTGTGAGTCATGTCTTGAAGGAAAAACGACTAAAAGATATTTTACTAGAAAAGTTCATAGGGGTAAAGAACCGTTAGAGCTAGTATATTCAAACCTCTGTGGTTCGATGAATGTAAAAGCAAGAGAAGAGTTTAAATAATTCATCACCTTTACTGATCATTATTCAAGGCATGGGTAAGTTTATTTAATGCAACATAAGTCTGAATCTTGTAAAAAGTTCAAAGAGTTCAAGGCCGAAGTTGAAAATACATTAAATAGAACAATTAAGACATTTCAATCTGTTCGAGGTAGAGAGTTTTTGCATCTTACATTTTAGAACTATTTGATAGAGCATGGAATAGTATCCCAACTCTCAGCACCTGGTACACCTCAGCAGAATGGTTTATCAGAAAGGAGAAATCGAACCTTGTTGGACATGATTCGGTCTATGTTGAGTTACGCTTTCTTACCTGATTCGTTTTGAGGTTTTGCAGTACAGACTGCAATGTATTTTTTTAACTTTGTTCTATCTAAGAGTGTTACGAGAACACATTTGGAGTTATGGAATGGTTGTAAAGCTATATTACATCATTTCAAAATCTGGGGTTACCCAACACGTGTGCTTCGGGCAAATCCTAAGAAACTGAAACCTCATCCAAAATTGTGCCTATTTGTAGGCTACCCCACAGAAACGAGAGGTGGTTACTTCTTTGGCGCTACAGAAAATAAAGTGTTTGTGTTGACAAACGCTACTTTTCTAGAAAAAGACCACATAAGGGAATATAAGCCCTACACTAAAATATTGTTGAATGAACTTTCCAAGGAATCTACTAAACCTTCAACAAGAGTTGTCAAAGAACCCAACACCTCAATAAGAGTTGTTGAAGTTGGATCATTTAGTACGTCAAATCCACCTCAAGTGTTGGAGGAACTTCGACATAGTGGGAGGATTGTTAACCCCCTATTTGCTATATGGGTTTAACAGAAATCCTAGCTATGGTAGCTGACGGGGATGTTGAGGATCCATTGTCTTACAAGAAGGAAATGAAGGATGTTGACAAAGATGAGTGGATCAAAGCTGTGGATCTCAAAATAGAGTTGATGTACTTCAATTCAGTTTGGGATCTTGTAGATCACCTGATGAGGTTAAACCTATAGGTTGCAAATGCATTTACAAGAGAAAATGGGGTGCTGATGGGAAGGTGCAAAACCTTCAAAGCTAGAATAGTGGCAAAGAATTATACCCAAGTTGAGGGAGTCAACTATAAGGAGACTTTCTCTCTTGTTGCTATGTTAAAGCCTATCCGAATTCTCCCATACATTTCCTCATATTATGACTATGAGATTTGGAAAATGGACGTCAAGACTGCCTTTCTGAATGACAATCATGAGGAGGCCATTTATATGTAGCAACCTGAGGGATTCATAACCCAAGGTCAAGAGCAAAAGGTTTGCAGGTTTAATTGGTCCATCTATGGATTGAACAAGCTTCTTGATCTTGGAATATAAGATTTGATACTGCGATCAAATCTTATGGCTTTGATCAAAATTTTGATGAGCCTTGTGTATACAAGAGGATCATCAACAGTTCAATAGTTTTTCTAGTGTTGTATGTAGACAATATCCTACACATTGGGAATTATGTAGGTCTACTTACTGAAGTTAAGAACTGACTAGCGACCCAATATCAAATGAAATATTTGGGAGAGGCTCAGTTTGTTCTGAGAATTCAGATCTTTAGAGACCGAAAGAACAAAATGTTAGCTCTGTCCAAGCATCGTATATTGACAAAATGCTTGTCAAGTATTCGATGCAGAACTTCAAGAGAGTTTTACTACCTTTCAGGTATGAAGTTATATTGTCTAAGGAATAGTTTCCTAAGGCACCTCAAGAGATTGAGGAAATGAGACAAATCCTCTATGCATCGACTGTTGGTAGCCTAATGTATGCGATGTTATGCAATAGACCTGACATCTGCTATGCAGTGAGGATAGTCAGTAGATATCAGTCTAATTAAAGATATGATCACTGGGCAACTATTAAGAATATCCTCAAGTCTCTACGAAGAATAAGGGACTACATGCTCGTGTATGGTTCTAAGGATTTGATCCTTATAGGATACACAAAATTTGATAAGGATTCGAGGAAATCCACATTAGGATGAGTGTTCACTCTTAACGGAGGGGCAGTAGTATGGAGGAGTACCAAGCATGCATACATTGTTGACTCCACTATAGAGGCTGAGTACGTAGCGACTTGTGAAGCTCCTAAAGAAGTTGTTTGGCTCAGAAAATAGCAATTGTATTAAATATGATTCAAATACTAATTATGTGAATTGGATTCATACAATTAAATTTTATATAAATGGGATTTATATTAAATTTCGTTGTTGAGAAAATTAAACTATAGGTTATATTGTATTGGATACAGTATTAAACTCTAGATGATATGTTATATTTAATATAATATATAGTTTAGTATATATTATATGATAAAGTGGTAACCATATATATTTGTATTAAAGTTTTTATTAAAATTAATTTTATTTTTTAAAAATAATTTCGGGGAGGGAGTTGTAACTCCTTCCCTATTTTTCTCTCTACAACGTGATAGTGAGTGAGGTAGAACCATTTTCTTCATCTTCTTCCTCTATGTGTTTTTCACAGTAAGATTCTATAACTTTTTCAATCCTTCCCAATCACTAAATTCTCCTCCTTTCTTCTCTCTCAAATTCCCTCATCCAAAATAGCAGCACCCACAAAACACTTGGATTTTCAGTCAGAGAATACAGAGGTTTCCATCATGGTGGTGTTCCTATTGATTTGAGGGATTCCATTTGAAGATCGAACTTCAAAGGTAAGGGTTTTCTAAACCCATCTTTTTCTTTTGTAATTTCTCCAAGCATTCTGTATTTTAATTAAATGCAAAATTTTTCTGTATGTTTGCTATAAAATTTATATTCTGTAAGTTTGGGTTTTTGGGTTCGACCTCGTTTTTCGCTCAAGGACCTTCAATGGTTCCTTCAAAAATGACATATCATATACATCTTTTTCCTCCCACAAAGTATTTTACAAACCAAGGTTAATAAATTTATCTAAACGAATTGTTAAATTGGCTCAATATAACTCTTATATTGGATAGTTTAACAATATATGATTTCTGTTTATTAAACACTTTAACAAACCTAATCATTTATTGCATGCTTATAACATTATTGTCTAATTCACCTTCCAAGTCGGTTTTCAGGTAGACATGTTCCGTTTTCATTAGCTTAAATACCCCAACCTTAGACAAAGGTCCCTTATAGACGATATGTTATAAATTTAATCTTTTATTTAATCCTATTAAACGAAAATTAAAAGATTAAACCTATTTCAAATTGTATTAGAAATATTATTAACATATGTCTAAATGAAATTAATTTTAAACCATTTAAAATTATTTAAAATCAATATAACCTATGTTTGCATGCAACTCTTTATTATAGATTTTAATTCTAATTTCATTAAATTTATAACACTTATAACGAATTAATGAAATAATTAACCTATACATGCATCTAATGACATACTTTAAAAAATTGTAACAATTATAATTTTACTAAAGTGGTGTCATGTTCCATGCATCTTCATTTTCATTAAATTATATATAACAATGATATAATAAAGTAATAAAAATAAAATAACATTCATCCATCCATCCACACTATATTATAACAATTATAATATAAAATGATGCATGAACATGTTATAAATGCATGTAATCATATAATATAGCAATTGTATTAAATATGATGTATGAGCATGTTGGGATTGGTGTCCTAATTCTTCCGGAGTCTCGTAGTTTGTAAACTGTACACATTGTTATGAATACAATAAGAGTTATTTTATTAGACATTTACTCATATCCAATAAACAAAGCTCCATGGTTATTGTATGTAAACTTAAGCATGTATATAAGATATACAAGTGGATCATGCCTTAAGTGATAATCTAAAAAGGTCTGTAGTATAAGGATTAAGGAGGGATATCTAATCTTGGTGACACTACGGATACGACCCGCTTTGTAGAGGTTTACAAGTGTTGTGATGGTAGATCCTAAGCATTCATGTGGAGACATGCGAGTGAGGGTGTCCTATACAAAGAGTTTGTATAATACCGGACCACGAGATGAATAATCTCTTCATATAGCGCCGTTGATACTTGAGACTTATACCTCACCTAAACGACCATAGGTGACATGACCTCAATCCTGAGTGTTTTGGGAATTCTTGCCTTTGAGGGCAGTCCTTTGATTAGTATGGGTGAGAGTGGCCAGATTGTCAACTCAACATGCCTATCTTTTTGGGGATTTGTCTGATTTGGGAGCTGGTAACTCAGTTACACAAGTTGGAATTCACTTCTTCCCCGAAGCAGGGGTTAGTAGATAGATTGCTCCCTTAAGAGCTGATTCTAAGTCTTGACCATAGTGGCTGCAACTTCTTTTTGGAAGAGAGGACTCAGTCATAGTAGAACTATGATTTATGTTCATTAGAGGGATCAGTAGTACATAAGGAGTTAGATGTAACTATAGGGGCATAACAGTTATTGGCCCAACTGTACTTACGAACAATCTATGAAAGGTTATCACATTGTTGATTGGTTGATATGGACATAAAATATATCTGTAGTAAGGAGATTGCAGCTGTCAGTCTTTAGTGAAGTGTTTGGCAGTTAACGGATGGTGGATCCCGTGACTAAAGAGTTTAGTCAGTTATTCATGTACCGTTAGAGCTTCAAGTTACAGGTTCATAAGGTTCCCTTGGTAGATCAATGGATTCAAGTTGAGAATTAGTTCTTGGGGTTGATTTGAAATGTTCAAATTGACAAGAGAAAATTCGATTATATATGATATGACCGGTGTGATGTATGAGATACATTAAGTGGAGGATTAATGTAAATGAGATTTACATTAGTACCATGAAATAGAAAAAGAGCTATGGTTTATATGTTTCATGAGATGAAATATTAAAATTATAGGTTATAAATATAATATGGTAAGTTGGTTATCATATATATTTATAATATTATTAATTATTGGATAATTATCTCTTTTTCTCTAAGAACCAATTGAGTTGGAGGTTATTGGTAGTTTGATGGTAACCGTGAGATAAAAAGATAAATGTTTTTCTAAATTTAGTAGATTTGTAAGAATTTCCATTCTCGGCAACTACTCACGGATTGCTGTCAAGTGAATTGGATTCACTAAACGATAGCTGAAAGAGAGACTAAATGATCGTGGAGTAACACTACACGATAGTTCACTCAGCTGGTCGTAGCTAAACGATTGCGGGGCTTTTGCTATACAATAGCTTGCCTTTTTCTAAACGATTGGGCATTCGTCTATATGATAGACTCTTGTCATCTACCACTTACTAAATCGTTTACACGGCTGTTACTCCTCTGGTCTCTTTCTTTAACCAATTCCACACAGAGCCCATACTTCTAGATTCTCACACCGAGAATACTAAGGTAGCCATTATGGAGGTGTCTTCACTCAACTCGACTGAGTTCGAGGTTTTTAGAGGCCATTCATTGGGTTCGTGATCTTGGAGATCGTTGAGTTCGTGTTCGTTGTGATCGTGCTGTGTAGTGTTCGAGTGTTTCTGTCTTGAAGACTGAACGAGCGTTCATGATCGAGGGAGTTTGAAGATGAGTCTTCAAAGGTATGTTTAATCTATCCCTTGATTATTTGGTAAAGCATGCTGTAATTTCGTATTGTGTATGACCTGTAAGTTTCCGTTTCTTGACTGATTGTTTATATTCAATTTCGAACGAAATTTGGAACGATCATTCCGCTGCTTATAGAAATCCTCATGTCAGATTTCCTTTAGAGCATGCTTAATTAAATCATGCAAACAATATACACTTATTTAAATGATGAATGAAATAATATTTATCCTATGGTAGGATTTTTATACTATATTCCATAAACTATGCAATATAATAAATAAATCATACATCACATATATATAAATATAAAAGTAACATTGTATAAAAAATGACATCCTAAACATTAATTAAATTAATATAACACTTATATTAATTTAACTTATGAAAAAAAATAAATACAATAAATTATTAAAAATTAAAAATTAAAAATTAAAAAATCGTAAAATTGCTTTGAAGAACCACTTGGAGCACTTGAAGCCACGACCTGGAGGACGCCTGACGTGCGCTAAAATCGTATGGAGCATCGCAACGCTCTGGCTGAGTGTCGCGACGCTGACATTTGAATTCGTCATGCTACGACTGAAGCGTTGCGATACTTAGCCCTCTACCTTACCGTGTATGGCGAGCATGCAACGCTCTAGCTTTATACTCTAAGTTAGAATGTTTGCTCTGTTTCATCCGTTCATCTGAATTGCTCCGTTCATGCTCTAAATTTCCCCAAATTGAAGCCAGAACATGATCACGAATGACATGGACTTGAATACAAACTTGATTGCAAGAAATTAATGCCCAAAAATACAATAGGCTCTTACGAATCGACTCAATTAAGCAGTAATTACTATGCCAATTTCGAAACCATCCAATGTGGAAAAACATAATATTCAACATTTAAAATGAAAAAAATTTACCTACCAAAACTCTGAATTAAAGTGAAATTTAGAGATTCAACTTGTCTCTGATACCAATTGAAGGGATTGAAATTCCCTGCAACGGAAGTAATTGGATTTCGTTGTCACTAAATGTTGTTTTATAGAATGTACAACATAATTCAGAGTGACGGAAACACAAGGATAAACATAAAAATCTAAGCATGCTTCTACTGTAATGAAAATAGAGAGAGGAGAAGAGGAATAAGATATCACATACCTTTGAAGAATACCGTTTTCTCGCATCTTCTCCCAATCATGAACACCAACACTGCTCCTCACGATCTCCCAAACCTACAACAACATGAACATAATAGTAACGATGAGGACAGCACCACAAGGTCTTCCTCGTTATTCTCAGAGATGAGAATCATGCATAGTTTCGTGGGCTTGCACTCAATCTTGGTAAAAGGGGAAGAATGAGAGCTTGAGAGATTTTTCTGAGAGAATAACATAAAGAGATGGAGAGGGATAAAGATAAAGATGATATCTCTCTCTTATTTTTCACGTATTGGAGAGGTTGGGGAGTTTGAGGGGGTTAATATATATATAAACTAACTTAATATGTATATAAATATTAAACGATATGTTATATCACATATAACATATAACCTATAGTTTAACAACCTCTTTCATCAAACTATACAGTTTTAATATGAATCATATTCACATTAATTTTAAAATATAGTTTCTATATGAATCATATTCCTTTAATCAATATTTGAATCATATTCAAATACTTATCTTTCTCATTAAACTATATAATGTATCAACATACATTACATAGTTGAATTTGAATTTAACAATATTATATATATATAAACTAACTTAATATGTATATAAATATTAAACGATATGTTATATCACATATAACATATAACCTATAGTTTAACAACCTCTTTCATCAAACTATACAGTTTTAATATGAATCATATTCACATTAATTTTAAAATATAGGTTCTATATGAATCATATTCATATAATTAGTATTTGAATATACTTATCTTTCTCATTAAACTATATAATGTATCAACATACATTACACTTTATAATGTATCAACATACATCATATTAATTATATATTATAGAATTAATTCCCTTTAATTAATTTGAACAATTCGAATTAAACCAAAATTAATTTGATTCTTATTATTTCTTATTGAGCTAACAAGGGGACCTTATGGACCTATAGATTGAAGCTGCAATGATACTTGATTAATTAATTAAACTCTTTAATTAAATGAATCAACTTTTATTAACCGTTGGTCACTCCACTAAAGACCAATAGTTGTACTCTTCGTACTATAGATATATTTTTGTGTCCATTGGATATAACCAATCAACAATGCATTGATCTTTCATAAATTGCTCGTAAATATAGATGTGTCAAATTATCGTTTTACCCTTGTAGTTACATCTAACTTCTTAAGTATCATTGATCCCTCTAATGAATAATTAGTCATAGTCTAATTATAACTGAACACCTATTGGAACATGAGAGGGTGAGGCGTTTCATTGTTCAAGCCCCGGAATTGGCCCTTAATGGAGTAATTTATCTACTTACCTTAACGATAGGAATGAGTGAATTCTTTGTTGTGTAGCTGTTTCCCAACTCCCCAATCAGACAAATCCCTGAAATGGTAGGCTTAATGAGTTGATGAATCTTGCCACTCTCACCCATACAAATCAAAGGACCACCCTTATAGGTAGGAGTTCACAACTCATTCAGATTCAGGCCAAGTCACATATGGTCATCTTGGTGAATTGTGAGTCCGTTTTAACAATGGTGTTATAAAGAGAGACTATGCATTTCATGATCCAGTCTTATACAAACTCTTTGTATAGGATACCCACACTCACATATCTCCACATGAATGATCAAGATCATATCATTTGTAGCACTTTACAACAATTGTAATAACTTCAAAGTGGGCCGTATCAGTAGTGTTACCAAGATAAGACACTGAACCTTATCCGTATACTACAGAACATTTAGATTATCACTTAAACATGATCCACCTGTAAATCTCCATATACATGTTTAAGTCACATCAGATAATCTTGGTTCTTTGTATAATGGATTATTGTATATAAAATTAATCAACCATTGATTCAAATAGAGTATAACTATGAGACTTTAGGTCATATATCCCAACATGAATAAGGGCATCAAAGTGGAAGATCAAAGCAATTGTTAAGGTCACATATACAGTCTCCAACTTGGCAGTAGGTTTGAAGGAAAGAGTCAAAGCATTATCAAAATGTATCTTCTTCAAGAACAGGTGTTCAAGATCGAAGAAGATGTCAGTTGGTACCACTTAGCTAAAGTGGGAGTACGTGATTCTTCTGTATGTCTGGTGTACAATTCCACTTAGCATGCTTATACCTCGTGATAAGCACAGATAAACTACAATTACTTTCTAATGGATCCTGTTTCGTTATTATGTTGATTTTACAGGTTTTATGTTGAGTCTTGGAGTTTGCCAAGAAGATTAGAGATAACAGTTGTAGTGGTAGTATAGTTTTGAAGTTTGCCATGATATTATGTTTTGTTGCAGTGGGAGGAAAGATCGTTGTTTTGTCTCCAAATGGGAGAATGTTAGGATTGTGGAGACAAAACTCCACATTCATGGAAATACAATATATAATTTTTGACCAAAGTCAAAATAAAAGGCAAGCTAATTTTCACCAAAAGTCAAAACTGAGAGGAAAAATAAATTGTTGAAAAGAAGGTTAATTTGGGCTTGGCCCATTTGAATATTAGGTCTTTAGCTTGCATATATATGTTTGACAAAAAAGTGGCGGACGCAGCCGAAAAATTGGTTGTTGAGACAATTTCTTTCTTTTTTTTTTTTCTTTTTTTTTCTTTTCTTTTTTTTAAATATATGTTTAAGTTTTGTCTGTATGTTGTTTGTGCGATAGTAAGGAAAAAGAGAGAATACAGTGAGTATCTCTTTGAGTTTGGGGTGTTTCTCTTTTATTGTTAATTCCAAGATACCGAGCTGTGGTACTAAGATCAAATAGTTCGTGTTGACTATTTGGAAGAGATTTGTGGCACGAGTATGGGATATTAGCAATCTTTGTCATAGTAGAACCTGTAGTTGCAGAATATTGGACGTAGTCCCTAGTTTAGGAGGAACCAATATATATTTTCGTTGTTGTTCTCTTTTTCCCTATTCTTAAATTATTTTGGTAATTTTATGATTGTTAAAACTTTTTTCCTCTAACCTATGGAAATAGAAATTTTAAATATAATTTAATTTTTGCATTTTATTTATATCTTAGTTTAAATTCCTAACACTTGTGGTTGCCTAATTATTGGGCTTGATTGAGTTCCGATTTGTTTCATAAAATAGTTTTACTATTTCTCTTGACTTTTGCCAGCTTTATAAAATAGATTCTCTAGATTTCACCCTAGTCTTTTCATTGTATTAATTTTTAATTTTATTTATAAAAATGACATATTTTCGAAAACATCAAACACAACATTTTTCAGTTACTATAGATGTTTTATGGTTAAGTTAAAGAATAATGTTATTTTTTAAAAGTAATGACAAAAATGAGGTATATAAGAAATAAATTTCAAAAGTGACGTTGAAGGCAAAAGTATTGACAAAAAATAGGATAGTTGTTGATAAGAAAGGAAAATTGTATGCCTGGTACACGATTACCATTTAATCCAGTTAGAATCCATATCAGCCACATGGACTTGGTCAAAGGACCAAACTTATGGACTGGATCCATGATTTGATTATTGTTTTGTTTTTTGTTTTTTTTTTTTCCGATTTTGATTGTCTTTTTGTACCTTATAACTAACATTTTTGCTTTTAGTATAAAAAATAGTGTCTCATGATAAAATGTAATTTCATTAGTTTTCTAATTTCCAAATAGAAGTTTACATGAAGTTAAAAGTTTGAATTACAAGTCACTCAGTTTTCCACAGGGGGGTCGTCTTCGTGTGCTTCTAGATTAGCTTCGTCTTGTTTCTGTTATCGTCTATGATGAATTCGTCTTTGATCAGTATCAACAACATTGATTCATCTTGTTTGTTGATTAATACTTTCTATATTTATCAAGGGTTGATCACACATTGAACCCAACTATGGTAAATTGTGTTGCACTGGATACTGTTATACATCTTAGACAAAATTATTCTATATGATGAAAAAAATTCATACTAAATAATATTCATATCATATAATTAGGAAATGTAGGATAATCTAACTGTTACCATGCAGTAATAGTAAGCATCGTCAGGTGTGATAAATTGTCTCTTGATTGAATCGTAATAGGAAAAATATTCATATGATACAGCTGGTCCATTTGTTATTTCTCCTTGTGCATAATGATCATAACGTGCATGCCAGTACGGTATATATTCTGCATGAATTCGACGTCAGTTTTGGTCGTGCTTACCCCTTAAATCAATCTGGTGTAGTGCCGTGAATGTATAGCATAATGAAGGTATCGTTTGTTGTAGACTGAACTGTCTTAACACACGATCTTGTTGATGCCACTCTACTATATGGAAGCATATAAGAGGGCTAATGGTCAGCCAAATGTCTTGACCATCATGACAATAATCAGGGAGTAATGACCAAATATCTTGTGTGTATGGTGTCCATTCATACATTCAGCTGCATTGCTTGTCATCCACCCATAGTGATACCCATCATCATGTGATTGTGTCCATTTTTTCAAGTAAATCAAAAAAGTATTCAAGGTGCTCAGGGTTTAGTTGCTTCAATTAACACCAAATCTTTCAGTTGTTTTGATTTGTATGTCGTATTGAAATTATTAGCAACATGACGAAGACAATTGCGTTAGTACACTCTAGGTTCATTTCAACTTATTTCCTCATTGTTAATTGCAGCGAGAAATCCCTTATGTCTATAAGAAATATAGCAAATACCATCTTGTTGGGTAACATATTCATGCAATGCTCATAGAAACCATGACCAACTGGACGAATTCTCTCCTTCAACCATAGCAAAAGAAAGGGGAAATATGTGCTCATTTGCATCAATAGATAAGATGGTTAATAGTTTCCCTTTATACTTTTCGTTCGTCATCAATTTGAATTAATGTTCTACAATATTTGAACCTTTCTCTTGTAGGACCGAAGAATCAGAAAACTTGACCAAAAGTAGTCGTACTTGGCACATCAGACGGAAGATAATACCAATCCGATCGTGTTCTAGGATTGTAATGCACAACAACACTCAACCAATACGGAAGCTCTAAAAATGATTTCTCCCAATCACCAAATACAACGCTTTTCTCTTGGCTTGCCACACTCGTCTATAATTAACATTATACCCATATTTTTTTTATTACTTCTCTGAGTAAGGCTACAGGAATCCCGAGATCAGCTCTAACCATATTTGGGATTTCAATACTTATAAAATTTGAATCAAGTTATAGTCTTATGTCAATTCTGAGTACAAACATAAGTGCTCCCTTTCAAGTCTAGTAATTTCAAACATACCATGAGTTTTACGCCGACATGTCCGTAACCTTTAATCACAACCACCTTTTTACATCTCATGTACCAAATATCTTGCTTCGGTTCTGCTATGAAAATCTCAAAGTGTTCTATCATGCAATATTTTTTAACAGGCAGTTTTAGATCTTCTTTAGTGTTAAATAACATTCATGTTTGTATTAAACTAGAATTATCTACACATCTACTTCTTTCTTCAAATGTTGCCTTCTTTCACATGTTGAATTAGTAACATCCCAGTCTATTTGGGTGAACATCTCTGATGGTACTAACCCAAGATCATGTTTTGCACTTCTATTGTTTCCAAATAATTCATCTACGTCAATATCATTGTCCTCATCATTTTCAGGTTGAAGAATGACTAAATCTTCAGGATGCATCAACATATTTACTTAAATCCTTACAACTATTATAGTTGACAACCCAATCCAAAAAGTTTGTGTTTTTTAAACAATTCAAACAGTTTGAATAGATCAAAACTCCGAATAGTTCAAATAATATTTTTTTGTCCAAACAGTCTAAATTTATAATATTAAAATAAAAAGATCAATTACAACCCAAATGATCAGTCAAACTTATAATATTAAACTACAAAAAATAAAAATAAAATAAATAAAATAATTGAAATGCTACACAATAGATCAACTAAACTAGATTAAAGCTCTAGTTTTTTATGCATACATTTAAATAAAATAGTAGATTTAGGAGTATAATATCATATATTGGAAAAAAGGGAGAAAATGTTACCTACGGTCGGTGGTGGCAGAGATAGCAGTGACGGTTGGTGGAGGCGGACAGTGGACAATCGTTGACAGTAGATGGCTGACGACAGCTGTGAGAGAGAGGTATCTAAGTGATGGAACATAAAGAACAACATGCACAACGGAAGAAAGGATCGATAATGTTCTTATTACATAAAACTAAGAATAAGCATGCATAAAGGGTTAGAAAATACAACTTTTGTAGAATCCACCGCAATCTTCCTCTCTGTGCTCAATTGACACCACCAATGATAAATCCTCGCTATTCTTTGATTGAAGAACATGGTGGTGGGACTGTTTTGTTAGTGAAGACAAGGGAATTTCACTCTAGAAAAGTGTAGAGTAAAGAGATTTTGGTGGAAGAGTCAAGTGAAAAGTCAAAGAAGTATTAATTTTTATTTTTTTTTTTACATTTCAAAAACCAAACTATTCAAAGATAAATTACATGCAAAATTCTATTTTGCATGTCTTCCACCTCAAACTCTACTGGTATGTAATCTTTAGGTGTCAAGTTTTAGAAGTGCCACTTTAAAGTTCACTTAGTTAATGGGAAAATCTAACAATTGGATTTTTACACTAGATAATTTTAATATAAATAAAATAAGCTTTTATGAAAAAAAACATTTTCATAATTTAGAAAAATATTTAAAAATAAATTTAATATCAAATATTAAATGATTTTTGACACCTAACTTTGATTAATCATATTAATCAAGTTTAAAAAACACTTTCATGCTAATGTTCAAGAATACTCCAAAAAATAATGAATAAATTAATTATTTAATTGTAAATTATATCTCATATAAAATACAATTTTCCTTAATGCCCGAATTTGAACATTTCAAAATCTTACTTCACCTAGTTAATCAATTTTTTCCGTAGTGAGCTAACAAGGAGATTCGATGAACTTATAGATCATGGGCTCCAACGATCCAATACTAACCGATCAAACTCTTTAATCTAGTTAATCAACATTCGTTAACTAACAGGACTGTCCACTATAGCCTGTAGTTAAAATTCTCTCACTGTAGTTATATTATGTGTCCATTTTATATAACCATGATAAGTAAGTCAATCCTTCACTGGTTGTTCATAATAACGACTGGGTTATAAGTTGTTTTACCCTCGAGATTACATATTGCTCCTTAAGTCCCATTGATCCTCTAATGAACAATTGGTTTATGATCCAATCACTAAATCGAGTCATTCTCGGGTTAATGAGAGGGTGGAGCCCTTTGTTCAAGACCCGAAGTCAGCACTTAAGGGAACAACCTCTCTACTATCCTTAAAAGTAGGTAGGAGTGAATTCCATCTTGCACCCTACGTCCTTAGCTATTTTCCCGGTCTTACCCCTAAAATGGGAGGCTTGAGCCAGCATTGTTGAGCCAACCCTCACCTATGCAAATCTAAGGATAATCCCGAATAAACAGGAGTTCATAGTTAGCTGAGGATTAAGGTCAAGTTATCTAGGTCACCGCTTTGAAATAGTCAGTCTTAAATAATAAAGAACATTATAGAGTAAGAGTGACTTCATTCTTGGTTCGATCTTATGCAAACTCATTGCATAGGACGCCCCTACTTTTCATATTAATACATGAACAAATCAGGATCACTTCATTTGTAGCACTTTACAACAAAGTGTAACAATTACAGGGTGGGCCGCATCCGATAGTCTTATCAGAATAAGGTACCCAGTCTTATTTGTATACTATAGACCATTTTGGCTATTTACTGAACTTGATCCACTCTTATGTCTCCACATAAAGTTCATGTATTCATATAATAGCCATGGATCTTTAGTTTATTGGATTTAGACTTTAGAAGTACAATTCACATATTCAATAACAATTTTATTGAATAAACGTTAATAACATCTTTATTGATAATAGAATATACTTAACATGACAAACTACAAGTTTTAAGACATACAACCCAACACTAAGTACTCTAACTACATGAATTTTAGGCAATTAACATGCATGTTCATAGTTTTCAACATATTTGGGTTTCAGTAGACCACCATAAAGAACTTCTCTACTAATCTCAAGCCTTAGATTAAATTGTGGTCTCCAAATCAAGAGGAATTTGATATGGAATTTGAGAATCTGAAGAAAGGTAGAAAAATCATATTTTTCTGTTTTCTTAATCTCAGATTTTAGGTTGCATGAAGCATTAATCTGATCTCTAAACTTCAATTTACAGTTCAAAACCATGCAAATCAAATTAAATGAGAAAGAACCAATTAATTTTCCATTCAATTTAGTGGCATGAGGTGGTTTCATAATGGAAAAGGTGGGATTATCCCACTTTTCTATTAAATCCAATTTTAAAAATGAAATTGGATAATTTTAATAAATAAAACCTATCTAAAAATTAAATTTCTTAAATTCAGTATCAATTAAACAAATTTTATATTTTTGAATTTCATAAATTCAAAATTTAATGAACCAATTTCAATATTTTGAATTTCATAAATTCAAAATTTAAAAAACTAATTGGATAATTAATTAAACCAATTTAATTTCAAATATTAAATTAATATAACACCTCATTAAATATTTAAATCATATTTAAATATTGTTAGCTCTCTAAAATCGGAATGTTTAATTCGAAAATTAAACATCGATTATATCAAATATAATAATCCAAACCCTAAACCGAGTTTGAACATTTCAGATTCACTCAACATGCTGTTATGAGGTTTAATCCTTTTACGAGCTAGTAGAAGAACCTAATGGACCTACATATCATGAGCTGCAACGATTTGAAATTAATTGGCTAAACTCTTTAAACTGAATTAACCACTATACGTTACCTACTAAGACATACCACTATAGCTCAGTAGTTATACTCGCCTCACTGTAGATATATTTTTGTCCAATTTATTTAACCATAATCAGTAAGTCAATCATTCATAGGTCGTTCGTATTTACAGCTAGGTCAAAATTACCGTTTTACTCCTATAATTCATCTTGTTCCATAAGTCTCCATTGATCCTCTAATGAACAATTGGTTTATGGTCCTACCAATAAACCGAATCCCTCTTAGCCACAAGAGAGCGGGGCCCCTTTGTACAAGACTAGAATTCAGTACTTAAAGGAACAACCTATCTGTTGACCCTAAGATGGGTAGGAGTGAATTTCGTCTTGCAAGACTCTATGCCCACCTATCTATCCTGTCTTATCCTAGAGGCTTATTGAATGAATGTAGAACCACTCTCACCTATGAAAATTAAAGGATAATCCTGAATAAACAGGAGTTCATAGTTAGCTTAGAATTAAGATCGAGTTATCTTAGGTCATCGAATTGAAATAGTCAGTTTTAACAGTAAGCGATCGTTATAGAGAAAAGTGACAATCTCGTGGTCCGGTCTTATGCAAACATCCTTTTTATAGGATGCCTCCATTCACATGCCTCTACATGAACGACTTTGGGTTCATATCGTTTGCATCAATATACAAAACGGGTCGCATCCATAGTGTCCCCAGGATAATGTATCCAACACTATCCATATACTTATAGACCTTTTTGGTTATATACTAAAACTTAATCCTCTTTTATGTCTCTACATAAAGTTTATGTATTCATGTTATAGCCATGAGTTAGTTTATTGGATTTAGGAATAAATGCAATTCCATAACATCTTTATTGAAAGAAATCTCAATAATATCTTTATTGTCAATAGAATATGTATAATGTTTACAAACTGTGAGTTTTAGAACATTTCCCACAAACTCCCACTTGGACTAAAACTTTAGTGGGTTTAAATATATACAAATATTCAATGTTGAGTATGAGAGAATAAATACAATAAACTAGGGCATTTATATACCTATAAATTCTCCCACTTGCCCTAGATTTATGAAGCTCGTAGTCCTAGTCCCACTTGCATTTTATATCTTGACAACATCTTGTCAATATAAGATGCTAGAGATAGTGCTAGCATTCTGTTGTTGCGATTACGAACTATTTGGATTCCAAGAACATATTGTGCATCCTCTAAATCTTTCATCTGAAACTGTGATGCTAGCCATCTCTTTACGTTAACAAGGAATCTTACTTCATTTCCAATGAGTAGAATATCATCAACATATAGTACCAAAAAAGCTATAGTCTTGTTGACCATTTTCTTGTAAATACAAGGTTCGTCAACATTCAGTTTAAAGCCATAAGATTTAATTACAGTGTCAAACCTTATATTCTAAGACCGAGATGCTTGTTTTAACCTATAAATGAATCTTTTAAGCTTGTAAACTTTTTGCTCTTGATCTTGTTCAATGAACCCTTCTAGTTTAGACATATAAATACTTTCTTCAAGATAATCATTCAACAAGGTTGTCTTGACATTCATTTGCCATATTTCATAAACATAAAAAGTGTCAATGGATAAAAGTATTCTAATAGACTTAATCATGGCAACAGGAGAAAAGGTTTCTTCATAGTCTACCTCCTCTCTTTGCCTTTTGCCACTAGTCTAGTTTTGTAGGTTCGTACCTTACCAACTTGGTCTCATTTTCTCTTGTAGATCCACTTACAACCAATATGTTTTACCCCAACTGGTTGATCTACAAGTTCCCAGACAGAATTGAAGTACATAGACTCCATTTTACAGTCCATGGCTTTTATCCATTGGTCTCTATCTACATCTTTCATTGCTTGTTTAAAGATCAATAGATCCTCTAATCCATCATCAGGTATGACGACCTGAGTTTCTATTAAAGCCATGTATCGGTCAATTGATCTACAAACTCATGTGCCCTAAAGTCTCGTGTCCAATAGTTTGTAAACAACTTTGTACCAACACTTGTGATGTATAATATAAATGATATTTACTTCACTACTTGACTTTGCACATTTAGATGTTTTTACCACAAACCAATAAACTTAATATCCCTGGTTATCTGTATGTAACTTAAGCATGTATGTGGTGACATACAAGTGGATCATGTCTTGAGTGATAACCAAAATGGTCTATAGTATATGGATATAGGAGGGAAACCTTATCCTGTTAACGCTACAGATATGGCCCGCTTTGTAGAATGGTCACAAATGTTGTGACTTATCACAGATGGTCTGATCCTGATCATTCGTGTAAGGGACATGCGAGCGAGGGTGTCTTATACAAAGAGTTTGTATAAGACCTAACCACAAAGTGTTAACATCTCGTTATATGACACCGCTCATAACTGAGACTTCACTTCACTAGGATGACCATAGGTAATATGACCTCAATCCTGAGTGAGTTGAGAACTCCTGTCATTGAGGGCGGTCCTTTGATTTGCATGGGTGCGATGGCCAGAACGATGACTCAAACCTACCATTTTGGAGATTCGTCTGATTTGGGAGTTGGGAACTTAGCTTCATAAGATGGAATTCACTCCTTCCCCGAGGCAGGTGTAAGTAGATAGATAGCTCCCTTAAGGATTGATTTTAGGGCTTGAATGATGTGGCGCCACGTACCTTTTCATGGCCTAAGAAGTGTTCACATATAGTAGGACTATATTGTATTGTTCATTAGAAGGATCAGTGGTACTTAAGAAGGAAGATGTAATTACAGGGGCAAAACGATGAATTGGCTTGCTGTAATTACGAGCATCTGTGAAGGGTCATCGTACTGATAATTGGTTATATCCAATGGACATAGAAATATATCTATGGCAAGAAGAGTTCAACTGTCGGTCTTTAGTGGAGTGTTTGGCAGTTAACGAATAGTGGATATCGTGACGAAAGAGTTCAGTCAACTATTCACGTACCGTTGGAGCTTCGAGCCATAGGTCCATAAGGTCCCTTTGGTAGCTTGAATACAAGTTGAGAATCAGTTTTTGGGTCAATTTGAAATGTTCAAATTGACAAGAGGGAATTCGATTATATATGATATAATTGAACGAGTTAATTAAATATGATATAATTAACTTTATGTATGAGATACATTAATTTGAAGGAAATTGGATATAAATATGATTTATATCTAGTAAAGGAAGATATTATAATTAATATATGATATTAATTACATCTTATGAATGTGATAAGATCATATTAATTGGACAGTTATAAAGGAAATGGGAAGGCACCTCTTCTGTTCTAAATAACGGATGAGTGCATTATAAATAGTTGACGGTGTGCAAGAGACAAGAGTGCACGGACATTGTGAAAAAGATAGTATCATTATTTAGAAAATCAGTACCTATAAGATAGTGACTGCACGATCGCTTACATATACGATATTGTTAAGTGATCGCATACCGATTACACCATCGCATGCTATTATCTAAACGACCGTTTACCTTTTTCCTAAGCGATCGTTTAGCTCCCAGTATTTACTAAACGATCGTATAGACGATCACTTAGTTTTTCCTATGCGATCGTTCGGACGATCTCTTATCCTTTTCCTATATAATCATTTACCTTTTCCTACACCATCGTATAGACGATCGCTTACTTTTCCAATACGATCATATACTTCGCCTAAACGATCAAGCATCTTGTCTATGCGATAGATGACTGTATCTCCCACTTACTTGATCATTGTGTACGGCCTCTCTTCCTCCTTCCCTCTACCAAATCCGAACAAATCCCACACTTTGGATTCTCACTCTAAGAATACTGATGGCTCTGAGTGGTGGTGTCTTCTCCGTTTCTTTCTGTCTGAGTGGTGATTGTTCGAGGAAGACGGTTGGGCTTCAGACTCGTTGTGAAGAAGAAATCTTCATCTGGTATGATTTCTTGATCTCTTTAACATTATGAAAGTATGTTTGAATATATTTGCGGTAATTCTGTCACAATGAATTGAAAAGATCCACTTCCGCTCGCAGATATTCTTGAATAAGAGTTCCTTCATCCAGACAGAATTGAAGTACATAGACTCCATTTTACAGTCCATGGCTTTTATCCATTGGCCTCTATCTACATCTTTCATTGCTTGTTTAAAGATCAATAGATCCTCTAATCCATCATCAGGTATGACGACCTGAGTTTCTATTAAACCCATGTATCAGTCAAGTTGTTGAACAACTCTCCCACTACGTCGAGGCATTCTCTATTCTTGAGAAGGATGAGATGTACCAGTTTTATCAATAACTCTTGTTGATGGACCAGCCTGATCAACAACTTTTGTTGATTTGTCTGTAGTTTATATGGACATCTCATTCAATACTAGTTTACTGCTAGGTTGATGATTTCTTATGTGATCTTCCTCTAAGAATGTAGTGTTTGTCAATACAAACATTTTATCTTTTTTAGGATCATAAAATAGACTACCTTTTGTTTCTTTGGGGTATTCTATAAATAGGCATAGAACGTCGTTCCAATGTTTTAGGTTTTCACACCAATACATGTGGTGGGCATCCTCAGACTCTAAAGTGACGTAAACTACCTTTAAGTCCTATCCATAACTCGTACGATGTTTCTGAAACACTTTTCAAGGGAACCATGTTTAAAATATATACAATAGTCTGTACTGCATATCACCAAAAAGACTGAGGTAACTGGGCATAACTCATCATTGAACGAACCATGTCCAACAGGGTTCTATTTCTCCTTTCTACTACACCATTTTGTTGTGGTGTACCAGGTGTAGTAAGTTGGGATCGAATTCCATGTTCTACTAGATAGTTATGGAATTATAAATCTATATACTCATACCTTGATCTGATCGAAGTATTTTAATCTTTTTACCTAATAAGTTCTCAACCTTTTCCTTATATTCTTTGAACTTTTCAAGAGTTTCAGACTTATGATGCATTAGGTAAACATAGCTATCTTGAATAGTCATCAATAAAACTGATGAAATATCGAACCACAAAGATCTGAATGTATAAGTTCAAGAGGTTCTTTGGCTATAAGACCTTTTCTTGAAAAAGATCTTTTAGTCATTTCTCTCTCAAGACATAACTCACACGGAGATAAAGAATTGTCTTCTAACTGATTTAGAAGTCCATTCTTTACTAATCTCCCAATCTTGTTGAGATTTATGTGTCCAAGTCTAAAGTGTCAAAGAAAGGTGTTAGGAGAAATTTTTCGTTTCTTATTTTGAGTTTCAGCTGTTTTAAACATCTCTATATTTAAAATAGCTTTTGCCTTAGTTGATTTTGACACATATAAGTTATTTTCAAGTTTAGCAAAACATATTTGAACACTTCTTGAATTGATGAACACTTCATTTATATCAAAAGAAACTTTGTACATATGTTCTAATAAATAGAAGATAGAAATTAAGTTCTTTTTCATATCAGGTATATAATATATATTTTGCAACAAAATGTAAGCATCTCCAAAAACTAACTTGAGATCTCCCACTGCTCGAGCTGAAATGATTTCACCTGTTCCCATTTTGAAAGTCATCTCATTCTCCTTTAGCTACCTTTAGGAACTAGTTTCCTGAATAAAAGTGCAAATATGATTAGTGGTGCCTGAATTCAATATCCAGGTTAATTGAGAACTTTCCACTAAACATGTTTCAATTACAAGTTAATAAAATTTACCTTGGTTTACTTTTTTAGCCTTCTTTTCTGCAGGATATTTAGGGCAGTTCCGTTTCCAGTGTCCATCCTCGTTGTAATGAAAACACTTTCCTTTTACAACTTTTGTCTTGCTCTTTTTAGTAGTAGCTTTCTTCTTCCCTTTGCCTTTTTTTCTTTTTTCTTTTTCCCATCATTTGGATACTCTTATCCTTTGAAGGACTAGATTTCTTTTATGAAGATTTCTTGCCAGATGTGGAGCCCTTATGAAATTTCTTTTGGGTAACAACATTTGTTTCCCCTCTTGATTTTTATTTTCATTAATGATTAGTAAGTTTGGAGTTCATTTAAAAGAATTTTCAAATTGTATGTGATCTTATTTATCACATGGTTTTTGTGAAAAGTTAGGGAACTCTTCGAAAGAGATTCCAAGATCATACTAACTTGACTTTTTTCGTCTATGACAACATCGTTCGCATTCGCTATATTGAAGTAGACCATCATATCCAGGATGTGTTCTCTAATAGAGGTCCCTTCCTTCACACGGGAATTGTAAACGTATTTAATAGCATCGTGTCGTATTGATGAGGACGGCTGTCCAAACATCACCTGTAATGACTCCATGATCTCACTAACGTGACCATGGCTTTTTAGTAAGCACATCGAATATGCTTGCCCTGTCATAGGCATACCAAACACTTCGATTTGTGGTTAAATTAGGAAGAAGAGGACATTCCTCCGTTAAAACGAACTTTAAATCATCTACACTAATATTGTATTGATGTTTGATTCCAGTTAGAGTAACCCTCGCCATTGAGTTTATCAGAAGCTAATAGTTGGATAATCGAATTCAACATGTTGAAACATAAACAAATTCTATCAGAAAATTTCATCTAAATTCAAATTCATTTTAGCAAAAGTAATAATGTACCCAGATTTCATTATTTATTTGCAACGATACTTTAGGGAGTTAGAATAGATGCTACCGAGGGGTAGTCAAATAGTCCTTCACTGAAGCAAAATATTATTTTTTTTTACTAAATACTAATTCTAGAATAACTCTTGTTCCTATAGTTATTTAGTTACCGTTTTCGGTCAAGAACTTACTAACACTTAGTAATTCTTGTAAGTGTGACCTTCTATTTTTAGTTTTCATAGAACAGTATCAACAAACTCCCAAATTGGAAGACAATGCTAAAGACGGAACTAAGAAACCTTATTCATTTATGAAGTTTGAGTTGTTCTGAATTCTATGTTGTAACCCTCTGAGGGGATAGTCGCTAAAAAACAACTAGCTAATGCCGCCTAAAAACGATAGTAGGTGCAACATAAGAATCTCATGATTCAAACTTATGGAAGAGACTGTAGGATATGTTGACACATTTCCTTCACCTACTTACTATGAACAAGTTCCCTTATTCACCTTGTCATTGACCCATGCAAACACTTTCCGAATGAAGCAGTCACGGTAAAAGTGACACGAAGCCGAGCATGGATCTCACAGCGTAAACTTTTAGGGACGTGAGAGGTAAAAAAAATATATCATGTATAATGCTAATCTCCCACTGAAGTGTTCTAATGGATTGGGTATACTTATTTACTTAGGTATATGCCGACTAAGACATCCTAAGTCTAGGTGAATTATCCAAGTATAACGATTATAATTGGATTTTAACCTACGATGTCTAAGTGATAGAACCATTTTATTACCTTAATCACTCATGCATGCTCATAAAACCAGGTTAACAACGCTCCATAATTTGGTTATAATCCCCAAGTAATAGGTGTTCCTTAAACCATCAACTTAAATACCTCCAGCCTTACACAGGATTATAGTTCGATTGAGTTTGTAACCAAAGTTTTACAAGTTTTACCAAAGTATTTTAACTATTAAAACAAGTTGTTATTTGTTAACCCTAAGTGGGCATACTTCTTATCTTTGTTATAGATTTTAAATCTCCAATCTATTTTATAACACTTTATAAAACTGTAGACATGCTATAACATACATCAAATATTCCACATTTTAATATAACAATTATATTAAATATATGAAACCCTAAATCATGCATACTATATATTATAAAATATTATAACATACTTTCAATGCATGATACATGCTTCCTATGTTGGGATTTTAAATCTACATGACATAGTTTTTGCACTACAAGATTTAATTTAATTAAACATACATTCATAATGCATAAATAATTAAGCACACATTGAGATGGACTGGTTTTGGCATCCTAAGCAAGAAAACAAGCTAATTATTATATTAATTATTGAAAAACAACTTAAAAAAACCTCTAGACTGCTCGAAACGACTCGAACCGGACCCGAACCACCTGAACCAAACCTCTAGGGCTTCAAAATGGGCTCAACCGGTCAAAACCATGCTGAATCGGACCTCCAAGACTTGAACCAGTCAAACCGATTCAGTTGAACTGCTAGACATTTGGCACGCGCGCAAACTAAGCTAGGATGAGCAGCGTTGTAATGCTCCATCCTAGCGTTGCAATGCCACGGGATGTCATCTTTGTTTCTGGGCTGGCTGAAGAACAGCGTTGCAATACTATGAGGGTAACGTTGCAACGCTGTTTGACATAAGCTTCAAGTTTGAAATTTTGCTGCAGAGCATGCTTAAGATTTTCTTCAATTACAACCTAATTGCAACTCTATTGACTCTAACAAATTTACAAACTCTTAAGCACACATTAAGACCCATAAACAAAGAGTCAAATACAACAATTACTTGCAAATTGAAGGAAAATTTGGATGCCAAAGCCATAATTTATCCATTTAAGCAACCATTTCATGCAAATCATGAAAAACACCCACCATGCTAAAATTAATGCAAATTGAGTGCTTAAAACATGCTCTGATACCAATTGATGGAGTTGACATTCAACATGCGGAAGCAATTAAGGATCAAAGCACTCTAACTAGGCAATTAGCATGCATGTTCATAGTTTTCAACATATTAGGGTTTCAAAATCATACCTTGGATGAATTCTTCCAATTGCTTGAAAACACCGCAAAGTTCTTCTTCTATCTTTACTGTACACCACTGCAAAGATATTCTCTACTAATCTCAGGTCTTAGATTGAAGTGTGGTTCCAAATTGAGAGGAATTTGATTTGGAATTTGAGAGTTTGAAGAAAGGAAGAAAAATGAGATTTTTCTGTTTTCTTAATCTTAGATTTTAGATTGCATGAAGCATGAATCTGATCTCTAAACTTCAATTTATAGTTCATAACCATACAGATCAGATTAAATGAGATAGAGCAACTTTATTTTTCATTCAATTTAGTGGCATGAGGTGGTTTCATAATGGAAAATGTGGGATTGTCCCACTTTTTCATTAAATCCTATTTTAAAAATGAAATTGGATAATTTTAATAAATAAAAATTATCTCAAATTTGACTTTCTAAAATTCAATTTTAATTAAACAAATTTTATATTTTTGAATTTCATAAATTCAAAATTTTATTAACCAATTTCATAATTTTAAATTTCTTAAATTAAAAATTTTAAAAACTAATTGAATAATTAATTAAATTAATTAATTTAATATCAAATATTAAATTAATATAACACCTCATTAAATATTTAAATCATATTTAAATATTTTTAACTCTCTAAAATCGAAATGTTTAATTTGATAATTAAACATCAATTATATCAAATATAATAATCCAAATCTAAACCAAGTTTGAATATTTCAAATTCTCTCAACATGCTAATCTAAGGTTTAATCTTTTTACGAGCTAGTAGAGGGACTTAATGGACTTACAGATCATGAGCTCCAACGATTTGAGATTAATTGGCTAAACTCTTTAAATCGAATTAATCACTATTCGTTAACTACCTAGACATACCACTATAACTCAATAGTTACACTATCCTCACTGTAGATATATTTCTGTCCACTTGATTTAACCATAACTAGTAAGTCGATCATTCACAGGTGGTTCATATTCACACCTAGGTTAAAATTATTGTTTTACCCCTGTAATACATTTTGTTCTTTAAGTCTCCACTGATCTTCTAATGAATAATTGGTTTATGGTCTTACCAATAAACCGAATCCCTCTCAACTACAAAAGGGTGGGGTACCTTTTTTCAAGACAAGGATTCATTACTTAAGGGAACAACCTATCTGCTGTCTCTAAGATGGGTAGAAGTGAATTCCGTCTTGCAAGACTATGTCCCGAGCTATCTGTCCAGTCTCATCCCTAAAATGGGAGGCTTATTGAGCGGTGATGTCGAACCATTCTCACCTATTCAGATCAAAGGATAATCCCGAATAAACAGGAGTTCATAGCTCAGGATTAAGATTGAATTACTTTAGGTCATTAAATTGAAATAGTCAGTTTTAATAGTAAGCGGTCGTTATAGAAAAAAGTGACTATCTCGTGGTCCGGTCTTATGCAAACAACCTTTTCATAGGATGCCCCCACTCACATGTCTCAACATGAACAACTTTGGGATCACATTGTTTGTATCAATATCCAAAATGGGCGGGATCCATAGTGTCCCCAGGATAAGGTATCCAACCCTATCCATATACTTATAGACCTTTTTGGCTATATACTAAAACTTGATCCTCTTTTATATCTCTACATAAAGTTTAAATATTCATGTTATAGCCATGAGTTAGTTTATCGAATGCAGGAATGAATGCAATTCCATAACATCTTTATTGAAAGAAATCTCAATAATATCTTTATTGTGAATAGAATATGTTTAATATTTACAGATTGCGAGTTTTAGGATATTTCCAACAGAAGAAAGTGAAGGGTCGTGGGGGGTTTTTGAGGACCACTAAGTCGTGTACCCCGTACACGATTTAGGGTAGTCGTGGACCCTGTCCACGATTACCTATGGTCAATTCTGCATGCCTGTACAAGTGGTAGTTTGTGTGTGCTAGGTCACTGCCGATTTACGTGCTTAGATGGAAGTCGTGGATTGGGTCCACGGTTTAGGGGTAATCTTGTACTGAGTCCACGATTACACAACCTACTTTTATCAATACTTTCAACCTAATTCTATTTTTATTAATAATTAATAAAATAACATTATTTAAAAAAAATACCGATGTTTTAATCTCAATTTCAATTTCAATAATTACTCTCTTAAAACTTACTAAAGATGTTATGGAGTAGGAGAGTTGTTGGATATAAAAACTCTCGCCTGTTAAGCTTTGACACCCAAAATTAAGAGAGAGATATATCTATATTATTATTGTTACCATTCACATTCAGTCAAAACTACCAATATATTAGATGGTAAAGTAATTAAATATGAATAGAAACCATTCATCCAAATAAAAGGGAAAAGAATTTAAAATATGCCATTTCGTTAGAATAATTTTCAAATATATAAAAATGAGTTAATTTATTTATAAATATAATAAAATATCACTTTTTATTAAAACGTGATATTTTATTATATTTGAAAATATTTTCAATAATTTTATCAGAAAATTACCCTTAATTCTTCTTCTTCTTATTTTTTATTAGATGAAGGAGCAAGGTTTTGAAGTACTTTATTTACTACACAAAAAATAACATGTATAATTAAGTTTCTTTGGTGTGAGTGTTTCATATTAGGTATCTAAAAATAGTTTTTGATTTTATTTTTACATGGAGGAAATCAAAACTTTAACCTCGAAATTGATATGATGAGAATTTTATATCTGTTGAGTTATAATCATTTTGACTCCACTAATAGGTTGCCATATAATTAGATTATATTGATTATTTTCAATTAATATGTTGTTAATTATTGGTTTTTTGTTTTTGGTTGAAGGAGGTTTAATTAATTCTTACTGTAAATATGAATGGATTAAATCATTAGTTTTAAACTATGATTAAAAAAAAATCAATTTTATAAGAATATCAATACAATTAACCCTCATAGATTAACCTAGTGGTAGTGAAAATATAAAAAAGAGGCCAAAGAGCTAAGAAGTCATAAGTTCAATCTATGGTAGCCACTTACCTAAAATTTAATATTTTACAGATTTTTTTGACACTCAAATATTGTAAGGTTAGACTGACTATCCCATGAGATTAATTAAGGTGCGCGTAAACTGATCGAGACACTCACGGATATAAAAAAAAAAAAAAAGAATATCGATACAATTTTTTTAGGACGTATCAATAAAAATTTTATAAGCAAAGCCCCTAGTGTTTTAATTAATTATCTCTCACGCTCAATACTACTATAATTACAAACTTTAGAATATTAGCATCAATTTGGCTTTTGTACATTAATCTCATGTCCTATAATTCAAAATTTTGTTAAATATTACATTATAGATATTAAGGTAAAATTCAAATTCATATGTAATTATTGTTTGAGAGATGAAAATGTATCAACTACGGTTGATTTATAAAGATCGTGAGATTTTTTTCATTTTTTTAATGTGAGAATCTCAACATAGATCTCTCTCGAGATGATACCTTTTAGCGCTTACTGTTATTAGATAAAATTTTGATTTTTTTAATCGAACGTTCATTTAGGCTTCATGGACTTTGATACCATATCAAAGAAACTTGAGGTTTCATCTTAAACAATTGACTATATATCTTATAAGATCATGAGGTCTTTTCATTATTTTCAAATGTGAGATTCTCTACCTGATCAAATACAAACATATCACCTCGATAAAATTTATACTCTTGAACAAGATGTTATAGGCTTGAATATGGTCATATGTATATTATATATATAAACAATAATATTTAAAAAAAAAAAAAAACCCATTTTCTTGTCCCCATGTAGACAACCACCAATAACTAACTAGAAGCACTTCTAAAACAAAATAGTTAATTAAAGCTGTATTAAAATTCCATTTCAACACATCATTTTACAACAATAACAATTTAACAGTACATCTGTAAACCAACATTATATTATCCATGCATATTCATGTGTGTGTGTGTATAACAATAAGGTAAGGTTAATTATTAAACAAAAAACATATATGAAGTATGAACCCAAACCCAAAGAGAACAAGAAAGAAAATTTTGTCACCAATATCATTTCTTGGGGAAAGCCATGAAAACTAATATAGTCTCTCAAACTTCATGAATTAACGATGACCAATTCCGGGGCTGGGGGCAGATACCAAGATATGATCACCATCACTGAAAGGAGCAGGATTGCCTCGCTCGCTAGGGGCAGACGGGGGTGTCGGGCCTCTCGGAAGAGCACCGAGAAGCATGTCGATGTCGACCCCCATTGAAGCCATCTTCATATCCTTGTTGGATAACTTCCTTATTCCCAAGCTCATGTGTGGTAGGCATAGCACCAAGGAGGCCACCAACAATGACACCATTATGAACTTTTTGCTGCCCATAATAGCTTGCTAAATGCCTTGGAAAGAGATGGGGTTTTGTAATGTTTTTTTTTTTTTTTCTCTCCTTCAAGTTGATGTATTTTGAGAAAGTTGGTGTGTAGTTTGTGGGTTATTTATAGTGAAATTTGTAAAGGGAAAAAAAGAGAGAGAGACGTGAGGGTCAAGTAGGGAGGTGCTGCCTTATGGCCACTTTAAAGAAGATGGCCACTTAGTTTTGTCTGTGGATGGGATTAGTTACATTACCCAAAATAAAATTACTTATGTTCTCTAATTATGATATAAATATAGTTTTATTGATTTAATTCACGTTTACTTGTCAGGAATTGAAATGAAATCATTTGGAATGAAAACGTTATTAATTTGTTGTTTACTGATGTGGAATATGATCTCACATTGAAAAGATCTATCAAGCCCTCCCAATCTTTATATGATCTTAAGAGTTAAATTAGATTCCACACATGAGACCGACATTTTCCTACTTCCTTTATGACTTGACTTTATTTTTATTTACAGCTTCCCTAGAAAAATTTCTAGGAAGTCACTCAATATAGAATTGCTCCAAGCTAAGCATATTTAACGACAAGTTCTTATGATTGAGCTATTGAAAAAAAAGGTACACCTTTTCTTAACCATACTTTCATATTCTCAAGATCCTTCCCAATCAGATGTGATCCCGATTTATTCATGTATCTCCCAAGATTCGAGATGTTACAAATTTTCACAAATTTTATTCATTTATGCACTTTAGTAAACACCATAAGTAGAAATGAAAATTTTAATTCTCGTTCCTTAAAGTAATCATAGTCTAATTTTCAGTTGGGATTTTATTTATATATTTATTTTTCATTTCTTCTTTTCTTTTCTTGATGTAAAGAGTTGTGAATCTTTGACATTATGGTAGAGAAGTTTATGTTTGAACCAATTGAGCTATAATCAAATTAATAATTTCAGTAGGATATATCTTATTAATCAGTTTTTTTTAGTATAACTATTACAAAGATGAAAGATTAAACCTTCAATTTCAAAAGAGGAAGCACAATCGATTACCGCTAAGTTGAGTTGAGCTCCCATTTGACTATTTTATTTATCAATTTGATTTGTAGGTAAGTAATGTTTTTCTAATTGTGTTACGTCAATAATATGGATAAAATAAGCACTTAAATTGTTTGTGTACACTTTGGTTGGGTTTCATTACATCTCCAAGCACTTCGGGGGCTGTGGCTGCTTTTTAGAAAATGGCTGCCTAGCTACCCCACATGCTATATTTTAATACAATATAAAATATGAATTGAAGGTCGAGGCCCCATGCATATATACCACTTTATCTCATACGCTAATTGGGGTTTCATTTTTCTATGAAACTATCATACTTTTAGGTTAAACGAATGGTGTGTACAAATTTAGTTTTTGTTATATATATATATTAGCCTTAGGTTGGGAGTTATCGTGAGTGGTTGCTACTGTAAATCTATCATTGTTTGCTATAAAATAGAAATACAAGCGATGGGATCAAGAAAATAACAAATTTTAGACGAAAAGTAACACCAAGGGACTAAAATGGGCCTAAGGAGGAAGGTTGACTCGGACCAAAGCCGATCGGATCCTAATAAAATGTCATATATGGCCTGCTCACATATGCCTCGATCCAAGAACATCATCGTAGGAGAAGGTGTTCGACCTCAATGACTAGCAAAATGGCCAAATGAAACATGCTTCTCGCATGCCTCAACCTGAAGAGATGAAAGCTACGTAACTCTGAGACTCTATGGAAACTCTATAGAGGATAACTTAGGTCATCCATTACTATATAATTACATCATTATAGTATCTCTAGAGAATGTACGTCAAATCTCGTTCTCAATTTCTAAAGCTTTCGTTCACTATCTTACTTAACCAACCTAGTGTGGCAATTAAGCACCACACCGGTTTTCATGTTTCCCTTTTATTTTGCGAGTCACATTCTTCTTTCATCTAAACAAAGTTATCGTTGCTATCACAAGAAAGTTAAACTATTTTCCATTTATGAATTTTAGCACCTATAGATGTGTTGAAATATGAGTGGAAGTAATATATATATATATATATTTTATATATATATATAATTTGATTATAGCTCCAAAAGGGTTAACTATAAAAGGATGTCAATGTTACTTCTAAATTTGTTCTATTGCTTTATTAGACTTACTCTATTGCGATAGTAGAGAAACACATTTTCAAAAAGAGGTTGCTTTTGCCTTGGGCGGGCTGGACAATTACCTAACAATAATCGGTGCCAAAGTTGTATTAATTTGACATATATTTTAGAAAATTAGAACATGTATATATATAATTCTTTTGAAAATTTTTAAACAAAATATCGTTTACTATATATTTTATCATCGATATTGTTTTTTCACCATAATTTAAGGTGAGAGAATCAAATATCTTACTTTAAAATCAATAATATAAAGTTTTATGTATCAATCAAATTAAGTTTATGGAGTATTATTCATCTTGTAAAATTATTTTTAAGTTTTTTTTTTTTAAAAAAAGGAATGGTATGAATAAATGATAAACTTATACAAATATTAATTATCTAATTTCTATTTTCAATTTTGGGGGGAGGACTTATATGTTCTCAAACATATGCATGCATATATTGGATGTCTCCTAGAATGTTCCTTTTGTGTGCTATATTTCTTTATATTTCTTTATTTTTTTTTAGATATGTGTGTTTTATTTCTCTTTCTTATTCAACCATATGTAGAGTAGGAGACATTCCAATTCAAATTTTTGACTTCTTAACCCAGGATATTTTTTAATAATATCGAAAATCTCATTAAATTTTATCTATCAATATTAAATTTTAATTTAGACAACTTTTCATAATATATTCATAAACCATCAAATTAATTATAGTTACTAAATATTAGGTTGAATATAAACATTTTTTTTTCTTTTTACAAAAAGGTTGAATGCAAACTATTATCAATTAATTTAGGATAATTATTTTAAATGGTATGACTGCTGAAAAATATTTTCAAGTATAACAAAATGTCACTATCTAATAGACTTCGTCGCGAAATATCATTCATAAACATTAACATTTTGTTATATACTATATATTTTTTTATTATTTTTATATTTTCTAATATAATTCTCCATTTTAAAATTTCAAATTCAAAATTTGAATACATTGAATAAGTGCAAAATGTTCTTTTCAAAATTTGTACTGTTTGAATCATAGAAACCAAAAATAGTTATTGACAACAGAATTTAGACTACCTATCAAATGCATACTCGTTGAATTTAATCAATTTAAAAACATAATATACAATCAGAATTACCTACCAAACTGGCCTTAATTCTTTACATATATATTTAGGAATAAGTATCAAATTATTTTTGTTGGGGGTTCTCACATAATCGGTAATAGTAGAAATCCTATGTAATTCATTAGTTAATATAAAATTTTTGCCACCCAAACGGTGAGGATATAATATTAATTAAATTAATGTATAAATAAGGACGAAATCACGTAGGAATCAAGAACACGTATCCCTCCCATTATCAATTTTTATATTTTTAATATAAACTTTTAAGTAATAAGAATAATATTAATTAATACATGAGTTTATATTATCAAAGATCCTTTGTGGTTTATTGGTTAAGGGATATACTCAAGTCACATGTGACCTAAGTTTGAATTCCTCAATGCCTTATTTGGTCATTTTTGTGTGACAATTTTAATTTGGTGGATTGCGTGCAATGGGTCTAGGTGGCACTCGAAAAAAAATGGATTTTTTTTTTTTTTAATTCTAAATATGAAATTCTAAATATAAGGTATGTTTTAATCTTCTGGTTGCAGTTGCAAATGAGTCTTTCTAGTTACAAAAAAATTAGAAGATCAATATAGTTTCGTTATCTTCCGTGGAAGTTTTTTTTTTCTTTCAAAATTTAGAGAAATTTTTAATCTCAATTCTCAACAACGTTCTCTTGAATAAATATTGTCTATTTTTATTTTCCTACGTAATTTTTATATTCACATTATATATATTAGTTTTAGAGTTAAAGGTACAGATAATTCCATATCATTGACATGTAAATTTAAAATTCTTCTTAGACTTTTTAGTTCTTATATTTTTAAATCTATATAATATAATTATTATATTCACATTATGCTCTATATTACATAATTTAAAAATATAAGAACTAATTCATATTATTAAAATATTACCAGATTTAAAAGTATAATATTACAAGATTACATTACGCTCTATATTACATAGATTTACATAGATTTAATTCAATAAAAATACAAAAGTTTTCACAATTTTTAAATATGGAGAGAGATTTTTATTATGCCATTTAACTTTTTTAATATATTCACATTATGCTCTATATATTTTCGTTTGTTTTCATATTATTTTTACTTTACATTATTCGTATAGATTTTTAAAATTAATTTTAAATTTCAAACTAGAGGATTATTTGTTGTCACTCGTTTGGATATACAAATTTGGTAAGTAAGTTTTAAAAATCGTCTTAGGCTTTAAGTTTGTATGCTTTTAAATATATATAATAGAATATAATATTATTATTACTAATACTTTTGTAGAGTTAATTCAAAATTAATACGGAGAGATATTGTAAGAGAAAAACAACAATAGAGACAATAAATACATCATCTTCAAAGAAGAAAAATGTTTTGGATGCTATGTTGTACAGTATTCAATCTAGAAGAACTACCCATAGATCTTGGTCTAAGAACCAAAATTTACTATTATAATTATAGTATTTGAGATCAAGTTCGTAGAGTATATTTACTAAAAAGTATTTGTCAGCCTCGAAATAATACTTTTTCAACTAAGAAATTTGGTACAGAGTCTAGACCATTTAATCTAGCTTGGTTTAGTGAATATTCTAATTGGTTAGAATATAGCATTTCAAAGGATGTCACATTTTGTTTATGTTGCTATCTATTCAAACCAAAACTAAGTGAAGAGTCAAGAGGTGACCTGTTTTGTTAGTGAAGGATTTTCTAATTGGAAGAAAAAAGAGAAATTGCATATTCATGTTGGTGGTTTTAATAGTGCACACAATAAAGCTTTGGGTAAATGTGAGACTCTTTTGAAATAGAAACAACATATTGTGACTTTTTAAATAGGATGTCTGACCAAGTACGGATTGAGTATCAAACTCGATTAGGTGCATTGATTGATTATATCTGATTTTTATTATGACAAAGACTTGCATCCCACGAGCATGATGAGACAGATGATTCGAAGAATCAAGATAATTTTCTTGAACTTTTACAATGGTCATGCAACCATAATAAGGATATTGAAGTTGTAACTTTGAAAAATGCCCTAGATAATTTGAAATTGAATTCACCCAGTATTAAAAAAAATATAGTGCATTCCATTGCAATAGAAGTTGTTAATATGGTTATAAAAGATATGAGTGACAAACAGTTTTTTATCTTGATAGACGAATCAAAAGATATATCTTCAAAGGAGCAAATGTCAGTTGTATTGCGATATGTGGATAAAGGTCATGTAATTGAACGATTTGTTGGAATCGTACATGTCAATGATCACGTTCTCTATCACTTAAGAAAGCCATAGATGATTTTTTTTTTCTCAACATGGGTTAAGCATTGCTAGTTTGCAACGACAAGAATATAATGGAACAAGTAATATGCTAGGTCAGTTCAATGGATTGAAAACACTTATTTTGAAAGAAAATGAATGTGCTTTTTATATTCATTGTTTTTCTCATAAACTTTAGTTAGCTCTTATAGCTACTGTAAAAAAAAATCATGTGAAAATTTATGGTATGTTTTTTATTATTACAAATGTGGTGAATATAATTGGGGTATCAGCAAAACGTCGAGATATTCTACGAAAGAAACATAGAATGAAATTTTTTTAAGCTTTAAATAATGATGAAATATCAAGTGGTTGAGGATTAAATCAGGAGACAATGATTAAATGACCAGGAGATACTCGATGGGGATCACATTAATATACTTTAACGAATTTTATTACAATGTTTTCTTCAGTAGTTGATGTACTTGAGACAATTGTGCAAGGTGGATCAAATTCAGTAAAAAAATATGTAGCAAAGATTCTAATGAGTTCGATTCTATCTTTTGACTTTGTTTTTCATATATATTTATGAAAATTATCTTGAGAATCACAAATGTCTTGTCCCAAGCACTACAAAAAAAAGATCCAGATATTGTGAATGCAATGAATTTAGTCAGCATTTGTAAAGAAAGACTGCAACAAATAAGAGAGTCTGATTAGGATTCGTTGTTGAGTATGGTTTCTATTTCTATCATAGTCATGATATTGAAGCTCTTAAAATAGATGACCTATTTCTAATTCGAGGACGAAAAAAACGAAAATCTCAACCAGTTTTAAATTTACATCATTGTCGTGTTGAAATTTTCTATGTTGTCATTGATATGCAACTTCAATAGCTGAATAATCATTTTACTGAAACAAATACTGAATTGATTCTTTGTTTGGCTTGTCTAAATCCGAGTAATTCATTTGTTTCTTTTGATAAAAAAAGCTTAGTCAACTTGCTCAATTTTATCCAAGAGACTTTTCAACTATTGAACTCTCTATGCTTAAGGATCAACTTCAAAATTACATTATTGATATGCATTCAATATTAAGTTTGTTGAGCTAAAAAGCATATATGATCTTGTAGTAAAAATGTTCCGGATGAATAAAGACAAAGTCTATCCATTAGTTTGCAAATTACTCACCTTGGCGTTGATTTTATCTGTCGCCACAACTACTATAGAGAGAACATTTACTGCTATGCATATTGTGAAGACTCAATTGCGTGATTGAATGGGAGATCAGTGAATGAATGATTATCTTATAGCCTATATTAAAAATGATTTATTTGATAAATTAGATATTGAAGTTATCATGAATTGATTTTAAAACATGAAAACTCATAAAAGATATTTATAATATACTAAATTAGTTAATTTATGGAGTTATAAATATATATATTACATTTATTTATAGATATTTTTTTATTATTAGACTTATACATATAGTATCCCACTATATAAAATTTCTAGCTCTGCCAATAGTCATAAGTTAATTATAACAACTTTATTACCTAAATATATAATCTACGAGAGATTAGGTCAATGTGTGAAATCACCCGAAAAAAGTCAATGTGTTAGGGAAGATTGTTGTGTTATTCCACGTGGATTATTAGACTTTTCATGTTAATGTTAGTTGCCAAGTGGGAGAAAAACATCATTTCTTATAAGCTAACTTTTGAAGTAAATAGTGACCAGAAGGCGCAGAATACTATTACCATGTCATCATTTTAATACGTATATACTCTTTGCAAATATGACAGAATTCTCGAAATAATTAGACATAGGAAAATATTATGAAATCCATAAGGACGACATCTTCATTACGTACCTATGACACATTCCAAAAAGTATGATTCTATAATCCTTAAGATTTTATTTGATAACCATTTCGTTTTCTGTTTTCTTTTTTTAAAATTTCTGTTTTTACCCTTCTCATTCTCTTTACTATAATTTTCACTTTTTTTTTTAAAGAAAAACGTTTGAACTCTTAGTTGAAATCTAAAAGTAAAAGCAAGTTTTTTAAAATGTAATTTAATTTTTGAAAATATTGGTAGAAAGTAAACAAGGTAATATAGAAATTTAGGGATGAAAATAATTTGATAAACTTAATTTTTAAAGTTAAAAATAAAAAATAAAATAGTAATCAAATATAAGTGTCTAAATATGGGCTGAATTTTATGAAGGGACATTTGCAATAGAAGCTAAATAATTATTAAAAACTGAATTTATGTCCCATTTTTTTTTTATTTTTTATTTTGCAAAACCGGCGAAATCTCTCTCACCAAACCTTTGAATTGTACTCATCCTCTCTCTATCCCACCGAGCCAACACCACCTCCATTATTTTTTACTTTTTTTTTCAATTCTTTTTATGCATTTATATCTATTTTCATTTCAAACTTTTAATTTTATCAAAATAAATAAATAAATATCAAATTTTTACGAAGTTAAGAATGACTTTGACCGATGTATATTTTAATTATTGGAATAAAAAAATTTCAGAAATACATACACATTTTGTTAATAGAAAGTTGTTTATTTTTTTTTAGATACTTTATACATATATGTTTTACTTCATGTAATGACTGATTGATATTTTGTTTACTACGAATAAATATTTGAAATATCAATAAAATGAAACATACACATGTTCTACTCCAAAATAGATTATTCATTACCATCTGATTATAATTTGATTATCAATGATACTGATTGTCGTTGTTTAATTTTTGTCTGATTACTATTGTCTAATTGCTATTTGATACTCATTGGTAATGATATTGATTATATTATCTTATTGTTGTCTGATTACTATGTGATACTAGTTGCTATTTGATATTGATTCTTATTTGATTGTTATCTGATTGCCATCATTTGTATCATTTGTTATCTGATTGTTGCCTAATTACTATCCGATACTGATTGCTATTTGATTGTTTTCGAATAACTATTTGATGATGATTATTAATGATATCGATTACTATTTGATACAGAATACTATTATATACGATTGAAAATGCTTGGTTATTTAAATGTTTTAAATTTAAGGACAATTTAAGTAAATATAGTAAATATATTGATACACAATTGAAAATGACTGACTTTTCTATTTTCTTTTTGAATTGAATGAATTTTTTTCATATTTCAATAGACGCAAAAGCTTACTTTGCTCTATTGGCACTAAAGCAAGAGAATGGATCTGAAAATAGTGTTCTCATTGGACGCTCATTGAACTAATAAAAGGAATAAAACCATTATAGAGAGTTTGTTTAGCTTGTAATAAAATAAACCTAGTTTCGTTGATGAAAACAGGGAGAAAAGTTATGGATAATCTTAACTTAACATTCAACTGGTTAAGACATTATACTCTCGACTAGAAGAGTTGACCACTAATTCTTTCAAAAGTCCACTCTAATCCAAATATCTGGAAAAAGGAGGGGAAAATGAAAGATGAGCAAGAAAGCAAGCATATTGTAAAACTCCATTAGAGAAAGATAAAAAATAATAAAAAAAAAGGGATAAAGAAGTAAAGATTGGTTTAAGAAATTAAGTAAAGAAAGAAGGAAGAGAGATATGATGATAAAGGGAAGAAACCCATACACTAAAGGGACAGTTGCAATATCGGGAAGAGAGGAGGAGGAGTTTGCCATACCTGCAATTTCAAGAAACTTGAAGTCACGGTCTTTATTTTCCAAAATATATTTGTTTCTCAATACAATTTCCCTTTTATAAACAGTCCACAATCTTTGTAGTTGTTAGTTTAATTTCATTTTCTCTCTTAATAATCTAAATGTTCTTTTTAATTTGTTCTGGAAGAAACCCTTTGTAGGCAATTTATGTTGAAAATGCAACTTTTATGGAAAATATAATTTTATATTTCTAAATGTTGGATTGTATCATTTAAAATCTTGAACTTTTGTAAGTATGTATCAATTTACATTATCCTCCAAATTGTGTTCAAGAAATACTGTCTAAAGCTTATAATTTTACCCCTCATTATGATTACTTTTGAAAATCATTCATGGATCAATTCTTACTCAACTGTAGACTTCTTCAAATATTAGTTTCACAAAGTGGACAATTAGAGTTGATGCGTAGATAATAATTTTCAAAGAAACTTCTAATTAGGAGTCTAAATTGATTCATTTATGTGAGTTTAAGTATTTAATTAGTAAAACTATAATTTTCATACGATATTTCCAAATAGAATAGGAGAGCAGTACTAACTCATTCGATAGAAGGAGGCGTCGTGTATAATTTTATGCCAATATATAGGGTTCTATTGGGTTTTTGGCAAAATATTAGAAGTGTAGTTTATCCACATCGGTTAAATTGAAGAATAGAGATGGGCTTCAAGCCTATAAAAGGAACCTATGGCTCTAGTTTTAAGTTCTCTTAGTTAGAAACACTTTAAGCTTGGATGTGTTAACTATGGTTAAATTCCCTTTATATATTCTCTAGTTTGAGAGTGGAAAAATTGTGTGAATAGTATAAAAGCTTTGAGAGAGTGCTCTTGTAATTTAGGATTGGGGAAAGAACTGTTCTCTGTGATTGTAACAATTTTTCATATAGTAGATTCTTCAAATATCTTGCCAAGGTGGAATTTGTTGAGATTTTGGCAAAATATTAGAAGTGTAGTTTGTCCACATCAATTAAATTGAAGAATGGGATGGACTCCAAGCCCATAAAAGGAGTCTATGTCTCTAGTTTCAAGTCGTCTTAGTTAGAAATAGTTTAAGCTTGGATGTGTTGATTTTAGTTAAATTTCCTTTATGTATTCTCTAGTTTGAGAGTGGGAAAAGAGTGTGAATAACATAAAAACTTTGAGACAATGCTCTTATAATTTGGGATCGGGGAGAGAATTGTTCTGTGTAATTGTAACAATTTTTCTAATTTTTCATATAGTGAATTTCTTTCTAGTGGGTTGTGGTTTTTCTCTGAGTTGAGAGTTTTCCACGTAAATCCTTGTGTTACTAATTTTATTGTTTTTTTTTTCTCTAATTTTTCTATTATTTTTCCTGATTATTCATGTATTAGAAGTGAGAGGTATTTCCCAATAGATTCTTCATATTAATGCCTAAGACACAACATAAAAATGAGATTTAATATAATTTCTCAAAATCAAGTTTTTTAATCTTTTATTAACGTTAATATTTATTTTAATTTTCCTCTTACTTCTTGGTCTCACTCGTTTTTTTCCCACTCTAGATTCTTGCTCGTTTTTCTTGCTTTCCCTCCATGCTCTTGCACTTGTATCTCATTCTCACTCATTTTTTTCCATCTTTATAATTTTCTAGATTTGAAACAATTTCAAATTTCTAAGCCTGTTGAGGTAGAGGGAGAGAGAATAATAGGACAATGGTTCGATGTTCATAGGAAAGGACAGAAAAAGAGGAAAGACAACCTGCAATTGATGGATGAGATGCAGTACGAGGGTTGGAAGGCAGATCGAAAGAGATGAAAAAGGAGAGAAAAAAAATATTTACTCATGCAAGCGAAAGGTCATATACCTTTATTTTAAAATGTAGGTCAAATTTCATTTTGACTTAATATTTTGAGTCGACTGTACAATTTGCTCTAATTCATATCATACTAATTTTAAGTTCGATCATCACTTAAGCCTAAGTTTGAGTTGGTCATTTTCATAAACTTTTGTAAATCTAGAATGAAAAAAAAAAAAAAAAAGAATAAAAGTTCCATATTTAGCATCATATAATATATATACACACATATTTGTAAGTGTGAGGAATTACCAAATTGTGGCACTTAGAGATGTGATTTGAAAAGGGCTTGAAAATTGAAAGGAATTCAATGAACCCTAATTGTCACTTTCTTAAAGAGCCTTCAAAAGCCAAATTATTTCAAATGTCCTCCATTCATATTGCTCTCACTGTTTTTCCATTTGGAGTAGGCCAACCCGCCCGCCCTATGTTTCAATTATTTGTTCAATTCTCTCTCTATATATATCAATTTCATCCCTATATTTTAAAGCAATTTATTTTACTCTTTTTATTGACATAAAAATCTAGTTATACAAAGTTTGACAATATAAGTTTCATCTAATTAACCTATACATTCTTTTGAACTTTTTGAATAAAGTTAATAGTACTTAATACCCTTGATCAATCATGTTTAACTAAACCAACGATTAGTTTTTTTTTTTTTTTTTTTTTTGGTTAAAATATCCTTCTGTTCTTATTATTTTCAAACTTATTCATTTTTAGTCTATATACTTTCAAATGTCAAATTTTAATCTAATTTAGTCCCACTGCTAGTTTATTATTGATTTCTTTGAAAATTGTTGTTAGTTATTAGTATTTTCACTTTAAATTTTGAAAAAGTATATATCACATATTGTATTTTTTTGTATAAAAATTATTATTATTATTATTTAGCTAATTCTATAAAGTTTCATTTTAGGGATTAGTTTTAAGATTTATGTAAAGTACAAATATTAAAATTAAACAAATTTCAAAGTACACTTACCAAAATCATATTTTGATCATTTATTATTATTGAAAAACATGATAGGATGACTTGTCATTCGAAATACGGATGTTAAACAGAAAGCACTGACAAGCATTGTAATAATAAAATACCAACAACAAGAAAACAAGTAAAAGCACATAGGAATTGGTAACCCAGTTCAACAATAAACCACCTATGTCTGAGGGGCAGTGTGCCCAAGAAAGATAATCCACTAGTATTAAAGAGTTAAGCATTTACAACGTAGTACTTATCTGTAATACTTCGACTATTACAATAACTCACGTAAAGCCCAACTTACAAGTCACCTAGGCTTCCCTCAAGTACGATAATATTAGTGTTGGATACTTCGGCTTGCAACAGTGTGTGAGACTCCTCTCCACTTGATTATCTTTCTTGCAACTCAGTGAACTTCCTTCACAGATGAATCTTAGGTTCTTCTTAAGATGAAGAAATCCTTATCGAGTATGAAGTTTTAAGCTCCCCTTAAGACATAGAATCCCTTCTCTTTAGCGACAACATTGGTAATCTCACTCTGAATTACTGCCATCACTGACATGGTAGGTGAAATGTCATCATGATCTTATCTTTTTGATACTCCTAAGGTATGGTTTCATGAATGTCTCTTCTGAAGTATCAACACATTCCATCCATTTTTCGATCAACCTTCTATTACGACTATCACTTTGTAATTGCAACATTCCATGCTACGAACTTGTCTTCTTGAAAATCAATGCATGCGATCAATTTTGCAATGGTTTGGGATCAACGCATGCAATCATTCCTATGATAGCTGCAAAAATAGACATTTTGATGCAAGATAACACATGATATAAAGTTAGCGGGAATTTTCAGTGCAAATCGACGCAAGCTCATATTTCAACATGAATTCCTAGCAATATTAATGCATACTCTGCTCATCAACCCTCAAAATTCTAAATAAAAGGCTGCAATAGCTTGTATTTCTATAGTATATAGTTTAAGGTATAATATATAGTTTAATTATATTAATTAGTTAATATAATCGGATTAAAGTTGATTTTGAATTTTGAATTCAAAATTAATAACTTCTTAGGATTTATTTTAAGTTTTAGGGGTATCTCTCTTATATGTAGTTTTTGGCAGAGGAGTGGGTAGGTTGTTGGTTTTACGTGAAAATCAATATGCAGGAGAAAGGTTCTCTATGCTAAAAAGATATTCTCTCAAGATCTCTCTTCTCCCACTCTTACCAAAAGGTAAGCCCACACAACTCTGCATTTGGTTCTCTCCTTGAGAATAACAAGGAAGACTTCATTGGTTGTCCAAGAAGTTATGTGTTGTGGTGTTCAAGATCAAGAAGAAGCTTTTACTATCCGTGACCACTAGAGAGGAAGCGAGAAGATTGGATCATCAAGGGTTACTGTTCTTTTTTATAGGATAAGCTAACATGCAACGGAAGGAAACAAAATCAATAAGCACTCTAATTACATTTAATTTGAGTTCTAAAAGCATGCTTAAACAAAAATTTAAGAAGAGAGTTTCTCAACAACATATACCTTTGATGAATTCTCCCAATTCCAAGCTGCTCTTCATGTGATTACAACTCCAATTCTTCAGTGAATCACCAGGAGATCTTCTCTACTATTCTCAGCCTTGAATATGAGTGGTAGAACTCCAAATTGAAGTGAACTTGGTGAAATAAATGAAGTGAGTTTTGGGTGAGGAAGAATTTTTGTAGCAATTTTCTAAAAACTTAGAAAAACTCCTATTTTCCAATCTCCAATTTCAGAGCTTTTATTCACCAAGTACATGCATGCACTAAAAGCTCAGCTCAATGACATCTCAAAAAAACAATTGGAGTGGGCTAGGTGGATGGTTTTTAACAAAACACTTAAAATTTCCAACTTTGATGGAAATTTCCACTACAACCATTAATTTCCAATTTAATTTGGTTTTAATTAATTCAAATTAATTAAAATCAAAAACCAATTTCTGAAATTGATTATAAAGTTTGAAAATTAAAATTAATTTAATTTTAATTAATTAAATATATTTAATTAATAAATTAATCAAGCACCTAAGTTTAATATGAATCTAATTCATATAAATCATACTTAATTTCATAATTAAATATATTTAATTTCTTTAATTTTGTTTAATTTCGATAAATTAAACGTTTAATTATATCCAATATAATTGTTCAAAACCCTAATTTGATTTTGAACTTGTTCAAATGCAAACCCTAATTTCAATTTGAAAATTTCTAATTGAAATTTAATTTGAACATTTCAAATTGAAATTATTCCAAAATCACTCAATTTATTAGTTCAAGATGTTCATGTTTACGAGCTAGTAGAGAGACCTTATGGACTTACAGATCATGAGCTTCAACAATTTAAGATTAATTGGTTAAAACTCTTTAGACCAAATTAATCAGTATTCGTTAACTATCAAGTCACACCACTATAGCTCAATAATTGCACTCTCCTCACTGTAGATATATTTGTGTCCACTTGATTTAACCATAATCAGTAAATCGACCATTCACAGGTTGTTCGTAATAACAGCTGGGTCAATATGTTGTTTTACCCCCGATATTACATCTTGCTCCTTAAGTTCCATTGATCCTCTAATGAACAATTGGTTTGTGATCCAATCACTAAACCGGATCCCTCTCGGACCAATGAGAGGGTGAGGCCCCTTGTTCAAGACCTGAATTCAGTACTTAAGAGAACAACCTTTCTTCTATCCTTAACTCTGGAGGCGTGAATTCCTTCTTGCATCCTATATCCCTAGCTATCTACCTAGTCTTACCCTTGAAATGGGAGGCTTATTGAGGCGGCATTGTTGAGCCAACCCTCACCTATGCAAATCTAAGGATAATCCCGAATAAATAGGAGTTCATAGTTAGATCAAGATTAAGATTCAGTTACCTAGATCATCTAAGCAAAATATTTAGTCTTAAACAGTAAACAACATTATAAAGTAAGAGTGACTTATTTCATGGTCCGATCTTACACAAACTCATTGCATAGGACGGCCCCACTCCTCATGTCAATACATGAACGAATCAGAATCACTTCATTTCTAGTAACTTTATAACAAATTGTAACAACTACAGAGTGGGCCGCATCCAATAATGTTACTAGAATAAGGTACCCAACCTTATTCGTATACTATAGACCGTTTTGGCTATTTACTCGAACTTGATCCATCTTTATGTCTCCACATAAAGTTCAAGTATTCATATAATAGCCATGGATCTTAGTTTATTGTACTTAGACTTTATAAATGCAATTTATAAATTCGATAATAACTTTATTGAAGTAATGTTGAATAACATCTTTATTGATAATAGAATATGTGTAACTTTACAAACTGCGAGTTTTAGGACATACAACCCAACAATACTCCCACTTGGACTAAAACTCCAATGGACAAATATATACAATATTGAGTACAATGAAAGAATAAATACAATAAACTAAGATATCAGATACCCATAAATTCTCCCATTTGCCTTAGTTATAAGTAACTCGTAGACCTAGTCCTACTAGGTGACCCTCGAACACTTTAGCCAAGAGAGCCTTCGTAAATGGATTAGCTAAGTTGTCTTGTGAAGCTATCTGCTTGACGATCACGTCTTCTCTATGTACAATATCTTTGATGAGATGGTATTTCCACTCGATATGCTTTCCTCGTTTATGGCTTTGAGGTTCTTTGGAATTTGCAACGGCTCCATTGTTATCACAATATAGTGTGACTGGCAGGTGCATATTTGGAACCACTTCCAAATCAGTCAAGAACTTTCTGAGCCATACTGCTTCTTTGGCTGCTTCACTTGTAGCTACATACTCAATTTTCGTTGTGGAGTCAGCAATACAACTTTGTTAGATACTTCTCTACACTACTGCTCCTCCATTTAGAGTGAATACTAACCCCAAAGTTGATTTCCTTGAGTCTATATTGGTCTGGAAGTCAGAATCAGTGTATCCAATAAGGATCAGATCCTCAGCACCATACACAAGCATTTAATTCCTCGTTCTCCAAATATATTTGAGGATGTTTTTAACGGTAGTCCAATGATCATATCCTGGATTGGACTAAAACCTATTGACTATTCCAACTGCATAGCATATGTCAAAACGAGTACACAACATGGCATATGTTAAAACTCCCTATTGCTGATGCATATAGAATTCGTTTCATTACCTCAACCTCTTGAGGTGTCTTAGAACTTTGTTCCTTAGAAAGATGAATTCCATGTCTGAAAGGAAATGTTCCTTTCTTGGAATTTCGCATTTTATATTTAGACAACATCTTGTCTATATAAAATGCAAAATGCTTGAGATAATGCTGCAGTGTCAAATCTCATATTCTAGGATCGAGACGCTTGTTTCAACCCATGAAAGGATCGATTAAGCTTGCAAAAAAATTTTCTTTTGACCATGTTTTATAAACCCTTTTGGTTGAGACATGTAGATACTCTCTTCAAGATAGCCATTTAGAAAGGCTTTCTTGACATCTATTTTCCATATTTCATAATTATAAAATGCAGATATGGATAAGATTATTCTAATTGACATTATCATGGCAATCAGATATAAGGTTTCTTCATATTCTACCCCCTCTCTTTGGGTAAATCCTTTTGCCATAAGCCAAGCTTTGTAGGTCTGTACCTTACCAGCTTGGTCTCATTTTCTCTTATAGATCCACTTGCAACCGATGGGTTTTATTCCTTCTGGTCGATCTACAAGATCTCAGACTGAATTGAAGTACATAGACTCCATTTCAAGGTTCATAGCTTTAATCCATTGGTCTTTATCCACATCATCCATTGCTTATTAAAAGTTAATGGATCCTCTAAGCCATCATCTGGTATGATGACTTGAGTTTTGGTTAAGCCCATGTACCAGTCAAGCTGTTGCACAACCCTCCCACTATGTCAAGGTATTCTCAACTCTTGAGAAGGATGTGAAGTATTAGTTTCATCAACTACTCTTGTTGATGGACCTGTTCTATCAACAACTCTTATTGATGCGTTTGTCATTTCTCTGGTCATTTCTTCCATTACTAGCATACTACGAGGTTGATGATTATTTATATGGTCCTCCTCTAGGAAATCTGGGTGGCCCTCCTTTTTGTGCCACTGGTTGAAAGCTTTGTTGTTGATTTTCCCACGCGAAATTTGGGTGGTTTCTCCACTCGGGGTTGTATGTATCAGAATAGGGATTATTCTTTATAAAGCATACTGACTGCGGATTTCCTGGGCGTTCTTCCATTGAATGAGCATCTCCACAGATGACACAACTTGCAGTCGTTTGAACAATTGCGTTGACCTGCCCTTTCTTCGCTCCCGTGCTATTAATTGCGATGCCTTGTATCAAACTCATCATCGCATCATTTAATTCTATAGGGATTCGATGGTCCCATTGTTTGTGTCATTATCTTTAATTCTTAATCTTTGATCACTTTCCCGTTAATCCTCGTGATTTTTGGAAATGCGATCAAGTATACTCTTGGCCTTCTCATATGTTTTGTCAAGCAGGCCACCAGCTGCTGTCGCATTGGCAGCGGTATGCGAAGCAGGGTTCAGTCCTTGATAAAAGATTTACATTTGCAAGCAGTCTGGTAAGCCATTATGTGGAAAGTCTCTTACCAGCCTCTTGAACCTCGCCCAGGCATCACTGAGCGATTCATCATTTTCTTGTTCAAAATTTGTTATTAATTTCTTTCTCTTGGCATTCTCGGTTGGTGGGAAATACTTCTTCATAAACTTTTCCACCACTTGTTCCCACGAAGTTATCTCTCACGGTTCAAGAGAATATGCCCATTTTCTTACCTGATCACACAAAGAAAATGGAAACAGAGTTAGTCGAACTTCTTCAGTAGAGATATTCAGGAAAACAAAAGTGTTGCAGATTTCTATGAAGCTCCAGAGGTGGGCGTGCGGGTCTTCGCCACGCCTCCTTCCAACTACCCAGCAGCCTGGATCATCTGCAATGTTACCGAATTCATTTCAAACCTCGATCCATCTAACGCTGGCCTCATGATTTTTGGAGAGAAATCATAGAGGTTGGGTGATGCATAGTATCGAATAGGTCTATTGCGGTCATTCACCAGAAGGATGGGATTGGCCATTATATTGTTCGCGTTTGCGACCTTTTCTTCCGGTTGTTCCACCATTCTTAGGGTACTCTCTTGTTGTTGGCAGTTGTTTCTCAGTCTTCGTCGAAATGTCCTCTCAATCTTCGCGTCATAATTCGCCAGAGATTGAGAGTTGCAAAGAAATCAGAAAAATTACCATTAGCACATGATTTGCCGAAGTCCCCGGCAATGGCGCCAAAAAGTTGATGCTTTATTTTATGAGATGAAAATGTGGAATGAGATGTGGTGATGGTAATGCGTTGAGCAACAAGTTTTCTCAGAGGAATCCAAGTATAAACCCCACTGAGTTTCCTGGTAAATCCAGGGTCGAGCTCAGAGACTTGGGAAAAAATATGCGGTGGTAATTTGTAACGACCCGGCCCCCTAGGACTTAAGTTAGGCCGTTAGTAAGTATATGCATGCATGGAACTCAAAATGACACTCTGTTATTGCGAAATAAATGCTAATTAAATAAGGGAAGTTCAAAGGCTTTCATTAATTTCAAATATTAAAACAATAGTAGGGTACCCATAAATCATCAAGGATAATAAATAAGTCTGAAAAACGATTCTTAAAAATAAGTTTTAAACATCAAAACTAAAAGTTGAGAAAAACATGAAAAGAACTCTAAATCTCATGAGCGGAAGCGTAAAAACTAGTCCCAGTGGCTCGATCACGAATTCCACTTGTCCATCGCCGGTGCATCTCTACCCTTACCTGAAACAACAACATGAGAAAGAATGAGTATAAAATATTCAATAAGTAACCCCACTACTGGGGGCAGGCTAGGCATCTATGTCCTCTAGATACCCACCTCTTGTGAAACATATAAACTGCTCTAGTTCTCATGGGACACATATACACATGAAACAAAAAGGAAACTGAGTTCTATCCGACTGTAGTTAAGTATGTCTGCTATCTCTGGTGAATCCCAAAGGACACACAAAGTGGTGAATCCCAAAGGAGACAAAAACTGGTGAATCCCGAAGGAAACACAAACTGGTGAATTCTGAAGGAAACACAAACTGGTGAATCCCAAAGGAAACACAAACGCTGAATCCCAAAAGAGACATAAACTGGTGAATCCCGAAGGAGACGCAAACTGGTGAATCCCAAAGGAGACACAAACTGGTGAATCCTGAAGGAAACACAAACTGGTGAATCCCAAAGGAAATGCAAACTGGTGAATCCCGAAGGAAACACAAACTGGTGAATCCTGAAGGAAACACAAAATCTAATGGACATTTAACTAATTAGTAAGGACAAATTCTAATGGGCATCTAACTAATCAGTAAGGACATTTCCACAGTCTCAACATCATAATCATCACTGTATGAATATATGACATATATATAAACCTCAACATCATGACTCTACAACATACACATATACCTCAACATCATGATTCTACAACATATATGTATACCTTAATATTAGGTCGAACCAAAAAGCAATTGAATCTTTGTGAAATTCTTGAATCCTTAATCAAGCCTAAACATAAACCAAGCTTTAAAATTAATAGTTAAGGCCAAAATCCAAACACCCAAATATTATAAAATATTTTCAGATAACTTTATCTAAGGTGTGGTCCAATTTGAATTTACCTTCCAAACCTCCAATTTTAAGCCCAAATAATTAGCAAACTAAAATTTTCTTCATCTTGAATGAAATTCTTGAATCAACCCCCTAATCATAATTTGAAATTAGGCTTACATGATTAAAGCTTGAATCAAAGACATACTTCACTACCAATGTCTCAAATAAATTATCCATATGTAGCTTCGTCAAAAAAATCACTTCCAAATGACTTTACCAAAATTTCTCAACAACCAAAATTAATCCACAAAAGGGTCACGAAGGTGAGAATGAAAATGGGGTGGAGTTTGACTTTTTATAAAATAATAATAATAAAAAAAAAACAAAAAAAGGAAGTAAATATAATTACATTTAATTTCTTTCCGTTTTATACTATTAAATTTCATTCCGTTTCAAAAGAAAATCAATTCCTGCCATTAATTTTCAATTTGAATTTCAAATTCAATAATTTCACACCAACAATTAAATTCCTGCATTTATACTTGAAGTCCAAAATTCCAAAAATGTCCTCCAACTAATAAGAATTACTGAAATTTCAAATAATAAAGTTACTGAAATTACTTTATTACTAAAAAAATGTGCGGGGTGTTGCATTCTTCCCTCCTCAAAGAAATTTCGTCCTCGAAAGTTCATTCTTGAAAAAAAACTCCGGGGGTATTACATTCTTCCCTCCTCAAAGAACTTTCGTCCTCGAAAGTTCATTATTGAAAAAGCTTCGGGTACTGGGCCTTCATCTCATTCTCTCACTCCCAAGTAGCCTCCTTGAACTCGTGATTCTGCCACAGGACTCACAAAATCAATTTCCAACGGCGCAATGTTTTTACCTCTCTGGCGAGGATCTCTATAGGCTTCTCCTCGTAACTCAAGTTGTCATTCAATTATAAGGGCTCGTAGTCAACTACATGGGACGGGTCTGTCACATACTTCCTTAGCATCGAAACATGGAAGACATTATGAACTGAAGATAGTTCTGAGGGCAATGCCAAACGGTAAGCTACGGGGCCAACTCACTCCAAGACCTCGAAAGGTCCAATGAATCTCGGACTCAACTTCCCCTTCCTACCAAACCTCATAATACCTTTCATGGATGCCACTTTTAAGAGCACTTTCACACTAGTCTCAAATTTCAGGTCCTTATGTCTTACATCGGCATAGCTCTTCTGTCTGTTCTGAGCTATTTGCATACGAGCCATGATCTTCTATATTGCCTCATTCGTGGTCTGCACCAATTCAGGTCCTAATAATTTCCTCTCTCCTACCTCATCCCAACACATAGAGGACCTGCAACTCTTCCCATATAGAGCCTCAAATGGCAAAGTGCCAGTGGCAATCTGATAGCTATTATTATATGCGAATTCCATTAAATGCAAGTGAGAGTCTCAACTCCCTGAAAACTCTAGTGCACAAGCGCACAACATATCTTCCAATATCTGGTTCAGACGTTCTATTTGACCATCAGTCTATGGGTGAAAATTGTACCAAAATCCAATTGAGCACCCAATGCTAACTGGAGACTCTTAAAAAAAAAAAAAAAAAAAAAAGATGTAAAACGAGGGTCATCGTTTGACATAGCTGAAACTAGTACCAAAAGAGGTGTAACAACCTCTTCCATAAATAACTATGAAACTTAAGATGTTGAAAATCAGCAACACTTCTACACTTCCGAGTTGAGAACTGTGAAAATGGTCATGAAGTTAAAGAAAGTCTTATATACTAAAAACATATATCTGAGCCTACCATGTCACAGGGAAAACTTCATATGTGCGGTGAAGAAACTGGTCATACTATATAATGCGTCATCTGAAGATACGTACCAGAACAAATCTAGTCAACTGAAAACTGCTTCCACTCTAGAAGCACCAACTGTGATGTCTTTCCTAGGGTCTACATGTTTGAGAATAACTCTGTCTAATTAAGTCTCACATTCATGAGAAACTCATCATGAGGTTCTATGCTGTCATGAGCTATAAAACTTGCTTGAGCCATTCTCATATTATTCTTTAGGCTTGAAACAATCACATATCATTACTTAGACCCCACTGCGAACGAGTTCAGAATTCCACCCGAAAATGAGGTTTTGAAGTCCCTAGATGCTAAAGCATAAGTAAATTGATAACACATTTTCATAACCTCGTAATAACCGTAATTGATTCTTGAAATCATTTTTTTCAATGATAAAACCTTCTTGATTCATAAGTCCTAGCTTGGATTACTCGTACTCCCTAACACTAGTTAACTCATTGCCCATGCAAGAGAATACATACTATCTTGTAATGCTCCAAACCCACTTTTAGTAACTTCTTACTATCAACTCAACTTTATTGCCAAGTCTATCCTTTATACCAATGGTTATATTGGAAGATCCAACTTACTTACTTTTGTGCATATACCATTATTGTCTACCTCGAGTTGGATTATTTTCTTTTCTCAATCAAATTGATGGTTTTGCTAGTTCATGTTTCCAACATTTGCACACAAACTCAAAATCCCTTAAATCTTACTAATGCCCTTAATGATTTACCTCTTAACTAATGAAGCCTCAACATACCATGTCAATAGTTCTCGAACATCAACTGCTACTAGTAACTCCATTTTAGCTTATCCCTTCTCAACCTTCTGTTTCGGCAACAGATTCTTGTATTAAAACAAAGTTCCATACCAATCACTTACATAAGCTATCTTTCCATCTAACACATATTGTCCTAAAGTCCCACATGATAATGAGGTATTCTTCTTTTACACCAAAACAAATACCTTGTAACCTCTCTTATCAAGCCTGCAAACCATACTTAACTAGGAGTTTCAAACACATTAAATTTCTTTCTCTTTCCAAAAGAGTAAACTTTCTTGGATACTTTTTTCTCATTCACACTTATCTTTGATAAAACTACTAAATTAAAGACACCTCCTTTTTTTTTTCCACTTTCCATGTGGAACATAATCTCTTTACTAAATTATATTTTACTTAACTCCTCCATAAATCTTATCTCTCACTAAGAATTTCCATATTGTAGAATTCCTCTTTGCCAATTTGCATACGTTTAGACTCCAAAAGACTTTTGTTTCTTCAAATCTTTCTAACTTGGAACTCCTTAACACAATAAGGCTCTGGGTCTAGGTATACTAAAATAATCCTTCAACCTAAACAAATAACACCTTGCTTTAACCCCTTTAAGTCCAAGGTCATGTCCAATTATTTTAGCTTTCTTTAATGACATCTACCTAGCTAGATATTCCAAAAGAATTCTTTATATCGTTACACATACTTTTCCTAGTTCATCAAGTTGTAGTATTACCCAAATGATTATGACTTATGAATCCTTTCTAAAATTCTTCTCGAAATGTTGGGTTTTTAATATCTCAAAACCTTTAATAAATCTATAGACTCTTCTTCTTTTCCTTCTTATTCATAAAAAAACTTTTAACCTTATACTTGAGCACTAGCTTGTGTATTCATACTACCACCGATTGCACTATCCAACACAAAACATAACACTAGTCCTTGATCAATTCTTATCTCGACAATTTTATTCTTTGGCTTAAACATTTAAATACTTTCATTCCTAAATTGTCATAACTTTACATAGTTTCATCAATCTTTAGCATCGTTGAACTGAGGTATATATTTGTTCGTTTCTAACAAAATTTCCATGAGATTAACTAGTGCCAAGTGACCTCATAATTAAGTCTATTTTATTTTTCTCCTTTTGTAGTGTCGTACCTGATAATCCTCTTGTAATAATTTTTAATGAGTCACTGACCTAGCATTAGAACATAATTGGTGCACTTAAGCTAAATAAATATTTTAATGCACAACTATCATAAAACTTGTAATTGATAAGACATACCTGACGATGACAAGGAATCCGTTCATAGGCCACAGGGATAATCTAGACTTACATAGTAAGTCCGTCTATAGAACCCAAAACATGGGCTCTGATATCAACTGTAACGACCCGACCCTCTAGGACTTAAGTTAGGCCGTTACTAAATACATGCATGCATAGAACTCAAAACGACACTCTGTTATTGTGAAATAAATGCTAATTAAATAAGGTAAGTTCAAAGACTTTCATTAGTTTCAAATATTAAAACAATAGTAGGGTACCCATAAATCATAAAGGATAATAAATAAGTCTAAAAAACGATTCTTAAAAATAAGTTTTAAACATCAAAACTAAAAGTTGAGAAGAACATGAAAAGAACTCTAAATCTCATGAGCGGAAGTGTAAAAACTAGTCACAATGGCTCGATCACGAATTTCGCTTGTCCATCACCGGTGCATCTCTACCCTTACCTGAAACAACAACATGAGAAAGAATGAGTATAAAATACTCAATAAGTAACCCCACTACTAGGGTCAGGCTAGGCATATATGTCCTCTAGATACCCACCTCTGGTGAAACATATAAACTGCTCTAGTCATCATAGGACATATATACACATGAAACAAAAAGGAGACTGAATCCTATCCTACTGTAGTTAAGTATGCCCACTACCTCTGGTGAATCCTGAAGGAGACATAAACTGGTGAATCCCGAAGGAGACATAAACTGGTGAATCCCGAAGGAGACACAAACTGGTGAATCCCGAAGGAGACACAAACTTGTGAATCCTGAAGGAAACAAAAAATCTAATGGGCATCTAACTAATCAGTAAGGACATTTGCATAGTCTCAACATCATAATCATCACTGTATGAATCTATGACATACATATAAACCTCAACATCATGGCACTACAACATACACATATACCTCAACGTCATGGTTATACAACATACATGTATACCTTAACATCATCAGATCAAATACAACCATGGAAGCACATACAATCTCATACTAGCATTCAAGTGTCTATGTGCATAAATAAATAATTCGGATCTCGTAATAGAACATACTTTAATCATGTTATATTATCAATTTTTCATGCTGTCATTCTGCCATACCTTCATTTAACATGCCAGCAGACATCTAATGCCTGGCCCATGGGTAGTTCTAGTAGTAAGATTAGGTCGAACCAAAAAGAAATTGAATCTTTGTGAAATTCTTGAATCCTTAATCAAGCCTAAACATAAACCAAGCTTTAAAATTAATAGTTAATGCCAAAATCCAAACACCTAAATATTATAAAATATTTCCAGATAACTTTACCTAAGGTGTGGTCCAATTTGAATTCACCTTCCAAACCTCCAATTTTAAGCCCAAATAATTAGCAAACCAAAATTTTCTTCATCTTGAATGAAATTCTTGAATCAACCCCCTAATCATAATTTGAAATTAGGCTTACATGATTAAAGCTTGAATTAAATACATACTTCACTACCAATGTCTCAAATAAATTATCCATATGTAGCTTCGTCAAAAAAATCACTTCTAAATGAATTTACCAAAATTAATCCACAAGAGGGTCATCAAAGCATAAAACTTACCAAAAATCTCTAAAAAAAACTCTAACTTCACTGAATAACACCTCAATACTTTCACAAACTTGAATCCAAAGTTGAAACACAATGGGTATTAACCAATTGATGCCAAAAGTAAATGAGTATTCAAGAATCAAACGAAAACAAACCCAAACGGCAGAAATCTTACCCAAATCGATAGATCCAATTACGACAAAAGTGAACGACGTTTGAGTAGTGGTGGACGGAGGTCATGAAGAAGAAACTAACGCGGCGACTTTGGGTGGCGTCGGACGGGCTCACGAATGTGGGAAAGAAAAGAGGGGGCAGGGTTTTTTTTTATAAATAAACAATAATAATAAAACAAAAAAATAAAGTAAATATAATTACATTTAATTCCTTTCCGTTTTATACTATTAAATTTCTTTCTGTTTCAAAAGAAAATTAATTCCTGCCATTAATTTTCATTTGAATTTCAAATTGAATAATTTCACACCAACAATTAAATTCCCGCACTTATACTTGAAGTCCAAAGTTCTAAAAATGTCCTCCAACTAATAACAATTACTGAAATTCCAAATAATAAAGTTACTAAAATTACTTTATTGCTAAAAAAAATGTGCGGGGTGTTACATTCTTCCCTCCTCAAAGAACTTTCGTCCTCGAAAGTTCATTCTTGAAAAAAAATAAAAAACTCCGGGGGTTTTACATAATTTCTCAGAAGACTTTGCGGTAACCAAATAAATCAAATAGTTGTTGTGTTTGTTGTTTGCGGTAATAAAATAAATAAATGCGATAGATTTTAGAAAGTTTGATTATGCAGTAGATACACTGAGTATGTGGAGGAACGGGTTGAGAAGGTCTTTAGCTAGCGTTTCTGGGAATGTGACAAAGTATGCGATCATGCTACAGTCATGCAACAACAGATCATTTTCCAATGCAAATGTGGTGCTCTTAGTTCTAAAACACATGTGTTGAATGCAACAATGTCCATAGAGCTTATTCCTAAGTCTCTACTCTTTTCCTATGCGATGATACAGGATGCACACAAATACAAGGTGACTACACACAATTATATCCTATCTCTAGGATGCATGCGACGCGTTAATAGCAAACAATTCTTATTCTTAAGCTCCTATCTCTTGATTATGCATTCTAATCTGACTCTCCCGAGCCTAGATTCTAACCTGACTTTTCCAAGCCTAGATCCTATCCTTAGACTACCCTCTCGAGTATCTCTAATGGACGAATGAAGCATACATAATACAAGATAATCGCATATAGTGAATATCCCCAATTAAGCTAGCTAAGTACTAATCAACCCATTCGACAGATTTAGCTACTCATGCGTGATGAACCGAGAGTGAACATATATAAAGAAGTAAATTCCATTTCTATAGATAAGTTTGAGTACAAAATGAAAATGGAAGTTAAGGATAGAGAGCCTGGTAGTAATCCCTTGCTTCCCAAGGCCTTTATACGGTCAGCTCTATTCTGTTCAAAAGATATTCCTGCTTCCGCAGGAGCTGGCCGTCTCTTTGATCTTGAAGCTTTCGGCACTCTCTCAAGTTCACCGGAACGATCGATCGGCACAATCTCGCTTCTATCGCTTTCGCCTTAAAATAAAAGAAAATGTAAGAACAAGGCTAAACTATTTAAGGGAAAATTATCTAAGTCTCCGAACTTCTCTTCTGAAGGTTGTCTTCGGTATTTATAGAGCTTTGGGATGAAAAGTGGCTTCTCTCTTATGATTACACTGATGGGATGACTTTAATTCTCTGACTGAAGCGTCGAATATTTGTCACCGAAAAGCTAAGTGTACTTGTTATCGTTAGGGACTTGTCAACTTAATTCGGATTCGACCGTCATCAGCTTTCTGTCCCATCGTGATTAATTATGTTTTCACCCAGATGTACCCACCAAGTTGCGTTGGCTCTATGCGGCAATCATTCTTGAGTAGATATTTGCGAGCACAAATCACCGTAAAGCCTTGCGGTGATGTTGCACTAGACCATTGATTTCTTGTGATCGCGCTTTCTGCCCCGCGTTAACGCATATTCTGCATAAAAATACCAAAGTTAATTGTTCTTATGCGATGAACGCATGCGACCGAAATGTTATGATCTTAATGCTTTTTGGACGTAATCTAACATATTTTATCAACGCAAACCTTCATTGTTTAATAACTAAGCACTGTAATAACGTGCATTTTTGCCCGTTATCAGTTCTCAACCTTAGCTTTATATTCTTTGAACTTTTCAAATGTTTCAGACTTATGATGCATTAGGTAAATATGCCCATACCTTGAATAGTCATCAACAAAGCTAATGAAATATTCATACCCTCCTTTAGCTCTAACATTCATAGGACCACAAAGATTAGAATGTACCAACTCTAAGGGCTCTTTGGCTCTAAGACCTTTTCCATAAAAAGATCTTTTAGTCATTTTACCCTCAAGACACGATTCACACGATGGTAATAAAGTGTCTTCTAACTTATTTAGATGAACTTTTTAACCAATCTCTCAATCCTGTTGAGATTTATGTGACCAAGTCTCTAGTGCCAAAAATAGGCATTTAGAGAAACTTTCATTTTCTTATTTTGAGTCTCAGCTGTTTTAAACAACTCTATGTTCAAAACAACCTTTACCTCAGTTAGTTTTAATAAGTACAAGTTATTTTCTAGTTTTGCAGAACAAATTTTATATTTTTCGAAGTAATGAACACTTCATTATTTTCAAAAGAAACTTTATAATTTTGTTCCAGTAAACAAGAGACAGATATTAGATTCCTTTTCATAGAAGGAATGTAATAAATTTTTTTAAGTAAAATATAATAATCTCCTATAAATAACTTCATATCTCCCACTGTTTTAGCTTAAACAACCTCCCCGGTCCCTACCTTAAAAATTGCTTCACCTTCTGTAAATTGTCTCTAAGAACCTGTTTCCTGAGAGAAAGTAGAAATATGATTAACGACACCTGAATCTATTATCCAGGTCTTATCGTTTTCCATTAAGCATGTTTCAATGACAAGTAAATCATATTTATATTGTTGTTCGAATTTTGTATTCTTATATATATAGTTCAAAACTTTATATGAGTAGGAAGATAGAGGACAATCCTCTATTAAAACTTGTTTTGAACCATCAATTGTTAATAATTTATATATTGTACAGATTTTACCGTTAACTAATTCGAAAGCGAGTATTTTAGAAGAATAAATATGCTGAAAAATTAAACATATTCTTATTAGTAAATTGCAACTAATTCTAAATCAAGTTTTAGCAAAAGTAATAATGTACCCATAATCATCATTTATTTGTAACGATACTATAGTGATTCAAAATAAGTGCTACCAAGGGGCAGTCAAATACTCCTTCACTAAAGCAAGACATTCTTGACTAAATACCATCTCCCGAATAACTCATATTGCGATAGTCATTTTAGCTACCTTTATTTTGTCAAAACTTACTAACACTTTAGTAATTCTGTAAGTGTAACCTTTTATTTTTAGATCTCAGATGTCGGCCCCAATGATGCTATTGAATTGGAAAGTTAGGTTGAGAAATGACCTAAGAAATCCTATACATTTCTAGTGTTTGAGTTGTTCCGAATCCCATGTTACAACCCTCTGAGGGGATAACCATCGTTAAACGACTAGCATAACCGACTTAAAGACGACAAGCAGGTGCAACATAGGAATCTCACAATCCAAATAAATGGAAGAGACCGCAGTATGTGTTGACACATACCTTCACCCACTTACTATGAACTACTTCCCCCATTCACCTTGATCTTGACCCCATGCAAACACTTTCCGAATGAAGTAGTCGAGGTTCATAATCGACACGAAGCGTTGCACAGATCTCACGGTGTGAACTTTCAAGGGACGTGAGAGTTGAAATCAATATAACGTATATTTGATTTTACATTGATCAACTTTCCTTCATTCACTTTGATCTTGATCCCATGCATACACTTTCCGAATGAAGCAGTCGAGGTTCATAATCGATATGAAGTGTTGCACAGTTCTTACGGTGTGAACATTTTAGGATGTGAGATTTAAAATCAAAACATCATTTTCCGATTTTACTATGAACAACTTCCCCTATTCACTTAGATCATGATTCATGCAAACACTTTCTGAATAGAGCAGTCGAGGCTCATAATTGACGCGAAGCGAAGCATGAATCTCAATGTGAACTCTTAGGGATGCAAAAGCTAAAAACAACATATCGTATACGTTATTAATCTCTCACTGAAGCATTATAATAAATTCCTATTGAAGTGTTCTAATAACATATCATATATGTTATTAAACTCCCAATGAAGTGTCCTAACATTTGTTTGGGTATATTTTTACTCAGTTTTGTTCCAGTTAATTATACAACCTAAGTCTAGGTGTTTATCCAAGTATAACGTTTATATTTGGATTTAACCTATGATGTCTAGGTGATAAACCAGTTATAAAACCTCACACCACTCACGTATTGCTCATAAAACTGCTTAACAACGCTCAATTATTCGGCCATAATCCCCAGGTAGGAGGTGTTCCGTGGACCATCAACTTAAATACCCCCAGCCTTAGATAGGATTATATAGCAATTAAATTTGTAACCATATTTTACAAGATGTTGACCTATTTTAATTATTAAAACAGGTAGTTAACCTACATGAGCATGCAACTTATCTTGTTATGGATTTTAAATGTCTAACCCAATTTTATAACAACTTACATAATTTTAGACATGCTAAGCATCTATAACATACATCAAAGTCATTCAACATTTAGTATAATATTTATATTAAAACATTTGAAACCCTATACATGCATACTATATATTATAACACTTTATAACATACTTTCAATGCATGAAACATGCTCTATGGTGGGATTTTAAATCTACATAGCATATTTTATGCACATACATGATTTATTTAATTATAACATACATCACATGTATAAATAATTAAACACAGACTGAAATGGTTTTAGTTTTGGCATTTTCAAGCAAACAAAAGCCTAATTATTACAAAATTTAGCAAAAACTGGCTCTAAAACACTTATGGATCACTCGAACCGCCTTGAACAGACCCTAACCTCTCGAATCGGACCTCCAATGCTCAAAATTGGACTGAACTAGGTAAAAACCATCGAGTATCATCAAGCATCAAGTATTTCACTAAATACCATAGAGTATGCCATTAAGTACCATCAAGTATGGCATCATGCATTGAGTATTTCACAAGATATCATCAAGTATTAGCATCGAGTACCATTGAGTATGGCATCGTGCATCGAGTATTTCACAAAATACCATCGAGTATGAGCATCGAGTGCCATCGATATGGCATCGTGCATCGAGTATTTCACTAAATACCATCGAGTATGGGGCATCGAGCATCGAGTATTGGGCAATGGCTGGAAATCCAGTTTCTGCTGCCCGACCTTCTTTACTTCTTTCTTTAATTACATCCTAATTGCAACTCTAACAACTCCAATCGAATTACAGACAATTAAACACACATTAAGGCCCATCAAACAAGAGCAATTTACAAGAATTATAACATAATTGAAGAGAAAATAATGCCAAAGCTCATAAAAGATCATATCAGTTCATCATTTTCATACAACTTATGAAAAACACCCACCAAAACTCAAATTATGCCAAATGAGTGCTTAGATCATGCTCTAATACCAATTGATCGAATAAGCTAACATGAAACGGAAGCAAACAAAATCAATAAGCACTTTAATTACATTTAATTTGAGTTCTAAAATGATGCTTAAACAGAAATGGGTTTCTCAAAAACATATACCTTTGATGAATTCTTTAAATTCCAAGCTGCTCTTCACGTGATTACAACTCCAATTCTTCAAAGAATCACCAAGAGATCTTTTCTACTATTCTCAGCCTTAAATATGAGTGGTGGAACTCCAAATTGAAGTGAATTTGGTGAAGGATATGAAGTGGGTTTTGGGTGAGGAAGAATTTTTGTAGCAGTTTTCTAAAAACTTAGAAAAACTCCTCCTTTCCAATCTCCAATTTTAAAGCTTTTATTCACGGCATGCATGCACTAAAAGCTCAGCTCAATAACATCTCAAAGAAACAATTGAAGTGGGCTACGTGGATGGTTTTTAACAAAACACGTCAAATTTCCAACTTCGATAGAAATTTCCACTACAACCATTAATTTCCAACTTAATTTGATTTTAATTAATTCAAAATAATTAATTAATTTGGAATTAATTAAAACCAAAAACCAATTTCTGAAATTGATTATAAAAGTTTGAAAATTAAAATTAATTTAATTTTAATTATTTAAACATATTTAATTAATAAATTAATCAGACACTTAAATTTAATATGAATCTAATTCATATAAATCATACTTAAGTTCATAATTAAATATATTTAATCTCTCCAATTTCGTTTAATTCTGATAAATTAAACGTTTAATTATATCCAATATAATTGTTCAAAACCTTAATTTGAATTTGAACTTATTCAAATGCAAACACTAATTTCAATTTGAACATTTCTAATTGAAATGATTCTAAATTCACTGAATTTATTAACTCAAGGTGTTCATGTTTTACGAGCTAGTAGAGGAACCTTATGGACCTACAAATCATGAGCTCCAACGATTTAAGGTTAAAAATTTTTAGACCATATTAATCAGTATTTGTTAACTTTTAAGTCACACCACTATAGATCGATAGTATCACTCTCCTCACTGTAGATATATTTATGTCCACTAGATTTAACCATAATCAGTAAGTCGACCCTTCATAGGTTGTTTGTAATAACAGCCGGGTCAATATGTTGTTTTACCCCCGATATTACAACTTGCTCCTTAAGTTCCATTGATCCTCTAATGAACAATTGGTTTGTGATCCAATCACTAAACTGGATCCCTTTCGAGCCAATGAGAGGGTGTGGCTCCTTGATCACGACCTGGATTCAGTACTTAAGAGAACAATCTTTCTCCTATTCCTAAATCGGGTAGGCGTGAATTCCTTCTTGTACCCTATGTCCTCAGCTATCTACCCAATCTTACCCCTGAAATGGGAGACTTATGGAGCGGGCACTATTGAGCCAACCCTCACCTATGAAAATCTAAGGATAATTCGGAATAAACAGAAGTTCATAGTTAGCTCAAGATTAAGATCGAGTTACCTAGGTCATCTAAGCAAAATATTCAGTCTTAAACAATAAACAACATTATAAAATACGAGTGACTTATTTCTTGGTCTAATCTCACGCAAACTCATTGCATAGGACACCCTTATTCCTCATGTCAATACATGAACGAATCAGGATCACTTCATTTGTAGTAACTTTACAACAATTTATAACAACTACAGAGTGGGCCGCATTCGATAGTGTTACTAGAAAAAGGTACCCAACCTTATTCGTATACTATAGACCGTTTTGGCTATTTACTCGAACTTGATCCATTTTTATGTCTCCACATAAAGTTCGGTATTCATATAATAGCCATAAATCTTAGTTTATTGGATTTAGAATTTATAAGTTTAATTTATATATTCAATAACAATTTTATTGAAGTAATGTTGAATAACATCTTTATTGATAATAGAATATGTTTAACTTTATAACCTGCGAGTTTTAGGACATACAACTCAACACTTTTCCCTTTTTTCTTTCTATTTTTTCTATGAGAAGCATGTTTAAGGGTGAATGTTTAACATAGTTTCCGTTATTGCTCTATTTAATTAAGTTATGTAAAATGATTTCAAAGACACATGTGATCGTTCACTTCCACTGTGGGAAAACAATTCCCTTCAATTGGTATAAGAGTCATAATGTCTTTGAATTTCATTTTCTGACTTAACTTTAGAGTTGGTGGGTTTTTTTTGTTACTGCATTTTGAATGTATGTGGTATTGCACATGGATGTTTCAAAATTGACATAGATTTACCGCTTTAAAGTTTTAAAGTTGTAATTGCCCAGTAATTTGGGCGTTTAATTTCTACTATCGAGTCTATAAGTCTGTGTGCTCATTATGTTTGGTTGCTGATGAGTTTGGCGGCCATTGGAGCAAGATCGGGATGGAGATTGAAGCAGAGGAAGCATTTTTCCCTAGAGCGTAGAGCACAACGTTGCGACATTGTGCCTTATGCTGTAAAACAGAATGCCCAACATCGTTATGCTCAGTAGCAACATTCCAACACTGTCGTGAAGCGTCGCGACACTGCGTGTAGCGTAGAGGTACGCTATGGCAGCACAAAAGCTAATGTCACAACACTTCAGCGACAGCGTTGTGATGCTCCAAGTTCATTCAGCGCACACATCAGGCAGTTCGTGGTTGTGGGATCGAGCAACTTGCAATGGTTCTGAAGTAGTTTTTTTTTAGCTTTTTTCATTTTTATTGTAATTAATTTAAATTAATTTACTTGCTTTTTTATTATTTAAATAATATATTTTTTATATTAATTTAATTAATTGTTTAGGTTGCCATTGTTGCTTATTTATATTATTATACATGTGATGTATGAATTATTTTTATATAGCATATTGTATGCAATATAGATTAAAATCCTACCATAGGATAAACATAAAATCATGCATCATATTTAATATAAGAGTTATGTTATATAGTTTTATGATTTAATTAAGCATGCTCATGCATCATATTTAATATAAGAGATATTATATGATTGCATGCATAGTAACATGTCCATGCATCATACTTTATTATAAAAGTTATATTTGCATGATGTACAATATTAGTGTTATATTATGTGATGGATTTGTTATTTATTTTCATTCTTGTATAATATAAGTGTTATATTATGCAATGAAAATGGAAATGCATGAAACATGACATTACCTTAGAAATATAATTGTTATATTTTTGTGTATGTCATTAGATACATGACTTAGGTTTTAATTGTTTCAATAATCCTTATAAGTGTTATAGGTTAATGAAAATAGAATTAAAATCTATAATCAAGAGTTGCATGCAAATATAAGTTAAATTAATTTTAAATGGTTTAAATTTGATTACACTGAAACCTATGTTAAACATATTTCTAATGTGATTAGAAATAGGATATGTCTTTAATTTTTTTTTTAATAGGATTAAATTGAATTAATAAAAGATTAAATTTATAACATAGTTGTCCATAAGGGACCTTTGTCTAAGCAAGGTTCTGTTTAGGCTGAGGTATTTAAGCTAACGGAAACGAAACACCCCTACTTGGGAACTGGCCTAGAAGGTGAATCAGATAAATATGTTATAAGCATGCAACAAATGATTTAGTTTATTAAAGTGTTTAATGCACAAAATTATTGTTTCTTAAACTATCCAATATAAGAGTTATATTGGGAAAATTTAACAATCACTTAGATAAATTAATTAGCCGAATTTACCTAAGTAATAAACCCTAGGTTTTAAAATACTTACTGGGAGAATATATATAAATCAATTTTTCACTCACGTTCTCTCTTATATTTCACATCATGAGACTCATGCTTGGCCTTAAGGCACCCTGGGAGCGTCCTCCGATGTTTACATAGGTCAATATCAAGGTGAATGGAGAAAGTATTTATAGTAAGTGAGAAAAAGATGTGTATCAACATGTCCTATAGTCTCCTTCATTGGTTTGCATCGTGAGACCTTCTTACATGGCCTCGAGGTGCCTTGAGAGTGTCCCCCATCAGATGGTTTGTGAATTAGGTCAGTATCAGGATGAACTCTAGAAATGGATAGGATCGCTTTAGTTTTTTTCCCAATCAATTTTTTCCTTCGGTTAGTTCATTGGGTAGAAATCTAGGGTCTAAAATGGATGGTAACACTTTCAAGAAATTGTTAAGTAAGTTAATGATTTCTTGACCAAATCAATGTGATGACTAATTATTATAGGAATAAGAGTTATTCTGGTGAAATAATTGGTTGAGAGTGTCACAGTTCAGTGAAGGGGTGACTGGTCAACTTTTGTCCTAAATCACTTAAGTATGATTGCAAAATTTAGATGTTAAATGGGGTTCATTAAAATTTTACTAAATGAATGGATTTATAAGAGTCGTGCTAAAATATAATGTAGATCAATTTGTTTTATTTCAACAATATGTCAAGTTCAGTTCTTCAATTTTTTTTTTTTTAAATATTTCAAATTCAGTTCTTTCACTGTTAGCCTCTTTCAATTTAACCAAAACTAATTATACAACATGGAAAGATTCACTTAAAACTATTTTCGTGGTTAATGACCTAAATTTCGTCTTGATTGAGGAATGTTCTCTAGTCTCAACCCTTGATGCAATACGAAGTGTTCATGATGAATACAAAAAATGGACAAAGGCCAATGATGAGATTTGAGTTTACATTTTGGTGAGTATACTTGATGTCTTAACCAAAAGATTTGAGACCACAGCCACTGCACTTCAGATGATGCAATCAGGGCAATAATTGTTTGGGCGAGAGTCCTCACAATTCAAGCAAGATGGGATTATCTTGGACGAAACTAGGAATGTCAACTACCTAAATGAACTCCAGTCCATATTGAATGTCAAGGGATTGATAGAGGAGGAAAATGTTGCCAACTGTAATGAAGTTTATCAGAGAGGTTTGACCTATGAGATAAAAATTGGAGTTTATAATAAGGGGTTTGAAGCTGATCTCGTTGCTCTCCTTGAAAGGAAGAAAACCACTGATAGTAAATCTGATTTACTTGTCTTGGAAACATGCTTAGTGGAGAATGATGATTCTGCCTGAATAATTGATTGAAGAGCCACTAACCACGTATGTTCTTCCTCTCAGGATTTTAATACCTGGAGATAATTGGAAGCTGGAGAGCTGACTCTTTGAGTTTGTACTAGAGAGGTCGTTTTAGTTGTTTCCATAGGCAGACTCAAGTTATTTTTAAACAACAAACAATATATGTTATTAGATAACGTATATGTTATTCCTAATATTAAGAGGAATTTAATCTTTTTTCTTATTTGATTGAACAAATATATTCTATTTCCTTCTAAGAAAATAAAGTATTTATTTTCAAGAATGTAATTAAACTAGGCTTTGCTTCAATAGAAAGTAACTTGTATGTACTAAGACCGTTAGTTACAAAAGTCGTCCTTAGTATTGAAATGTTCAGAAAGAAACAACTATTAAAAGATCAAGAGTTTTTCCTAAAGAAAATGCCCACCTTTGACATAAGGTTAGGTCATATTAATCTCAATAAGATTGAGAGATTGGTAAAAAAAATGGACTTCTAAATGGTTTAGAAGAAAACTCTTTACCTGTATATAAGACATGCCTTGAAGGAAAAGTGAAAAAACTGAAGGAATAAGTAAAGGTTTGTAGCGGAAGGGAATCGTCCCAATTTTTCAGTTTTCACAAATACCAAATTTTACAAAACAAAAAAAAGCATAACCAACAAATTTTACAGTATGATCATTAAAAAAAAAAAAAAGAAGGAAAAATAGTCTTAGAAACCCTTACCTTTGAAGAACTTTTTTCAAAATCCCTCGAACCGAAATCACAAAAAAAAATTGAACCAATAGGGCACCACCAATTGAAGTTGTGGGCTCTTGGAATTTTGGTGAGAGAAACATTTTGGTAATGAGAGGAGAGGAGAAATTTGTGTGGGGAGATTTTCTGGGCAACTAACAACAAAACTTACACACTGTTTTATGTCAAATATTCTCTGTGTAGAAGATGAATAACCACTCAACCCACCACACGTTCTTTCAAAGAGAATTAAGGGGAGGAAAGATATTTCCATCCCATTAATTTAAAATAAAATAAAATTAAAAACAATTTAATTTTGGAAAATTCTTATAAATAAAAAAAAATCCCAAAAATATTTACACATTATAGCAAAAAGTTCCAAAAGTGCTTTGTACTTTTGGAATTTTTTGCTATAAAGTATAAATATTTTTAAATATTTTATATTTAAAAAGACCTCTTTAAGTTTAAACGAATCAATATTATATGTGTATATATATATATAATAACTAACTTATTATACATATATACATAACTATATGTTATATCATATATATAGCATATAACCTATAGTTTCTATATTGTATTAAATACAATATGCCCTATAGTTTTAATTCTCTCATCAATAACATTTAATATAAATCCCATTTATATTGAATTTAATTATATGAATCCAATCCATACAATTAATATAAATCCTTTAAGTACCACTGATCCCTTTAATGAAAAATAAGTCACAGTTCAACTATGACTAAAACCATCTCGGGCCAGGAGAGTGTGTAGCGCCACATTGTTGAAGCCCCAGAATCAACCCTTAATGGAGCAATTTATCTACGTTCCCCAAAATTGGGTAAAGAGTGAATTCCTTCTTGTGTAGTTGTGTTCTCAACTCCCCAATCAGACAAATCCCCAAAATGGTAGGCTTATTGAGTTGGCAATCTGGCCACTCTACCTATACAAATCAAAGGATTGCTCTCGTATGCAAGAGTTTACATCTCACTCAGGATTCAGGTTATGTCACATAGTGAAATGTAAGTTTCTATTATGAACGATGTTATATAATGAGACTAGTCATTTCGTGGTCCGATCTTATACAAAACTCTTTTTGTATAGAATACCCCTGATCACATGTCTCCACATGAATGATTAGGATCAAATCATTTGTAGCACGTTACAACAATTGTAACATCTACAAAGTAGACCATATTCGTAGTGTCACCAGGATAAGGTATCCAGCGTTATCCATCTATTACAAACCATTTAAGTTATGACTTAAACATGATCCACCTGTATGTATCTACATACATGTTTAAGCTACAGAAGATAACCTTGGATGTTAATTTATTGCTTTGTGAATTTAATGCTACCAAATGTCAAATAAAACATCTCATATTTTATTAAATAAACAAAATGTTTGTACAATACAATTACAAGCTACATTGAGATTTAGGGCATCAACCCTAACAATCTCTCACTTGCCCTAAAGCTAGCGGGTGTACAATATACAAGTCATAAATATACAAGTACACAAATCAATTGAAGAAACCTTGTAAAAGGACCATAAGCGGAAGTGCATCGTCCAAATTCCCAAAATTTCACATAACATAATTTTACAGAGAAACAATGAGTATTATGCATTCAATTAAATAATTACAGCATGTTTTAACAATTTACATAAGAATTAAAATATGGTTCAAAACCCTTACATTTGAAGAAACCAATCTTCACGTGAAATCCCTCAAACACCAATTAGGCATAACAATAAAAGAAACCTCCATATTCTCTGGATGAGAATCCAGAAGGAGTGGTGCTCTAGCTATTTTTGTGAGGGAAAAGAGAAGGAGGAAGAAGATTGGGATTTTCGTAGAACCTTTCTGTGTTGAGAGGAAGACTCTTTCTATCATTTCAAAAAACTGCACACAATGAGTAATCATCCCCACTCTCAAGAAGTTTTTCTAAAATTTAAAAAATATTTATTTATTTAATATAAAATTATATATATATATATAATAACTACCTTATCATATAATATATATATATATATATATATATTATACTATATATTAAATCAAATATAACATACAATCTACAGTTTCTATATTGTATTAAATACAATATAATCTATAGTTTCCTTTATCTCACCAATGACATTTAATGAAAATCACATTTACATTAAATTTAACAATATGAATCAAATTCATATAATTAATCTTTGAATCATATTCAAATATTTATGTCCTCTCTTTATATTATGATGTATCAAATACATTACAGTAATTATAATTTAAATTAATTATAGCATATGTAATTAATTAAATCCCTCGATTAATTTGAACAATTCAAATCAATAAAAAAAAATGATTCTCATTAAATCCCGTTGAGCTACCGAGGGGACCTCATGGACTTGTAGCTTGAATCTTCAATGGTACGTGAATAATTAATTAAACTCTTTAATTAAATTATTCACCATCCGTTAACTATTGAGCATTCCATTAAAGACCGACAGTTGCACTCTTCGCACTACAGATATATTTCTGTGTCAACTGGATATAACCAATTAACAGTATAATGACCCTTTACAAATTGCTCATAAGTACAATTGGGCCAAAATTACTATTTTTCCCATATAGTTACTTTTAACTCCTTAAGTACCACTAATCCCGCTAATGAACAATAAATCATAGTCCAACTATGACCAAACCCCTCTCGGGCGAGGAGAGGGTGTGGTGTCACATTGTTCAAGCCCCGAAATCAGCCTTTAAAAGAGCAATTCATCTATTTATCCAGACATTGGGTAAAGAGTAAATTCCTTCTTGTGTAGTTGTGTTCATAGCTCCCTAATTAGACGAATCCCCAAAATGGTAGGTTTGTTGAGTTGGAAATCTAGCCACTCTTACCCTCAAAGAACCGCCTTCATAGACAGGAGTTCACAACTCACTAAGGATTCAGGTCATGTTATCTATAGTCATCCTGGTGAAATGTAAATCTCTATTATGGACCGCGTTAAATAATGAGACTAATCATTTTGTGGTCTGGTCTTATACAAACTCCTCTGTATAGAATACCCCTACTCACATGTCTCCACATGAATGATCATGATCAAATCATTTATAGCACTTTACAATAATTGTAACATCTACAAAGTGGGTCATACTCGTAGTATTACCAAAATAAGGTATCTAGCTTTATCCATCTACTATAGACCATTTAGGTTATCACTTAAATATGATCCATCTGTATGTCTCTACATACACATTTAAGCTATAGGTCTTAGTTTATTGGTTTGTGGCTAATGCAACTCAAAAAATGACATAAAATGTCACATAATTTATTACATAAATAAAGTGTTTATACAATACAATTATAAACTATAGAACCCTACGAGATTTAGGGCATCAACCTCAACATCAATAAACTAGAGCATAAAATGCACCTAGTATAAAATCTCCCACTTGTCCAAGACTAAATGTTGCCTGTCCCGTAGACCCATACTCTATAGGTGAACCTTAAACACCTTAGTTGTGAGGGCCTTTGTAAATGGATTAGCATTGTTGTGCTCCAAAGCTATCTACATGACGATCACGTCCCTTCGATGCACAATCTCTCAGATGAGATGATACTTTCGCTCTATGTGTTTCCCACACTTGTGACTTCGAGGCTCTCAGGAATTAGCCACAACACCTCTATTATCACATTAAAGGGTGATGGGCTTTGACATATGTAGAACCACTTCTAGATTAGTCAGGAATTTCCTGAGCCACACAACATCCTTAGTAGCTTCACAACTGCTACGTACTCAGCCTCCATAGTGGAGTCAACAATTCACCCCTGCTTGGCAACTATCCCTCCGTTAAGAGTAAACAATAATCTTGATGTGGATTTCCTAGGATCCTTATCAGTTTGAAAATCAGAGTTCGTTTATCCTGTAAGGATCAAATCCTTAGAACCATACACGTGAAGGAACTCTTATTCAAGAGTACCTATGAGCGGAAGGAGATCTTTCGAATTCATTGTAACAGAATTACCGCATATACATTCAAATATACTTTCATGATGCAAAAGAGATTAAGAAATCATACCAGATGAAGATTTCTTCTTCACAGCGAGTCTGAAGCCCAACCGTCTACCTCGGATAGTCACCACTCGGACAGAAAGAATCAAAGAAGACAACACCACTTAGATCCCTCAGTATTCTTGGAGTGAGAATCCAAAGTATGGGCTTTGTTCGGATTTGGTAGAGGGAAGGAGGAAGAGTGACTATACACAACGATCAAGCAAGTGGGAGAAGAGGTCGTCTATCGCTTAGACAAGATGCTTGATCGTTTAGGTGAAGTATACAATCGTGTAGGAAAAGGTAAATGGTCGTCTATACGATCGTGTAGGAAAAGGGTGAGCAATCGTCTAATACGATCGCGTAGGAAAAACTAAGCGATCATCTATAAGATCATTTAGTAAATCCTGAGAGCTAAACGATTGCTTAATAAAAAGGTGAACGATCGTTTAGATAATAACGTGCAATGGTGTACTTGATAAGCGATCGCTTAACAATATTGTATATGTAAACGATCGTGCAGTCCTATCGTATAGGCACTGATTTTCTAAACGATGACGCTATCTTTTTCACAATACCCGTGCACTCCGAGATCAACACACCGTTTGCTATTTATAATGCACTCGTACGTTATTTTAAACGAAGAGGCACTTTCCCATTTCCTTTGAAACTGTCCAATTAATGTGATCTTAACACATTCATAACTTATAAATTAATATCAAATATTAATTATAATATTTTTTCCTCTACTAGATATAAATCAAATTTATATCCAATTCCTCCAAATTAATGTATCTCATACATAAAGTTAATTATATCATATTTAATTAACTCGTTCAATTATATCATATATAATCGAACTCCCTCTTGTCAATTTGAACATTTCAAATTGACCTAAAACCGGACTCTCAACTTATATCCAAGCTATCAAAGGAACGTAATGGACCTATGACTCGAAGCTCCAACGGTACGTAAATAGCTAACTAAATTCTTTAGTCACGATATCCGCCATCCGTTAACTGCCATGCATTCCACTAACGATAGTTGAACTCTTCTTACCATAGATATATTTCTATGTATATTTGATATAACCAATCATGAGTACGATGACCCTTCACAGATGCTCGTAAGTACAGCTGGACCAAATTACCGTTTTGCCCCTATAGTTACATCTCACTCCTTAAGTACCACTGATTCCTCTAATGAATAATACAACATAGTCCAACTATGTGTGAACACCACTCGGGCCATGAGAAGGTGTGCGCCGCCACATCGTTCAAGCCCTGAAATCAGCCCTTAAGGGAGTTGTTTATCTACTTGCTCTTGCCTCGGGGAAGGAGTGAATTCCATCTTGTGTAGCTGAGTTCCCAGCTCCCAAATCAGACGAATCCCTAAAATGGTAGGTTTGAGTCAGCGTTCTGGCCATTCGCACCCATGCAAATCAAAGGATTGCCCTCAATGGCAGGAGTTCCCAACTCACTCAGGATTGAGGTCATGTTATCTATGGTCATCCTAGTGAAGTGAAGTCTCAGTTATGAATAGTGGTATATAACGAGACATTAACACTTCGTGGTTAGGTCTTATACAAACTCTTTGTATAGGACACCCCCGCTCGCATGTTCCCTACACGAATGATTAGGATCAGATCATCTATGACAAGTCACAACACTTGTGACCATTCCACAAAGCGGGCCACATCCGTAGCGTTACCAGGATAAGGTTTCCCTCCTATATCCATATACTACAGACCATTTTGGTTATCACTCAAGACATGATCTACTTGTATGTCACCATATACATGCTTGAGTCACATACAGATAACCAGGAATTTTATGTTTATTGGTTTGTGGTAAAATCTAAATGTGCAAAGTCAAGTAGTGAAGTAAATATCATTTATATTATACATCACAAGTGCCATACAGAGTTGTTTACAAACTACTGGACACGAGACTTTAAGGCACAAACCCTAACAATCTCCCACTTGTCCTAAAGCAAAGTGGGAAGTACAAGTAAACAGGCACAAAACAATAAACTAGGGCATAAAAACCCTGTGCAACAAAATCTCTCACTTGCCCTAGTCTAGCCGTGGGTGGTCCTGTAGACCCATGCTCTGAAGGTGATTCTCAAACACTGTAGCTGTGAGAGCCTTCGTAAACGAATGAACAACGTTTTCTCTAAGGCAATCTTCGTGACGATCACGTCACTTCGATGCACTATCATACGGATCGACTTTAACATGGCAACAGGTGAGAAAGTCTCCTCATAGTCAACTCCATCCACCTAGGTATAACCCTTTGTCACAAGTCGAGTCTTGAAGGTTTGCACCTTCCCATCAGCACCCCGTTTGTGCTTGTAGATCCATTTACAAACTATAGGTCTTACCTCATCAGGCTGATCTACAAGATCCCATACCGAGTTGAAGTACATCGACTCCATCACAGATTCATGGATTTGACCCATTAATCCAGGTTAACATCCTCCATTGCCTTTTTATAGGATAACGGATCCTCAATGTCGCCATCTGTAACCATAGCTAGGATTTCTATGAAACCCAGATAGTGATTAGGCGGGTTCGTAACCCTCCCACTACGTCGAGGTTCCCTCAACTCTTGAGGTGGAACCGACCTACTAGACGAACTATCATCAACAATTCTGGTTGATGAATCAGGTTCTTTAATAACTCTTGTTGAAGTTTTAGTAGTTTCTTTAGAAAGCTCACTTAATAGACTTTACTACGTGGACTGTGCTCCCTAATATGATCATTCTCCAAGAAAGAAGCGTTCGTGGAAACAAACACCTTGTTTTCAGACGAATCATAAAAGTAACCTCCTCGTGTACCTTTGGGGTAGCCTACAAAGAGGCACAACCTCGATCATGATTCCAACTTCTTGGCATTTGCCTTAAGCACATGTCTTGGGCAAACTAGCTTTACGCCCATTCCACAACTCTAGAGGTGTTCTTGCAACACTCTTAGCAGGAACATAGTTGAGAATGTATACTGCAGTCTTCATTGCGAAACCCCAAAACGAGTCCGGTAAGGAAGCGTAACTCATCATTGAACGAACCATGTCCAACAAGGTTCTGGAGAAATTAGTTGGCATTTAGATTGAGTTACGGCAGTTTTAAACATCTCTATGTTATGGAGGAAACTTACGGCTAAAGTTCTTAGCACATACAAGTTATTTTTCCAGTTTAGCTGTACAAATTTCAACACCATCCTTACGAGTAAACACTTTATTCAATAGTGTAATTGTATTGTAACAGACACTTCACAGAAATCAGGTTTCTTTATAGTTCAGGAACTACAAAGACATCTTTTAATATAAGAGACCCATTATGTAAAGTAAACTGGATGTCTCCCACTGCCACAGCTGAGACAACGTGCCTCTGTGCCTACTCTCTCGTCATCTCACTAGCCTCCAACTATCGCCAGGATCTCATCCTCTTTTTCTGCCTTGGCCTTAGACTTGGCAACCTTCTTTTCCTCCAGATAACGAGGACAATTTTTCTTCCAGTGTTCGTCCAAGTTACAGTGGAAACATTTTCCTTTTCTAACCAATGGTGGACACTTCTTTTAGGCGACAGGTGGCGGGTTAGCAGGCACATTCCCTTTCCCTTTACCACCCTTCTTCTTCTTCCCCTTTTCAGAGTTAAAAGTTGAAGGTGCAGACTTTGTTCCTGAGGTCGATCCTCGATAGAACTTTCTAGAGGACGAGACAACATTTGCCTCACTTCCCTTTTCCTTCTTACTTTGTAGCAAGGATTGGTAAGTCTGTAATATTTTTGAAGAGAGTGGTAAGGGAGTAGTCCACTTTGTTAAGAATCGTATTGCTAACAAAGTGGAGGAAGCTCTCCGGCAATGAATGCAGGATAATGCTAACCTGACTGTCCTCATCGATTTTAGACCCATTCATCTCCGCCACGTTAAAGTGGACCATCATTTTCAGCACATGTTCATAAACAGAGGTTCCTTCCTCCATTTTAGAGCTGAAGATGCATTTAGGAGCCTCATGCTTGAGCTGTCCAGACAGCTGTCCAAACATTCCCTGTAGGGACTGAATGATCTCACATGCTGAGACAATGGACTCGGGTTTCTTGGCCAACACCTCACTTGAACATTTCGAGTAGCGTTCTGAGGTGGAATAGGAGGACATTCCTCCATTAGGACAAATTTGAGATCCTCGATGATGAGTATCATCATGAGCATATGATTCCAACTTAAATAGTCGAAGCCATTCAATTTTTCGGCGCTTAGTAAATTGATAGTGGCTGAAGCCATTAAAAACATTGCTGAAAAAAAAAATAACCTTTTATAAGACTTTGCAAAAACCACATTTTAATTAACCAATTAATTTTTAGCAAAATAGATTCCAAGTACCCTAAGTGAAAAGACTTCTATTTTTCAATGATGCCCTAGTGAGGCAGAACAAACGTCACCGATGGGATGATCGGATGGCCCTTCACTGGGATGAGACATTCTCAACCATTAGGCAGAACCAACTCTTGGAACTAAACTTAATAGCCACCATTTGTTTGGTACAAAATAGTTAACCCTTAACAATCCTATGTAAGTATAACCCCTCGTTTTCGGCCGTAGAGTCCCGCCCTAATGTGGGTAAAGACAGATTAGGATAAGAGACTAAGTAACCTTATCATCTTACAGGAGATAAAATAAAGAAACGTGCAAAACAACCATCCTATAGGGGAACACTCCTATAGTGCCACGAGGCGATGCGCAAAAACTTTATTCAATCCAACAAAGGAGACCGAAGGATATGTTGTTGCACTTCCCGCTCCCACTTACTATGAACACTCTCTCCATCCACCTTTATATTAACCTACCCAAACACCATCCGTTGGGGGGACACACCAAAGGTGCCTTAGGCCGAGGGTAGATCTCACGGTGTGGAATATGAGGGAGAAACACGAGAGGTGAAAATGAAGCATCAAATGCCCAAGAACCTCCCACTGAATGTTCTACCTAGGGGTTTATTAACCTAGACAATCCGACTACTGATTATGATCTAAGTTATTTATAAAGTTTGCTAAAAAACAACTTTTGTCTTTGAAATAAAAAATCCAAGTAGTCACATTAAACACTTTAATGGACTGACCTTAGTCTGCATGCATCAAATCTATCTAAATTACCTTTCTAGGTAGGTTCCCAGGTAGGGATGTTCCGTTCCCGTCATCTTAAATACCTCAGCCTAGACAGAACCCGCCTTCGACAAAAGGTCTACTATAGATAGACTTGCTATATATGGATACTTTAATTTTAATTTCATTTTATAACCATTTATAAAATAAACAACTAAAAAACTTATCCCACATAACAAAGTATTTATAACGCTTATAAATATAACGACAAAAAAAATTAAAGCTTACATAAATATAACCCTTATATTATATGATGCATGAGCATGCATTTATGTAAACTAAAACATGTTTCTCTAAATTATAACACTTATAATAAAGGAAATATGCATGACCTAAGGTGAGGTTTATCTATATGTGCATACCATATGACATATTAAAAAACTTACATCGCATGTAAAAAATGAAGGATTTATGGATCGGGATGAGCATTTACAAAACCAGAATGAAATAACCCTATTTATTACATTTTTCATCGAGCAAACTGGTTCACAAGCGAACCGGGTCTTGAACCGCCATGAGGACTCCATCGTGCAGTAAATTCCATAGGTAGACGATCGTTCAGCGCACACTAGACAATAAAAGCATAATTAAACGATCACGTAGATGATAATGAGGCTGCGAATCCTGATCGCCTATGCTATCGCGTAGTGTGACGACAGGTAAAAGATTTACCTTGCGTTACTAAGCGATCATTTAGTCATTTACTAAGCAATGGAGTTTGCTGACCTAAACGATCGTCCAGTGCGTGCGTGCATTAAACGATATGTGAGCATCACCTCGTCTACACGACCCATGTTCGCTTGCTATCGTGAGATGCTTTAAGAGTGTATAAAGTAAAATAGATTGAAAGAATAAAGCACTTGAACTAATGTTCATCATTTTTCTTCATCAGACGCCTGGGGAATGGTGCGTTCAGAGGCACCTTCTGCTTTCCCACATTAGACGTGCTGGTTTCTGAAAGGCTTGTATTTTTTGGCGTTCTCTCTTCCTGATTCGTTGAACATGTAATGCGTTCTTTCGAAGGACTATTGTTCCTTGGATTCATCTTTCTTTCTGCAAGGGCTCTTCCATTCCACAACGTCACTGCGTGACATTGCTCTTTCCCGTTATTATTCCCAAGTGTCTCTGTATTGCTAGGTAGAACGCCTGGTTGCCTGCTTTTCAACTCGCTTGCAATCTGCCCCACCTGGATTTCCAGGTTTCTGATTGATGACGCCTGGCTCTTTAGCATTGTGTCATTCTGAGCTATGTATTCCTTCAATAGGTTTTCCAGCGGAGTTCCAGAACTCGATGCGTGGCCACCTCTATTGAAGGGTTGTTGATGCGGCTGTTGATGCATTTCTTGAAAAACAGACGACGGTCCATTCCTTTGTTGATAGCTCGCGCCTAGGTGGTGCTCTTGCTGATTTCCTTCTGTCCAAGAAAAATTCTAATGGTTTCTCCATCCAGGGTTATAAGTATTAGAAAATGGGTTATTCTTGATGAAACATACTGACTGAGGGTTTTGAGGACACTCAGCATATGAGTGAAAATCTCCACATCCCACACAGGTTACAATGGGTTGCCCAAACGCCTCCACTTGATTCACCTTCTGCTGGTTTGGTGCATTACCTAGCGTTATGTTCTGTAGACGGCTAGTCATGGTACCCACTTGAGCGGAGAGTGTGGCTATCACGTTGGCATCAATAGAGTTAATGTTCTGAGATCTTCTTCTTCTGTCATTTCTTCCATCGTATGTGTCATCTACCCACTCCATGTTATGTTTGGAAATGCGGTCTAATATTTCTTTAGCTTCAGTATAGGATTTGTTCATCAATCCTCCGGTTGCTGCTGCATCTGCTACTATCTGTGACGCCCTGTTTAGTCTGCCATAAAACGTCTCCATCTGAATAGTCAAAGGTAGTTCGTGGTTCAGGCAGTTCTTAACCAAGGCCTTGAAACGCTTCCATGCAATGCTCAAGGTCTTAGTGTCTTCCTATTCAAAGTTCATGATTTCCCAATGCTTCCTCGTGTTGGTGGTAGGTGGGAAGTATTTCTGCATAAACTTTTCCACCAACTTTTCCCATGTGGTGATTTTCCCAGGCTCTAATGAACTCACCCATTGCTTTTCATCGTCTCGAAAAGAATAGGGAAACAAGGAGAGCTTGATTACCTCTGGTGTGATTCAAATCACCAAGGAATTGCACGTTTCCAAGAAACGCTTCATATGGGCATGAGGATCTTCGCCACGGCTACCCTCAAATTGCCCAGTGGTCTAGAGCATAACAGATTTCATTTAAAACCTGGTTCCATCAAGCGTTGGATATATGATTCCTGGAGAGAAATCATATAGCACAGGGTACGCGTATTCTCTCATCGGACGCGTGCTGTTGTTTGCCATCAGGATTGGGTTCTATACAGCGTGAGCCAATTACTGAGCTAGTTGCTGATTTTGTTATTCTTCCGCCATTGCTCTTTCCCTTTCTTGTTGTCTAAGTAACTGTTGCCTCAACCTTCGACGACGGTTGGATCGATTCCTATGCCGGAAGGTCCATTCAATCTCGGGGTCGTATCTGAACTCAGGAGTGTTCTCCCTATTCATACACGTTCATAAGCCTAGGCGTAGCTTGTAATACTTCCTTTAATTGAAGTGTCCTTTCAACAAATACAAGCGGAATTTCTAGTTAGTTCTTGTTGCTGAATCCCCGGCAACGGCGCCAAAAACTTGTTCTCTTGCTATCATGAGATGCTTTAAGAGTGTATAAAGTAAAACAAATTGGAAGAATAAAGTCTAAGTGTTACATTCTGCTTTGATGCGTTTAAATGAATGCAACGTGTTAGGGCGTTAGTATTATGCAGAGAAGGCACACAACTCCTTATAATAACGTTCAAGTTTTCCTAGAATAAACCCAAGTATAAATCTAATCTAGGTTCCTGGTAAGTCCAGGGTCGATCACAGGGATTCAGTTTCACTAACACAGATTATGCATTGTACTTGCAGTAGGAGTTTTTTTTTTCTAAATAAATGTGAAAGGTGTATTATTTACTCTAACATGCTATGCCTGTGCAAGACAATACAAAAGAGTTGAGTGGAAAATAAAGGATCATGTGAAAATGGAATTTAAGTAGGTGGACGCGCTGGTTAAAGATAATTGCATACAACTGATGTAATGTGGATGAAATGGGATGGGTTGCTTATCTTTCTGTTCATGCGTTAGACTTCAATCAACAGTTCTCAATGCGAATAACATACAAGCCTATCTCTAGGGTGCATGCGTCTAACTTAGAATGCAAGAAACACTAATAAGTCTATCTCTAGCTATACTAGACATTCTACTTAATGCGACTTAACTATTCTTTCAAACAACAAGTAAAGAAGCTTTCACCAAGATGTCAAGTTAGTTTAGACGTTGGAACAGAATTATGCATGAAGTACTAATGCTTTCAACATAAACAGAAGATAAATAATAGAAAAAGTGATGATCAAATATATGAATTTTATAAAGGATCAATGAGTCTTTACAAAGAACTATATTCAATCAAAATGAAATGGAAATGATATTAAGAGAGAAACTAAGTCAAGCTAAAGAATACAATCTCTTGTAGTTCTTTGGCTCAATCTTGTTGTGTACAATCACTTTAAAGAGCCGAGGACAGAGTATCTTTATCAAGAATAACTTTCTCCACTCCCTGGCCGGCAGTGGTGGTGGTTCTCAACTCCTTCGATCGTCTTACACCTCAGCACAACTTGTACAAACTAAAACTAAGTCTACAAATTTACAGAGAGTATGGAGCTTCTAATTGTCTAAACTCCTAATTCTGGAGGGTCTTCAAGTATTTATAGGCGTTGGTCTCGTCCACCTGAAGGATGGGCTGCATTTAAATCCATGCCCTTGTCAACATTAAACTCCATGTGGTTGGCCGCCTGACCTCTGGAAGCTTTTCAGACGCCGCCGATTGCAGTAATCATGCTTGCAAGTGGTGATGTGACACAATCAGCCTGGAGCAACGAATCTTCTATGCGTTGAATTCTCTCTGACGCATGGCTCATGCGTTAGTGCGTTTCCTGCGGCACTTTTCTAATGTGTTATTGTCAGTTCTTGCATTGAAATCCTAAAAAGTAGTGCGTTAGCACCGCGATTTTTAGTGATAAACTTATTTTACATGAAATTGCAATTGTTTAAGTAAATCCATGTGTTTCTATTAAAAATGAGGAGAGTTTATCATTAAAACCCCTAATTGTTCTAACTTAAGAGCAAAGATAACTTGTATTTTTACAAGTTATCAACCCGATACTCAGTGATCGCGTAACCGATCTTCAACACGATGCGATCAACACTTGATCACTTCCCGATTGTCTACACAATGCAATTAACAGCGATCGCATACCCCATCGACTGCATGATGCGATCAACACTTGACTGCATACCCGATCGTTTAACCGATGCGATCAACAACGATCGCGTACTCCATCATCTAACCGATGCGATCAATAGCGATCACGTACTCCATTGTCTGCACGATGCGCTCAACACTTGATCGTGTTCTCCATCGACTGCACGATGCGATCAACCATTGATCGTCTCCTTCATTGAAGAATCACAACGCTTGCTTTGATCTTCTTCACAAACAACTCAAAGCTCAAACAGACTTTGAATACAGACTCGATAACAATTATTAATGCCCAAAAAACGTGGGGGCCTTTACAAACAACCGCAAATGTAAAAAAAATTAAAACAAATCGAGGCTAGCATCCATGAAAACATCATAAATCCGCATATCCACAACAATTTAACAATTAAACAATGTAGAAATGCACCCACCAAGAACATATTTGCAATTCTTTTGCAGCAATGAATTGGAATATCAGAAAACCAAGTTCTCTGATACCAATTGAAGGAACTCTTATTCAAGAGTACCTACGAGCGGAAGCGAATATTTCCAATTTATTGTGACAGAATTATCGTATATACATTCAAACATACTTTCAAGATGCAAAAGGGATCAAGAAATCATACCAGATGAAGATTTCTTTTTCACAATGAGTCTGAAGCCCAACCGTCTACCTTGAACAGTCACCACTCGAACAGAAGGAATCGAAGAAGACAACACCACTTAGAGCCCTCAGTATTCTTGGAGTGAGAATTCAAATTGTGGGCTTTGTTCGGATTTGGTAAAGGGAAGGAGGAAGAGTGACCGTACACAACGATCAAGTAAGTGGGAGAATAGGTCATTTATCGTTTAGACAGGATGCTTGATCGTTTAGGTGAAGTATACAATCATGTAGTAAAAGTAAACGATTGTCTATACGATCGTGTAGGAAAAGGTAAACGATCGTCTATACGATCATGTAGGAAAAGGGTGAGCAATCGTCCAATACGATCGCATAGGAAAAACTAAGCAATTTTCTATACGATCGTTTAGTAAATCTTGAGAGCTAAACGATTGCTTAGTAAAAAGGTAAACGATTGTTTAGATAATAGCGCGCGATGATGTACTTGGTATGTCATCGCTTAAGAATATCGTATGTGTAAACGATCGTGCAGTCTTATTGTATAGGCACTGATTTTCGAAACGATGACACTATCTTTTTCACAATACTCGCGCACTCCGAGATCAACACACCGTCTTCAATTTATAATGCACTCGTATGTTATTTTAAACGAAGAAGCACCTTCCCATTTCCTTTGAAACCGTCCAATTAATGTGATCTTATCACATTCATAACTTATAAATTAATATCAAATATTAATTATAATATTTTTTTCCTTTACTAGATATAAATCATATTTATTTCCAATTCCTTCAAATTAATGTATCTCATATATAAAGTTAATTATATTATATTTAATTAACTCGTTCAATTATATCATATATAATCGAACTCCCTTTTGTCAATTTGAACATTTCAAATTGACCTAAAAACTGACTCTCAACTTGTATCCAAGCTACCAAGGGGATCTTATGGACCTATGGCTCGAAGCTCCAACAATACGTGAATAACTAACTAAACTCTTTAGTCACGATATCTACCATCCCTTAACTGCCAAGCATTCCACTAAATACGGACAGTTGAACTCTTTCTGGCCATAGATATAACCAATCATGAGTACGATGACCCTTCATTGATGCTCGTAAGTACATCTGGGCCAAATTACCGTTTTACCTCTGTAGTTACATCTCACTCCTTAAGTACCATTGATTCCTCTAATTTACAATACAACATAGTCCAACTATGTGTGAAAACCTCTCGGGCCATGAGAAGGTGTGTGGTGCCACATCGTTCAAGCTTTGGAATCAGCCCTTAAAGGAGCTATCTATCTATTTGCCCCTGCCTCAGGGAAGGAGTGAATTTAATCTTGTGTAGCTGAGTTCCCAGCTCCTAAATCAGACGAATCCCCAAAATGATAGGTTTGAGTGGCCACTCGTACCCATGCAAATCAAAAGACCGCCCTCAATTGCAGAAGTTCCCAACTCACTCAGGATTGAGGCCAGGTTACTTATGGTCTTCCTAGTGAAATGAAGTCTCAGTTATGAACGGTGTTATAGAACGAGATGTTAACACTTCGTGGTCAGGTCTTATACAAACTCTTTGTATAGGATGCACCCGCTTGCATGTCCCCTACACGAATGATTAGGATCGGATCATCTGTGACAAGTCACAACACTTGTGACTATTCCACAAAGCGGGCCACATCCGTAGTGTTACCAGGATAAGGTTTCCCTTCTATATCCATATACTACAGACCATTTTGGTTATCACTCAAGACATGACCCACTTGTATGTCACCACATACATGCTTGAGTCATATACAGATAACCAGGGATTTTATGTTTATTGGTTTGTGGTAAAATCTAAATATGCAAAGTCAAGTAGTGAAGTAAATATCATTTATATTATACATCACAAGTGCCATACAAAGTTGTTTACAAACTACTAGACACGAGACTTTAGGGCACAAACCCTAAAAACACGAGCATGTAGTCCATTGCTTTCCGTAGATACTTGAGGATTTTCTTAACAACGGTCTAGTGATCATATCCTGGATTAGACTGATATCTACTGACTATCCCCACCGCATAGCAGATGTCAGGTCTAATACATAACATCACATACATCAGGCTGCCAACAGTCGGTGCATAGGGGATCCGTCACATTTCCTCCACCTCTTGAAGTGTCTTAGGACATTGTTCCTTAGACAATATAACTTCATGCATAAAAGGTAGTAAACCTCTCTTGGAGTTCTACATTGAAAACTTGACAAGTATTTTGTTAATGTACGATGCCTGCGACAGAGCTAATATTTTTTTTCTTTCAATCTCTATATTGGGGTTGATGCCCTAAATCTCGTAAGGTTTTATAGTTTGTAAATGTATTGAACAAATTCATTGTTTATTTAATAAAATATATGATATTTTATTCAAACTCATTGTCTATTTAATATATGATATTTTATTCATATTTTAGTTGTATTAACCACAAACCAATAAACTAACATCAAACATTATCTTGTAATTTAAACATGGATGTAGAGACATATGGGTGGATCATGTTTAAGTGATAACCTAAATGATCTGTAGTAGATGGATAAGGTTGGGTACCTTATCCTGGTGGCACTACGAGTATGGCCCGCTTTGTAAGTGTTACAACTGTTGTAAAGTGCTACAAATGATGTGATCCTAATCATTCATGTATAGATATGTGAGTGGGGATATTCTATACAAAAGAGTTTGTATAAGACCGGACCACGAAATGTTTAGTTTCATTATACAACACCGTTCATAATAAAGACTTACATTTCACCAGAATGACCATAGGTAACATGGCCTGAATCCTGAGTGAGTTATGAACTCCTACCTATGAAGGTGGTCCTTTGATTTGTATAGGTGAGAGTGGCCAGATCGCCGACTCAACAAACCTACCATTTTGGGGATTCGTCTGATTGGGGAACTGGGAACATAGCTACACAAGAAAAAAAATTCACTCTTTCCCCGAGTTCGGGGTAAGTTGATAAATTGTGCCCTTAAGGGCTGATTTCAGGGCTTGAACAATCTAGCGCCACACCCTCTCCTGGCCCGAAAGAAGTTTAGTCATAGTTGGACTATGATCTACTGTTCATTAGAAGGATCAGTTTTAGTGAGAGGAAATAAAAATTTGAATATGATTCAAGTATTATTAATATGAATTAGATTCATTTACTGTAAAACTTACTTTGAATAGAAAAGGGAAATTGGGACGATCTTGCTTCCGCTTAAGGTTCTTTTTTTTTTTTTTTTTTTTTTTGAGTTCTTTAATTGGTATCAGAGTAAAGTTGTTGGTTTACTGATCCCAAATTCCATTTTTTTTATTGAATCGATTTTTATGGTGTTGGTAGGTTTTACTTATTCTACATTCTGTTTAAAGTTCATGCGATGAATGGTTTTAATATGAAGGTGGTTTTGTTAATGGATGTTTTAGGATAGGATACTTAGTTTTAAGGCTTTATTTCGTTTAAAATTTTGGTTTGTAAAGGCCCCTATTTTGGGCATTTTATTGCTATAGAGTCTATATTCAATGTTTTGATTCGCTCGTGCTATTCTCGGGAAGCTTCAAAGAAGAAATTCAGAGCACTGCTACGAAGAGGAAGGTAGCTTTTACTACAAGATAGTGTAGTTTTTAACACAAGATCGTGTAACTTTTACTACAAGATCATGCAGTAAGATTATGCAGCTTTTACTACGAGATCATGTAGCTTTTACTACAAGATTCTGCAACACTTACAACTTGTTTGCTACACGATCAATGTAGAGACTTCCTTGGTGGTGGTTCAGTTCGAGCGGTTAAAGGCCTGGTTCACCTGTTTTAGACCGGATGACCCTTATTTATGTAATAGTTAGCCTTTTAAGTTTCCTTTTAGGTGTCCTATCCTGGTCTATTAATTGTTTGTATTAAATATACACATGATGTATGTTTTATCTTATATGTCATATTGTATGTCATATAGTTTTAAAACCTACCATAGGTTATGCATTTATGTTCATGCATCATTTTATAGTATATGTATGCATGCATTTATAGCATTTCCTTGCATCATTTATATTATAATTGTTATAATATCTAGTTGAATGAATGTATGGAAAGTATGTTATAATATAATTCATTACCTAGTTATATAATTGTTATATATATTAGTAATGAATGGAGATTGCATCGAGCATGACATTACCTTAGGTTAATTTATAAATGTTATGATTAACTGAAGTACGTCAAGCATGCAATGGATGTTTTAATTGTTTCATTTATTTATAACATTATAACTAAATGAAATTAGAATTAAAATCAATAATAAAGTGTAGAATGCAAACCTTAGGTTAAAATCATTTTTTTAAATGTTTTAAAATATGATTGAGATAGACCTAAGATCACATTTCTAATGAGATTAGAAATCTTAGTTTAATCTTTTAATCGATTTAATAGGATTAAATTGATTCTTAATAAAAGATTAAATATAAAACAAATGTATCTATAAGGGACATTTTAGCTAAGGTGGGTTCTGGCTAGGCTAGGGTACTTTAGTTGATAGAAATGTCGCACCCCTACTTGGGAACCTACCTGGAAAGGTGAATTAGATAGATTTGTTACATGCATGCAAGTTTGATCAAAGTTTTTTAAAGAGTTTAATGAGACTTCAATCAAAATTGTTTAATCATCAAACACAATCATTGTTTTTTAGCAAATTAAACAAACACTTAGATAAAATCAATAGCTGAATTTTTCCTAAGTTAATTAATCCGAGGTAAAACACTCAGTGGGAGGAAAACGAGGTATATGATACTTAATTTTATCTTCTACACGTTTCTCCCTATGAATTTTCACCATGAGATCTATTTTTGACCTCGAGGCACCATGGGTGTCCCTTTACGGGTGGCATTTGGGTAGGTGATGCGTTATTTTATGAGGTGAAATTATGGATGAAACACGATGATGGTAATGCGTTGAGCAACAAGTTTTCTCAGTGGAATCCAAGTATAAATCCCACTGAGTTTCCTGGTAAGTCCAGGGTCGAAATCAGGGACTTGGGAAAACGATATGCAGTGGTAATTTCTCAGAAGACTTTGTGGTAACCAAATAATCAAATAGTTATTTGGATTGTTGTTTGTGGTAATAAAAATAAACAAATGCGGCGAAGTTTCAAAAAGAGTTGATAAAACGAAAGATGCGATGAGCAGGTTGAGAAGGGTTCGACTAACACTTCCTAGAATGCATTCATGTTATGCGACCATGCAACACACATACAATAGTAAACCATTTCTTGACGCGAATGCTACGGCTTCTAATGATAGAACACATGCGATATATGTGATGAGTCTATAGGACCTACACATAAGCCTCTATTCTTATCCATGCGATGATAACATGACACATACACAAATAAGGCGACCATATAATATCATAACCTATCTCTAGGGTACATGCGATGCATGTTAGCAAACAGAGCTTATCTCTAAGTCCCTATCTCTTGCTTATGCAGATCTAATCTTGCTCTCTCGAGTCTAGATTCTAACCTAAAGGGGTGTTGGGCACAACATAAAACAAGATAATCGCATGAAATGAAGGTCCTAGATCATGTTATCTTAGTTCTTCCCAACCCATTCGAAAAGTTTAGCAACTCATGCGTGCTTTCAAGAGAGTGTACAGATGTAGAATAAGAACTTCCATTGTATAAATATAAAATTGAAATACAAAATAACAATGCAAGAAGAGAATAAAGAGCTTGGTAGCAATTTTTAGCTTCCCATGCTTTTACACTGTCTTTTTTACTTTGTTCAAAAGATAATATCGCTCTCCCGAGAGTCAGCCCGCTGTCTGCTTTCCACGGCTCCGGGTTCTCTCTAGAGTTACCCTGAGCGATCTTCCGACATCTTCTCTCTTATCTCGCTTCGCCTTCTAAAAATAAAAGAAAACTATGAACAAGTGTATTCTAAGGAAAATTCTCTAACTCTCCGAACTTGTTGAACCCCTTTTCTGAAGGTTGCCTTCGGTATTTATAGAGCTTCGGGGTGAAAGGCGATTTTTCTCTTATGATTGCACTGATGGGATGACTTTAATTCTCTGATTAATGCACCGAATATTTGCCAATGAAAAGCTGAGTGTACTTATTATCGTTAGTGGCTTGTCAACTTAATTCGGATTCGACCGTCATCAGCTTTCTATCCCATCGTGATTAATTACGCTTTTCACCCAGATACGCCCACCAAGTTGCACCGGCTTTACGCGACTATCCTTCTTGAGCAAATGTTTGCGAGCACAAATCACCGCAAAGCCTTGCGGTAACACTGTGCTCGACCGTTGATTTCTTATGATCACGCTTTCCGCCTTGCGTCAATGCATATTCTGCATAAAAATACAAAAATTAATTGTTTTTATGCGATGAACGCATGCGATTGCAATGTTATGAACTTAATGCTTTTTGGACGCAATCTAACATATTTTATCAACGCAAACCTTCATTGTTTAATAACTTAGCATGATAATAACGTGCATTTCTGCCCGTTATCACACCCCTAAATTTAAACAATGCTTGTCCTCAAGCATAAGCTAAAGATTTCCTTTAGCAATTCGACCACAATTCTCTTTTCCTAGATTTCTCAAGGATACTTCATTCAAATCCTATACACCAAAATTTCCTTGATTCTTATTCAAGTCTCTTCTTAAAATATTTCTAAGACCTAAGGACCGCAAGCTTAACCTTCAAAAGAACTTTACTAGATTCTAGGACATTGCATGATTTATTTTAAAAAAAACTTTTTCACTGGGGTGTTAAATGATTTTTATCCTTGCATATTTTGACATTGTTATTTTTTTTTCTGACCTTGCGCTGATCCAAGTACCTCGCCTTCGTTTTGGCTTGCCTCCATGTGTGTCATGCAGACATCCAACTACAAGCAAGACACTCTTCCTTAAACTAAACTCATACCTATTTGGCAACGGAGTTGCGGTCATTTATTTATGCGTTGATCCTGGCGACTTACTTTCGTTTTGGCTTGCCCCCACGTGTGTCATACGGACATTCAACTACGGGTGAGTGCATTTCACAACTCAACTCTTGTCAACATGGGTTTCCCCTTTGCGTTGACAGTGGAGTTGTTATTCTCAAAATGTTATTATTATTTTTTTTTGTAGAGCTAAAAATAGCAAGGTCGAAAAATAAATACCTCACCCCCAAATTTAAAATGCAGCAATGTCCTCATTGCCAAAAGATTGAAATAAGTCATGCAATGTTCTTAGGAAGTTTGGTAAAGGGTTAGTTTGAAAGAAAGCTAGAAGACCAATGACTTCTAGAAATATTTCATGAAGTGACTTTTCTAAGATTAAGTTGACTCTAGTGTATACGAAAAAAATAGAAGCATGTGTTTCATCATTGAAATCATAATTGGCAAAGAGACAGCATGCGGTGACTTACTAAATTTATCAATGTTAAATGATTGTGGTAATCAAAGAGGATGCGGTGTTAAAACTTTATAAATTAAAATGCGATGCGATAGTGCAGAATTTGGAATAAAGTCAAGGAAGAATACAACGCCTAAATTTACGTTGTTGCCCGCATTGTTTGTTGACGCATCCTGCTTTACTGCGATCTACCTTTTTTGGATTGCGATGATGGAATAAGATAAGTTGCTTCTTCGTGTAACGCCTCCGCAATCGTTTGCCTCGATCATTGCAGGAAAAACATTGAGAGGGTCAAATAATATTAAACAAAACAAACTCTTTTATCACAATCATTTTTTTTTATAATAGAACTAAAAATATAGTGAAATGAAAATACTAAGAAGTAGAGAAAAGTTGAAGATTTCATGATTCCAACGGGTACTTCACAAAACTTGCGTCCCTGATGAATTTTGATCGTTTGATAACGTAGGGACCATCTACTTCTTTCTTATTCAAAGTTTCTTAGTTCCACGGAGTCGACTTGGCAATGTCAGCATTCTCCGTGATACACTTTTACCCGTTGCCCATTAACTGTGAATATGTTGGTTCCATAATCATTAGATAACTCGACCACACCATGCGGGAATACCTCTCTGACTATGAATGGTCCGAACCAACGTGACTTTAATTTCCCAGGGAAGAGCCATAGTCGTGAGTTAAATAGTAAGACCCTCTGTCCAACTTGGAGGTTCTTGCCGCATATGTGTTTGTCATGCCAACGCTTTGCGCGCTCCTTGTAAATCTTTGTGTTCTCATATGCGTTAATCCTCCATTCCTCCAGCTCGACCAGTTGAAGTTTTCTCACTTCTCTTGCTTTATTCAAGTCAAAGTTTAGCTTCTTCACTGCCCACAGTGCTTTGTATTCCAGCTCCAGTGGCAAATGACATGCTTTACCAAATACCAACGCATGCGGGAACATACCTATGGGTGTCTTATAGGCAGTTTGGTATGCCCACAACGTATCGTCAAGTTTTATTGCCCAATCCTTTCACGAAGGTCTTACCACCTTCTCAAGTATCAGCTTGATCTCCTGATTGGACACTTCGGCCTGACCATTCGTCTACGAATGGTATGCGGTAGCCACTTTATGGAGAATGTTATATTTGCATAGCAGTTCCTTGACAGTATGATTGGCAAAGTGGGATCCTTCATCACTTATTATGGCACGTGGAGTGCCAAAACGAGTGAAAATGTTTTTCTTCAAGAATTTAGAGGCTACTGCCGCATCGCTTGCAATGCATGCCACTGCTTCTACCCACTTGGACACGTAGTCGATGGCTAACAAAATATATTTTTTACCATTCGATGGTGGGAATGGTCCCATGAAATCGATACCCCAGACGTCGAACAATTCTAATTCCAAAATTGTGTTCATAGGCATTGCATGTTTCCATGATATGTTACCTGTGCGTTGGCACCAATCACACTTCATCATGTAGTCAGCTGCATACTTAAACAATGTTGGCCAATAGAATCCACTCTATAATACTTTAGTTGCGGTGTGTTGTCCTCCAAAGTGCCCACTGTATGGTAAATCATGACATTGCGATAATATACGTTGTTGAGCAGCATTTGGTACACATAGTCGTAGAATCTAGTCTGCCCCCTTTTTATACAGATTCGACTCATCCCAAAAATATGATTTGCATTCGTACTTAAGCCTCCTCTTCTATGGTCAGTATAATCCTCTGGAAATTGCTCACAAACTAGATAGTTGACTATGTCAGCATACCATGGCAATTCTTCAATCTGAAACAGCTGCTCGTCTGGGAACACTGCACTCACTTCTGACTGATTGCGGTCAACCTCTGGGTTTTCCAATCTAGACAAGTGATCCGTAACTTGGTTCTCCATCCCCTTGCGATCAATTATTTCTATGTCAAATTCCTGAAGGAGGAGAACCCATCAGATCAACCTCGGCTTCGCATCCTTTTTTGTCATTAAATACTTTATCGTTGAATGATCAGTGTGGATGAGTACTTTTGTTTCCAGCAAATATGCTCTAAATTTTTCTAACGCAAAAATGATCACAAGTAGCTCTTTTTCTGTGGTGGTGTAGTTAGTCTGAGCAGGATTCAACGTCTTACTCGCATATGCGATGGGATGTAAGATTGTTTTTCTCTTCTGTGGGAGAGCTTCTCCCATCGCATACCCGCTTGCATCGCACATTAATTCAAAGGGAAGTGTCCAATCTAGGGCGATCAACACAGGCGCGGTCGTTAGTGCATTCTTTAAAATCCTGAATGCATTGAGGCAATTGTTGTCTAAGTCAATTTTCTGTCAGCCTCCATCAATGCACTCAGCGGTCGTGCTATTTTCGAAAATTCCTTGACAAATCATCTGTAAAATCCGGCATGCCCCAAGAAACTTCTTACAGCCTTTACACTTGTTGGAGTGTGAGTTTTTCAATTGCTTCTATTTTTTCCTAGTCCACCTCCAACCCGTCCTGAGATACCTTGTGCCCCAGCACAATGCCCTCCTACCATAAAATGGCATTTTTCCCAGTTAAGAACGAGATTCTTCTCCTCGCATCTTTTCAGTATCTTCTCCATGTTGGCAAGACAAACTTCGTATGTGTGCCCATAGACAGAGAAGTCGTCCATGTATATTTTGACAGAGTCCTCAAGATATTCTGAAAAGATGGCCATCATGCACCTTTGAAACGTGCTCGACGCATTGCAGAGGTCGAATGGCCTGCGGCCAAAAGTAAAAGTTCCATATGGGTAGGTGAATGTTGTCTTGTATTGATCTTTTGGGGTAATCATAATTTGGTTATACCTAGCATACCCATTCAGAAAGCAGTAAAAGTCATTTCCGGCCAGACGATCCAGCATTTGGTCAATGAAAGGTAAAGGGAAATGATCTTTCTTAGTTGTCACATTTAGCTTATGGTAGTCCATGTAAATACGCCACCCGGTGACAGTTCTTTGTGGTATCAGCTCATTATTTTCATTGGGGACTACCGTCATACCACTTTTTTCAGTACGCATTGCATGGGGATGACCCACGTGCTGTCTACTATTGGATAAATAATGCCCGCATCTAACCACTTGATAACCTCTTTCTTAACGACCTCTTTCATCACAGGGTTGAGTCTGCGCTAATGTTCGATTGATCCCTTATGGTTTTCTTTAAGACGAATTTGATGCATATAGTATGCGGGGCTAATTCCTCGAATGTCTGCGAGCGTCCAGCCAATCGCTCGCACATACTTTCTTAGAATGCTCAGCAACACATTCTTCTAGTCTTCATTAAACTCAAAGGAAATAATGACTGGCAGCTTTTCATTCTGCCCTAAAAATGCATAGTTTAGGTGATTTGGCAGGGTCTTCAACTCTATTATTGGTGGTTCTTTCAAGGACGGTTGCATTGTTTTTCTTTCTTCATTTTCTGTTGGCTCTTATTCTTGGGTTGCAATCATCTCATCTTCCATGTTTATTTTTTCCATGATCGCATTACATGTCACAATGGATGCATACAGTATGCGGGGCCCTTTTCTGAACGTTACCTTCGATATTTATAGAGTTTCGGGGTGAAAGGCGGCTTCTCTCTTCTAATTGCACAGATGGGATGGCTTTAATTCTTTGACTGATGCGCCGAATATTTGTCACCAAAAAGCTGAATGTACTTGTTATCGTTAGCGGCTTATTAACTTAATTCGGATTCGACCATCATCAGCTTTCTATCCCATCGTGATTAATTATGCTTTTCACCCTAATGCACTCACCAAGTTGCGTCGGCTCTATGCGGCAATCCTTCTTGAGCAGATGTTTGCGAGCACAAATCACCGCAAAGCCTGCGATAATGCTGCACTGGACTGTTGATTTCTTGTGATCGCGCTTTCTGCCTTGCATCAATGCATATTCTGCATAAAAAATACGAAAATTAACTATTTCTGTGCGATAAATGTATGCGGCCGCAATGTTATGAACTTAATACTTTTTAACGCAATTTAACATATTTTATCAACGCAAACCTTCATTGTTTAATAACTTAGCACTGTAATAACGTGCATTTCTGCCCGTTATCAGTAGGTCAATAACTAGTTGAATGGAGAGAGTGATTATAGTATGTGGGAGCAGGACGTGTGACAGTACATCCCTCAAGCTAAAAATTTGATTAGTTGTCATGAGTGGTTTAATGCAAGTAGACTAAATGTAAATAGTTTGTTTTTTTTTCAACAAATTCTTTAACATGGCTACCGCTACTTGAAATTTACTCGCCACGGACAAATTAATGGGAGAGAATTACACCAGTTGAAAAAACACAATCAACACAAAATTTATCATCAATGATCTTTGTTTTGTCCAGATGGAGGATCGTCCTCCCATTCCAACTCCCGATGCTCCTCAGGAAGCATAAGAGTGCTAGACACGGGCAAACGAAAAGGCTTAAATGTATATCTTGGCTAGACTTGAAGTCTTGGCCAAGAAGCATGAGCCCATGCTCATAGCTTGTGAGATCATGAAGTCCCTAAGAGAAATATTCGTACAACCATCCGCACAACTCAGGCATGAAGCTCTGAAACACACCTTCAATGCCTGTATGCAAGAAAGGGCATCTGTTCGAGAACATGTGTCTTAACATAATGGTCCACTTCAACATGGTGGAGATGAATGAGTCAAGCATCGATGAAGCCAGCCAGGTTAGCTTCATATTGGAATCTTTACCTGAAAGTTTCCTTCATTTTCGTAGCAATGCTGTTTTGAACAGGATTGACTACAACCTGACTACTCTGCTCAATGAGCTACAGACCTTCCAATCTTTGATGAAACGCAAGGAATAGAAAGTTGAAGCAAATGTTGCTTTATCTTCTAAGAAGTTCCATAAATGTTCGACCTTTAGAACTAAGTTTGTATCTTCTTCCTTTGGCGCCAAAAAGTGGAAGAAGAAGAATGGTGGAAAGGGGAAAGCTAACCCTGTAGTTGTTGCTCAAAAGGGTAGAAAATCCACCAAGGCTGCAAAGGGAATCTATTTCCATTGCAACCAAGATGGTCATTGGAAGAGGAACTTCCTCAAATACTTGGTAGAAAAGAAGAAGGCCAAGCAAGGTATATATGATTTACTTGTATTGGAAACCTGCTTAGTGGAGAATGATGATTATGTCTAGATTATAGACTCTGGGGCCACTAACCATGTTTGTTCTTCATTCTAGAGAATTAGTTCCTGACGGCAACTAGATATTAGTGAGATGAAAATGCGGGTTGGAACTAGGCATGTCGTCTCAGTTGTGGCAGTGGGAGGTCTCATGTTGACTTTACAGAACAAATTTCTTATTCTAGAAGATGTTTATGTAGTTCTTGATTTAAAAATGAACTTTGTATCTGTAAAGTGTTTGCTTGAACGTTCTTATAGTATCAACTTTCTTTTTAATAAAGTGTTTATTTCTAAGAATGGTTTTGGTATTTGTCCTGCAAAACTGGAAAATAATCTTTATGTACTAAGGCCTTTAGCAACTAACGCCCACCATAAGACAGAAATGTTTAAGACTGCAGTAACTCAACATAAAAGACTTAAAATTTCTCCTAAAGAAAATGCCCAACTTTAGCACCTAAGACTATGACACATCAATCTCAATAGGATTGAGAGGTTAGTGAAGAATGGACTTCTAAGCTAGTTAGAAGAAAATTCTTTACCTGTGTGTGAGCCATGCCTTGACGGCAAGATGATTAAGAGACCTTTTACTGGAAAAGGTCACAGGGCCAAAGAACCTTTAGAGCTAGTACATTCTGACCTCTGTGGTCCGATGAATGTCAAAGCTAAGGGAGGTTATGAATATTTCATCACCTTTACTGATGATTATTCAAAATATGGGTACGTTTATTTAATGCAACATAAGTCTGGATTCTTCGAAAAGTTCAAAGAATTCAAGGCTGAAGTTGAAAATGCATTAAGCATAACGATTAAAAAATTTCAATCTAATCGAGGTGGAGAGTTTATGGATTTAGTATTTCAGAACTATTTGACAGAACACGAAATAGTATCCCAACACTCAGCACCTCGTACACCTCAGCAAAATAGTGTATCAAAAAGGTGAAATTGAACCTTGTTGACAGTGTTCGATCTATTATGAGTTATACTTTCTTACATGACTCGTTTTTTGGGTTATGTAGTAGAGATTGCATCGTATATCTTAAACTGCATACCTACTAAGAGTGTTGTTAGAACACCTTTGGAGTTATGGAATGATCATAAAACTAGTTTACGTCATTTCAGAATCTGAGGTTTCCCAGCACATGTGCTTGAGGCTAATCCTATGAAATTGGAACCACATTCAAGATTGTGCCTATTTGTAGGCTACCCCAAAGGAACGAGAGGTGGTTACTTCTTTGATCCTAAAGAAAACAAAGTATTTGTATTTAAAAATGTTACTTTTCTTGAAGAAGACCACATAAGGGAGCACAAACCCAAAAGTAAGATTGTGTTGAAAGAAATTTCCAAAGAAACTACTAAATCTTCAACAAGAGTTGTTGAAAAACCTAGTACCTCAACAAGAGTTGTTGAAGTATGATCATCTAGTAGGTCAAATCTACCTAAAATATTGAGGCAACCTCGATGTAGTGGGAGGGTTGCGAACCCACCTATTCGCTATATGGGTTTAACAGAAATCCTGGCTATGGTAGCTAATGGTGAAGTTGAGGATCCATTGTCTTACAATAAGGAAATGGAAGATATTGACAAAGATGAATGGGTCAAAGTGATGGATCTCAAAATGGAGTCTATGTACTTCAATTCCGTATGTGATCTTGTAGATTAACCTGATAGGATTAAGCCTATAGGTTATAAATGCATCTACGAGAGGAAACAGGGTGCTGACGGAAAGGTGAAAACCTTCAAGGCTAGATTAATGGTAAAGGGTGATACCCAGGTAGAGGGAGTTGACTATGAGGAGACTTTCTCATCTGTTACCATGCTTAAATCGATCAAAATAATCTTGTCCATTGCCTCATATTATGACTATGAGATTTGGCAAATAGATATCAAGACAGCCTTTTTGAATGGTAATCTTGAGGAGACCATTTACATAGAGCAGCCCGAGAGATTCACAACCCAAGGTCAAGAGCAAAAGGATTACAAGCTTAATCGGTCCATTTATGGACTGAATTAAGCTTCTTGTTCTTGGAACATAAGGTTTGATACTATGATCAAATCTTATTTCTTTGATCAAAACATTGATGAGCCTTGTGTATACAAGAAGATCATCAACAGTTCAATAGATTTTCTAGTGTTATATGTAGATGATATTCTACTCATTGGGAATGATGTAGGTTTACTCAATGAAGTTAAGAACTGGCTAGCGACCTAATTCCAAATGAATGATTTGGGAGAGGCTCAATTTGTTATGGGTATTCAGATATTTGGAGATCGAAAGAACAAAATGCTAGCTTTATCTCAAGCATTGTATATTGGCAAGATGTTTGTTAAATATTCGATGTAGAACTCCAAAAGGGGCTTATTTCCTTTTAGGCATGGAGTGATGTTGTCCAAGGAATAATGTCCTAAGAAACCTCAAAAGGTTGAAGAGATGAGACGGATCCCCTATGCATCGACTGTGGGCAGCTTGATGTATGCGATGTCATGTTCTACACCTAACATATGATATACAGTGGGGATAGTCAGTAGATATCAGTCTAATCCAAGATTAGATCACTAGACCATTGTTAAAAACATCCTTAAGTATCTACGGAGAACGAGGGACTACATGCTCGTTATGGTTATAAGGATTTCATCCTTACGGAATACACATACTCTGATTTTTAGACTGATAAAGATTCTAGGAAATCTACATTAGGATCAGTGTTCACTCTTAACAGAGGGGCAATAGTATGGAGAAACACCAAGCAAGGGTGCATAGCTGACTCCACCATGGAGGCTGAGTATGTAGCGACTTGTGATGCTGTTAAGGAAGCTGTTTGGCTCAGAAAATTCTTGACTAATTTGGAAGTTGTTCTAAACATATCAAAGCCCATCATACTTTATTGTGATAATAGTGGTGTTGTGGTTAATTCTCGAGAGCATAGGATTCACAAGCGTGAGATGCATATAAAGCAAAAGTATCATCTCATCCGAGAGATTGTGCATCGAGGAGACGTGATTGTCACGTAGATAGCTTCAGAGCACAATATTGCTAATCTGTTTACAAAGACCCTCATGGCTAAAGTGTTTGAGGGTCACCTACAGAGTATAGGTCTATGGAACAAGCCATGTCTAGACTAAGGCAAGTGGGAGACTTGTACTGGGCGCGTATTATTCCGTAGTTTATTATTTGTGTACTTTGTATTTTGACTATATTGTACACCCCGTAGCTTTAGGTCAAGTGGGAGATTGTTGGGGTTCATGTCCTAAATCGCGTACGATCCTATAGTTTGTAAATGTATCAAAAAAATTCATTTTTTATTTAATAAAATATATGATATTTGTTCAAACTCATTGTCTATTTAACATATTATATTTTATTCATATTTTAGTTGCATTAACCACAAACCAACAAACTAACATCCAAGGTTATCTTGTAACTTAAACATGTATGTAGAGACATACGGATGGATTATGTTTAAGTGATAAGCTAAATGGTCTGTAGTAGATGGATAAGCCTGGGTAGCTTATCCTTGTGACACTACGAGTATGGTCTGCTTTGTAGGTGTTACAATTGTTGTAAAGTGCTACAAATGTCCTGGTTATTCATATACAGACATGTGAGCGGGGATATTCTATACAAAGGAGTTTGTATAAGATCGGACCATGAAATGTTTAATTTCATTATATAACAATGTTCATAATAGAGACTTACATTTTACCAGGATGACCATAGGTAAAATGACCTAAATCCTGAGTGAGTTGTGAACTCCTGCCTTTGAGGGCGACCCTTTGATTTGTATGGGTGAGAGTGGCCAGATCGTCGACTTAAAAAGCCTACCATTTTGGGGATTTGTCTGATTGGGGATCTAGGAACATAGCTATACAAGAAGGAATTTACTCCTTCCCCGAGGTTGGGATAAGTAGATAAATTGCTCCCTTAAGGGTTGATTCTAGGGCTTGAACAATGTGGCGCCACACCCTCTCCTATCCTGAGAGAAGTTTAGTCATAATTGGACTATTATCTATTGTTCATTAGAGGGATTAGTGGTACTTAAGAAGTTAGATGTAATTACAGAGGCGAAACAATAATTTTCCCCAGCTGTATTTACAAGAAATTTGTGAAGGGTCATCGTACTATTCATTTGCTATATCAAATGGACACAGAAATATATCTGTAGTGCGAAGAGTACAACTATCGATCTTTAGTGGAGTGTCCGTCAGTTAACGGATGACTAAGAATTTAATTAAAGCGTTTGATTAATTATTCATGTATCGTTGGAGCTTCAAGCTACAGGTTCATGAGGTCCCCTTAATAGTTCAATAGGATTAAATGAGAATCAGTTTTTGGATTAATTTGAATTGTTCATATTAATAAAGGGATTTAATTATCTATGATATAATTAAGTTATTTTAATTATATGTGATATAATTGTTATGATATATTTGATACATTATAGCTTTAGTGAGAGGAAATAAAAACTTGAATATGATTTAAATATTATTATTATGAATTAGATTCATAATTATTAAATTTAATATAAATGTGATTTATATTAAATGCCATATGAGAGAGAAAAGAAACTATAGGTTATATTGTATATGATACAATATTAAAATTATAGATTATATGTTATATTTGATATAACATATAATTTAATATATATCATATAATATTATTTTTAGATGAGGGGGGGAGTTACAACTCCCTTCCCTTCTTTTCTTTCCACCCACGTAAGTGGATGTATGGATCTTTTAACTATAGATAGGAGAGAGTCTCCTTCAACCTTTGAAGGATCTTGATCGTTTTTTAGTGTGAAAAAGACAGAAAGAGTTCTACAAGTTTTGGGTTGTTAATGAACAATCTAAAAAAATCCTCCTCTCCACACGTCTAATTTCCTTTATTCCAAAATAGCTAGAACCCACCACTTCTGGGTTTTCTGCCTGAGAATATCGAAGAAGCCTTGTGGTAGTGTTCGTATACTGTTTGAGGGATTCTTGAAAATAGTCTTCAAAGGTATGGGTTTCTGAAACCTTAAGTTTTTCTTTTGTTAAAGCATGTTGTAATTTGTGTAAATGCATATCTTGTTCTTCATTTACTGTAAAACTTAAATTCAATAAAAATGAGAATTGGGACGATCTTAATTCTGCTCAAGTTTTTTTTTTTAGTTCATTCACTCAAAAGATCTAAATGCCCAGAACAAACTGCGTCTCTCCCAAATCTTTCATTCAGAATTGGGTCGTTAGCCAATTCTTAAATTTCAGTTAGTAGTCTTATATCATTCCCAATGAGTAGAATATCATCTACATACAACACTAGAAAAGCTACTAAACGGTTGATGATCCTCTTGTATATACAAGGTTCATCAACATTCCGATCAAAGCCATAAGATTTGTTCGCAGTATCAAATCTTAGACTCCAAGATCTAGAAGCTTGCTTCAATCCATAGATGGACCGATTAAGCATACAAACCTTTTTCTCTTGACCTTAGGATATGAATCCCTTAAGCTACTCCATATAAATAGTCTTCTCAAGATTGCCATTCAAAAAAGCAGTATTGACATCATTTGCGAAATCTCAGTCATAATATGAGGCAATGGACAGAAGGATTCTGATAGACTTTAACATGGCAACATGTAAGAAAGTCTTCTTATAGTCGACTCCCTTAACTTGGGTGTAACCCTTTGCCACAAGTCTAGCCTTGAAGGTTTGCACCTTCCTGTCTGCACCATGTTTTCTCTTGTAGATCCATTTGCCTTCTTGAGATCCATAGCTTTGATCCACTTACCTTTATCAACATCCTCCATTGCCTTCTTGTAAGAGAATAGATCCTTAACATCTCCGTCAACTACCATAGCTAGGATTTTTGTTAAACCCATATAACGAATAGGTTGGATTGCAACCTTCCCACTACGTCGAGGTTGCCTCAAAATTTGAGGTGGATGTGACCTACTAGATGAACCAACTTCAACAACTCTTGTTAAAGGTTTAATAGTTTCCTTGGAAAGTTCATTCAACACAGTCTTATTGCATGGCAAATGTTCCCTTATGTGGTCTTCTTCTAAAAATGTAATGTTTGTCGATACAAACACTTTATTTTCTTTAGGATCGTAGAAGTAACCACCTCTCGTTCCTTTGAGGTAGCCTACAAATAGGCACAATTTTGAACGAGGTTCCAGTTTCTTAGAACTTTCATCAAGCACATGTATTAGGCAAACCTAGATCCTAAAATTGAATAAACTAGCTTTATGACCATTCCGTAATTCTAAAAACATTCTTATCACTCTTTGATGGAACACAATTCAAAATATAAATTGCAGTCTGTACTGCATAACCCCAAAACGAGTCAGGTAAGGAAGCATAACTCATCATGGACCAAACCACGTCTAATCGGGTTCGATTTCTCCTTTCTAATACACTATTCTGCTGAGGTGTACCAAGTGTAGAGAGTTGGGATACTATTTCATGCTCTATCAAATAGTTCTAGAATGTAAGATCCAAAAACTCTCCAACTCAATCAAATCAAAATATTTTAATTGTTTTATTTAATGCATTTCATCTTCAGCCTTAAAATCTTTGAACTTTTAAAAAGCATTAAACTTCTGTTGCATTAAATAAACATACCCATATCTTGAATATTCATCAGTAAGAGTTATGAAATATTAAAAACCTCCTCTTGCTCTAACATTCATGGACCACAAAGGTCGGAAATATTAAAAACCTCCTCTTGCTCTAACATCCATAGGACCACAAAGGTTTGAAATATTAAAAACCTCCTCTTGCTCTAACATTCATTGGACCACAAAGGTCTGAATGTACAAGCAGTATGGGTTCTTTGGCCCTGTGACCTTTTCCAGTAGAAGATCTTCTAACCATTTTTCCTTCAAGGTATGACTCACACACAGGTAAAGAATTTTCTTCTAACTTTCTTAGAAGTCCATTCTTAACCAATCTCTCAATCCTATTGAGATTGATGTATCCTAACCTTAGGTGCCTTGATGGTAATTTTCTTTATGATAAATTTTAAGTCTTTTATTCTGAGTTACCACAATTTTAAACATTTTAGTGTTAAAGAAGGCTTTAGTTGCTAAAGGTCTTAGCACATATAAATTATTTTCCAGCTTAGCAGAACAAATATTAATACCATTTTTTGAAATAAACGCTTATTTATAGAGAATTGTATAGAATAGCTTTCTTCTAATAAACACTTTATAGAAATTAAGTTCCTTTTCAAATCAGGAACAACAAATACATTTTCAAGTAAAATATATCTATTTTGTAAAGTCATTTCGAGTCCTCCCACTACCATAATTGAGATGACGTGCCCAGTTTCAACATGCATCATCATCTCTCCAGTATCCAGTTGGCCCCAGAAACTAATTACCTGAAATGAAGAACAAACATTGTTAGTGGTGTTTCAATCAATTATCCAGCCAGAATCCTCATTCTATACTAAAAGATCTCTGATACAAGTAAATCATATTTACCTTGCTTGGCTTTATTCTTTTCTGCCAAGTATTTGGAGTAGTTCCTTTTCCAATGTCCTTCGTGGTGCAATGGAAACTGATTCCCGTTGCAGCCTTAGCCTTCATGCCCTTCTGGGCAGCAGCTGGTGGGCTAGCTTTTCCTTTCCCAACTTTATTCTTCTTCCACTTTTTGGTGCTGGAAGAAGAAGGCACATACTTAGTTCTAGAGGACGATCCTCTGTAGAACTTCTCAGAGGACGATGCAACATTTGCCTCTCCCTTTTGTTCCTTGCTTTTCATAACAACATTGCTAGGAACTGTAGGAAACTTTCAGGTAAAGTTTCCGGAATGAAGCTAACCTAATTGTCTTCATTGAGAACATGTTCTCTAACAGATGCCCCTTCTTGCATACAGGCATTGAAGATGAATTTGAGAGCATCATGTCTGAGCTATGCGGATGGTTATCCGAACATTCCCCTCAGGGACTCCATGATCTCACGAGCCATAAGCATGGGCTCATGCTTCTTGGCCAAGACTTCTGAAAGGCTTATGAAAATATACGCTTGGGCCTTCTCGTTTACCTTTATCCAACACTCGTATGCCTCTCGAACATTTCAAGTGTCATTTTGAGCAGGAATGGGAGAACAATCCTCTATAAGGACAAAACATAGGTCATCAATGATCAGTATTATGTTGATTGTGTTTTTCCACATTTCATAATTTTCACCGATAAGTTTGTCCACAACGAGTAAGTTAAGTGTCGTGGAAGTCATGATTTTAATTTGCTGAAACCATACAATTTATTTTTATTAGTAACCTTTGCATTAACCCATTTGCGAAAACCAATCAAATTTGGCAATATAATATAATGTGCCTTTTGTGACATTTATTTTGCAATGATATTCATTTAGAAAAATCTGGCTACTGATTTTTAACTAAGTGTTTTGTTTAATTTGCCCAAAAGTAACATTTACTTTGGATGGTTAAATAACTTTGATTAATGTTTATTAAACACTTTAATAAACTTTAATCAACCATTGTATGTCTGTAACAAAGTTATTTAATTCACCATTCTAAGTAACATCCCGGGTTGGGGTGTTATGTTTCCGTCAAGTTAAATACCTCAGTCGAGACAGAATTAACCTTAGACAAAAGATCCCTTATAGATACATTTGTTACAAATTTAATCTTTTAATTAAGAATCAATTAAATTTTATTAAACTGATTAAAAGATTAAACTTAATTTCTAATCTTACTATACGTATATATATATATATTATATATATATATATATATATATATATATATATATATGTTATATCACATATAACATATAACCTATGGTTTAATATTGTATCACATATAATATAACCTATAGTTTTAATTCTCTCAACAATGATATTTAATATAAATCCCATTTATATTAACTTTAATTGTATAAATTCAATTCATATAATTAATATTTGAATCATATTCAAATATTATTTCCTTTCAAATAAACTTTATATTATAATGTATCAAATACATTATAGTAATTATATCGTATATAATTAAATTAAATTAATTATATCACATATAATTAACATCCTTAATTAATTTGAACAATTCAAATTAATCCAAAATTGATTCTCATTTAATCCCTATTGAGCTACAGAGGATACCTCATGGACCTGTAGCTTGAAGCTTCAATGGTACTTGAATAATTAATTAAACTCCTTTAATTATATTATTCAACATCCATTAACTGTCGGACACTCCACTAAAGACAGACAGCTGCACTCTTCACACTACAAATATATTTTTGTGTCCATTGGATAAAACCAGTCAACAGTTCAATGGCCCTTCACAAATTACTCGTAAGTAAAACTAGGCAAAAATTTCCGTTTTGCCCCTATAGTTACATCTAACTCCTTAAGTACCACTGATCCGTCTAATGAATAGTAAGTCATAGTCCAACTATGACTAAACCCCTCTCAAGCCAGGAGAGGGTGTGGCGCCACATTGTTCTAGCCTCAAAATCAGCCTTTAAAAAAGTAATTTATCTACCTATCTAACTTCGGGGAAGGAGTGAATTTCGTCTTGTGTAGTTGTATTCCCAACTCCCCAATTAGATGAATCCCTAAAATGGTAGGTTTTTTTAGTCGACGATCTGGCTACTCTCACCCATACAAAATCAAAGGACTGCCCTCATAGGCAGGAGTTCACAACTCACTCAGGACCGCCCTCATGGTCATCCTGGTGAAATGTAAGTCTCTATTATGAACGGTGTTAGATAACGAACTAATCGTTTTGTGGTCCGGCCTTATACAAACTCCTTTGTATAGAATACCCCTGGTCACATGTCTCCACATGAATGATCAGGATCAGATCATTTGTAGCACTTTACAATGATTGTAATATCTACAAAGCAGGTCGTACTTGTAGTGTCACCAGGATAAGGTATCTAGCCTTATCCATCTACTACATACCATTTAGGTTATCACTTAAACATGATCCACCCGTATGTCTCCACATACATGTTTAAGCTATAGAAGATAACCTTAGATGTTAGTTTATTGGTTTGTGGGTTTAATGCTACTAAATGTAAAATAAAACATCTCATATTTTATTAAATAAATAAAATGTTTGTACTGAAGGAACTCTAAAATTAGATGACCTATGAGTGGAAACGAATCGTTCCAAACTCCATTGTGAAATAACTCAAACATTTACAATAATACTAAACAGATTACACATTAATCAATAAATTACAACATGCTTTGAATTAAATATATAGGATAAGAGAGACAATACCTTTGAAGAATTCTTTCTTCATGTATTTCCCTCGATCGTTCACCAACGCGTCGAACAGCACAAATGCAACAATCAACTTGAACTCCCTCGAACACCAGTAACGAGTGTCGACTCGATCATCGAACAATTCTGGACACTACCACAAGATTACCTTGGTATTCTTGGTGTGAGAATTCAGGAGTTGTGGGTTCTGGCTTATTTTGGAATGAGGGAAAGATTGAAGTGGAGGAAGAACGATCGAGGAATAGACAGAAGTATCGTGTAGAAAATGGAAGCCTATCACATAGACTCGATACTCGGTCATTTAGATAAGAGTACTATCATACAGTAAACTCGATTCTATTATGTAGTCACTCGATAATGAATCTGAAAGTGTGTTTTCGTAGAATGATTTGAAAAACAATTTTTCAATTTTATCCCACTTAGTCATAAAACCGAATAACCACCACTAAGGGTGGTTATTGAGAAAAAAGAATTTTAATTATCATATAATTAATACTTATAAATAAATACAATAACTAACTTATCATATTATATTTATAACCTGTAGTTTTAATATTGCATCATAAACAATACATAAACTAAGTACTTTTTCTCTTTTTATGGCATTTAATATAAATCATATTTATGTTAGTTCCTTCAATCAAATAATAATATATAAAATATATGATATCAATTATATCATATATAATTGAATTAATTTAATTATATCATATACAATTAAATTCCCTCTTGTTAATTTGAACATTTCAAACTAACCCAAAAATTGATTCTCAACTTGAATCCATTGAGCTACCAAGGGGACCTTATGAACCTGTAGCTTGAAGCTCCAACGGTTCATGAATAACTGATTAAACTCTTTAATCACATTATCCACCATCCGTTAATTACCGAGCACTGTACTAAAGACCGACAGTTGCACTCTTCCTCTAATGAACAATAGATCATAGTCCTACTATGACTAAATCCCTCTCGAGCCAAGAGTGGGTGTGATGCCACATTATTCAAGCCCTGGAATCAACCCTTAAGGGAGAAATTTATCTATTTACCCCTGCATCAGGGAAGGAGTGAATTCCATCTTGTGCAATTGAGTTCCTAGCTCTTCAATCAGACGAATCCCCAAAATGGTAAGCTTGTTGAGTCAGCGATCTGGCCACTCTCACCCATGCAAATCAAAGAACCACTCTCATAGGCAGGAGTTCACAACTCACTCAGAATTAAGGTCATGTTACTTATGATCATCCTAGTGAAATGAAAGTGTCAATTATGAATGGCGTTATATAATGAGACTAAACATTTCGTGGTCCGATCTTATACAAACTCCTTTGTATAGAATATTTCCACTCGCATGACTAATACACGAATGATCAGGATCAGATCATTTGTAGCACTTTACAACATTTGTAACATCTACAAAGTGGGCCATACTCGTAGTCTCACCAGGATAAGGTATCCCTCCTTATCCACATACTACAGACCATTTAGGTTATCACTTAAAATACGATCCACTTGTATGTCTCCACATACATGTTTAAGTTACAACGATAACCATGGATCTTAGTTTATTGGTTTGTAGTTAATGCAACTAAAATATCTCTTATTTCATAGAATGAAGTGAATAAAATATCTTATATTATAAATCACAAAATATTTGTTCGTACAAGTGTTTACAAACTATAGGACCCTACGAGATTTAGGGCATCAACCCCAACAATCTCCCACTTGTCCTAAAGCTAGTGGGGTGCACAAGATAATCATATTACAAGTACACAAAACAATAAACTAGGGCACAAACGCCCAGTACAAGATCTCCCACTTGCTCTAATCCAGACATGGTCTATCCCATAGACCCATACTCTGCATGTGACCCTCAAACATTATAGCCGTGAGGGCCTTCGTAAACGAATCAGTAACATTGTGCGCTGAAGTTATCTTCATGACAATCACGTCCTCTCGATGCGCAATCTCTCGGATGAGATGGTATTTCTACTCACTATGCTTGTCGCGCTTATGACTCCGAGGCTCACGGGAATTCGCTACAGGACCACTATTATCACAATAAAGGGTGATGGGCCTAGTGTTGATTGACACCATCATGCAACGGAAGGAAACAGGATCTATAAGCATTCTAATTCACTAATTTTGGTTGAAAAAAAACATGCTTAAACAGAGTTTAATGGGTTTTATGAACATACCTTGGCCAAACCATCGAAATCTCTATTTTCAGCTACTAAAACCTCTGAATCCTTGTGTAGACCACCACAAGATCTTCCTTACTATCCTCTTGGTGCTCTAGATTGAGTTGTGGGACTCAAAATAAGCTGGAATCAAAGGGAATATGGAGAAAGCTCACTGAACCAACCCATTGAAGAACATCTTTTCATCCAAATTTTTCAGCAAAAAATTTGTCGGTTTATCATTCATTCTTCACTCCAATCTCTTTAATATATTACAAACTATCATGAAAAGAGATATGTTGCATGGGATGCAGCTCATGCTTGGAGTAAATCAAGGAAGAGTTGGTAGGTTCCTAGTGAGCAAGTTGAAGATGAACTTGAAAAACCCATTTTTCAAGTTTGTGTAATTTTTCAATTTCCAAAAATCCAAAATTGATTTTAAAATCATATTTTATTTCTAAAATAAAAATTTATTAATTTTACAAATTAATTTCATAAATTAATTTTCTAATAAAATTAATAAATAATTATTTAACAATTTTAAATAATTCTAATTAATTTAATATCCAATATTAAATTAATTTTTATACAAATTCATCTTCATATATATAAATCATATTTAAATATATTTTCTCCAATTCCGTTTAATTCTAATTTGAAATTTTCAAATTAACTTATCACACTACTCTAGAGCTAATCCATTTTCGAGCTAATAGGGGACCTTATGGACCTACAAATCATGGGCTCCAACAATCCGAGATTAATCAGCTAAACTCATTAGACCGATCTAACCCCCATTCGTTAACTAATGGATCACTCCACTGAAGCCCATAGTTGAACTCCCCTCACTATAGATATATTATGTCCACTCGATATTGCCATGATTAGTAAGTTAACTCTTCACAGGTTGTTCGTGATAACGGCTGGGTCAAATCTTTGTTTTACCCCCGAAATTACCTCTTGTTCCTTAAGTCCCAACTGATCCCCTAATGAACAATTGTTTTGTGATCCAATCACAAAATCGAGTCCCTCTCAGACTAAATGAGAGGGGGGGATCCCTTGTTCAAGCCCTAAAATCAGCACTTAAGGGAACAACCTCTCTACTATCCCTAAAGCAGGTAAGAGTGAATTCCCTCTTGCACCCTATGTCCCAGGCTATCTATCTAGTCTTACCCCTGAAATGGCAGTCTTATTGAGCCGGCGTTGTTGAGTCAACCCTCATCTATGCAAATCTAAGGGAAATCCCAAATCAGGAGTTCATAGTTAACTCAGGATTAAGGTCAAGTTACCTAGGTCATCACTTCGAAATAGTCAGTCTTAAACAGTAAACAGTGTTATAAAGTAAGAGTGACTCATTTCGTGATCCGATCTTGTACAAACTCTTTTGCACAAGGACACCTCCACTCCTCATGTCCAACATGAACGAATTAGGATCACTTCGTTTGTAGCACTTTACAACCCCTTGTAACAACTACAGAGCAAGCGGTATCCAATAGTGTTACCAGAATAAGGTACTCAATCTTATCCATGTACTATAGATCATTTTGACTATTTATTCGAACCTGATCCACCTTTATGTCTCCACATAAAGTTCAAGTACTCATCCAATAGTCAAGGGACTTTTAGGTTTATTGAATTTTTATTCAATCAATAAATCTATTCAATAACACTTTTATTGAATTATCAGAATAAGTTCCATTGTTTACATACCACGAGTTTTAGAACATAAAACCCAACAAACTCCTACTTAGACTAAAACTTCAATGGTAACTTATACATCCAATATATAAGACTGAGTTTCTGAGTTTTATAGAGAAATACAATAAACTAGGACATCACATACCCACATTTTATCATTCGATATCTCCATTCCCGATATTTCTCCCACTTGCCCTAGGTTATCTCGTATTCCTAGTCCTACTAGGTAATTGTTAAACACTTTAGCCGAGAGAATCATGGTAAACATTGTTAATATATAATAGGCTTTTGATAAAACTATATGGGATTGCATCTTAATCTTAATAATGGCTAGGAAGCACACTTTCCTCCCACTACTTTAAGGTACTCTCAACACTTTGAGCAAGATGCATCTGATCTGTCTCAACAACTCTTTGTTAACAGTCAAATCTAGAAATCTTTAAACTTACTATACTTTGATCTAGCCATTAAAATATCTGAATATTTGCAAATGGCATTTAACAATTTGATTCATAATAGAGATTGCTTTATTTTTGAAAATGAACATTTCATTATCACAAAAATACATACAATTTGTTCTATACAAGTTTTAACAGTTAAAAATAAGTAGCAACTTTTCCCACTAGATGAGCTGAGCAAATGGTCCCAGGGTCAAGTTAGCCTGGTTACCTTTCTCTGCTCTCTTCTGAAAAGATACTAAGGGCGGTGTCTCCTCCAGTGCCCTTCTTCGTTGCAGTGGAAACATTTCCCTTTGCAGCGCTATCCTTGCCTTTCAATCCAGTAGGCTTCTTCTTCCCTTTCCCTTTGCCTTTCTTCACAAGAATACTCTTACTCTTGGAAGAGGAAGCATCTTGTCAATGTATGATGCCTGAGACAGTGCTAGCATTTTGTTCTTTCAATCCTGAAAGATCTGAATCCCAAGAACAAACTGAACCTCTCCCAAATCTTTCATTTGGAATTGGGTCGCTAGTCAGTTCTTAATTGAAGTCAGTAAGCCTAGATCATTCCCAGTGAGTAAGATATCGTCTACATACAACACTAGGAAAACTAGTGAACTGTTGATGATTTTCTTATAGACACAAGGATCAATATTTTGGTCAAAGCCATAAGATTTGATCGTAGTATCTAAGCTTATGTTCCAAGATCGAGATGCCTGTTTCAGTCCATAAATGGACCGATTCAGCTTGCAAACCTTTTGCTCTTAACCTTGGGCTATGAGTCCCTTAGGTTGCAACATATAAATGGTCTCCTCAAGATTTCCATTCAGAAAAGCAGTCTTGACATCCATTTGTCATATCTCATAGTCATAATATGAGGCAATGGATAAGAGGATGTGGATAGACTTCAGTATGGCAACAGGCGAGAAAGTCTCCTCATAATCGACTCCCTCTAACTAGGTATAACCCTTTGCCACAAGTCTAGCCTTGAAAGTTTGCATCTTCCCATCAACACTCTGTTTCCTCTTATAGATCCATTTACAACCTATAGGTTTAACCCCATAAGGTTGATCTACAAGATCCTAAACTGAGTTGAAGTACATAGACTCGATCTCGAGATCCATGGCTTTAACCCATTCATCCCGATCAACATCCTCCATTGCCTTCTTGTAAGACAACGGATCCTAAACCTCGCCATCAGCTACCATAGCTAGGATTTTAGTTAAATCCATATAACGAATAGGTGGGTTCGCAACCCTCCCACTACGTCGAGGTTTTCTCAACACTTGAGGTGGATTTGACCTACTAGATGAACTTACTATTGGGTTTTATGTCCTAAAACTCGCAGTTTATAAAAGTTAAAACATATTCTATTATCAATAAAAGATGTTATTTAAGAGCAAAAGACGGATCTGGTGCTTAATTAGGAAAAATGCCATTTCATGGTGAAGAAGGGCATAGTGTTGGGGCACAAGGTTTCTGGGGATGGGTTGGAGGTGGACAAAGCAAAAATCGAAGCAATTGAAAAAATTCCACCTCCAACAAGTGTGAAGGCTGTACGAAGTTTCTTGGGGCACGTTGGATTCTACAGACGCTTTGTCAAAGACTTTTCCAAAATAGCACGACCACTGAGTGCGTTGTTAGAGGCTGACAGAAAATTTTAATTTGACAACAACTGCCTCAACGCATTCAGAGTTTTGAAGAATGCGCTGATTACCACACCCGTACTAATTGTACCTGACTGGACACTTCCTTTCGAAATTATGTGCGATGCAAGCGGGTATGCAATGGGAGTAGCTTCGGCACAGAAGATAAAAACAATCTTGCATCCCATAGCATATGCGAGTAGAACATTAAATCTTACTCAAACAAATTATACCACCACAGAGAAAGAGCTTCTCGCGGTAATTTTTGCGTTAGAAAAATTTTGGGTATATCTGTTGGGAACAAAGGCACTCATCCATACTGATCATTCGGCAATAAAGTACTTAATAACAAAAAAGGACGCAAAGCCGAGGTTGATCAGATGGATTCTCCTCCTTCAAGAATTTGACATAGAAATAATTGACCAAAAGGGGACAGAGAACCAAGTTGCGGATTGTTGTGGCATAAAATGTTGTATCTTATGCTTATTCACACTACTTACAGCATGCGGACAAATATGAATACGGATGAATGAATCATACAAGCTAATGTTGCCATAAACCTGATGACGTAAAGATGGAAATGGAATTGTGGATGTTGTATTAGGCATGACTACTTCTAGATATATGCATTTTTAACTAAATGTTTGTAGTATGCTATGGAGTAATGCGTTGTCACAAGTTTCCTTGCACTGAAACCAAGTATAATTCCAACACAAGTTTCTCGGAGTGATCCGAGGTCAAACATAGGGATTTTTGTCATTAGTGTGTTACATTTTGTGATATATGCGACCGGTGTTTTTATAATTAAAAAAAGATTGTGTTTGTACAAGAAATTAAATTGCGGTAAAGTAAAATTGTGCAGATAAACTAAAGTTGCGTTAATAAAATAAAGTGCGATGAAAATAAACCTAAGCTAATGTGATGCAAGATACAAGATACATGATATACATGATGCTGAGTTCGAGACCGATTGTGAAGTTTATACAAAGGATCGTGGTATGCGATGGCAAGTCTTTATGTATGAATCAGAAATGGGAAGGAATAATTAGTACAAACATCGCAAGGTTGTTAATTACGTTAAAGATATAACTAAGGTTCCGCTTTCCCTTGGCGTACACCTCTCGGTGATCGGTCGCATTCCCATATCTTTATAGTGAAACAGGGATGAACGTGATGAATGCAAGGTTGCTTCCATCTCTAAAAGTACTTCTTGCTTTAGTTAACACATTCTTCCAACTCTTTCTCGATGGACGGAATGGCATCTTCACTTCTACTCTCACAGGTGAAGATGTTGTCTAGCATGCTTTGACTAAACATAATTATTTCCTTAACCCAATTAATTACTTGCTTAATTCATGCTAATTATCCAAGGGATTAAGAAAACATCGTGGAAAAGTAAATTATGAGTGAACGAAAATAGATAGAAAGATGGAGGTGAAAATGATCATAACAATTAATACTAAGATTAAGCGTCTGATACATGATGTGAATGATAGAGACTAAGAAGATGAGTACAAGTGATGATAAAAAGATAGAAACAAATACAAAAGAGTGTCAACATCTTGACACAGATCTAGACAGTGGTTTTGCTTTCCGGCGTGTCGAGTGGATAAAGAGAAGAGCTTCCCTCTTAGGCTTGCTTGTCTGATAGAGTTGACCTTCGTACAGAGCTTCAATGGCGAGGATCGGAAGGATTCTTTTCCCGGAGACTCACCTCTCGGCCTTGTCTCTTAATTCTTCCCAGATCTACTCTGATTTGTCGCTCAACCAGTCTCTCCCTCAGATCAGTATATACATTTTTCTCTGTATTCAAGCATCCTTTTTTAGTGGAATGGCCGGAGCTATTTATAGGCTAAGCTTTGACTCTTTGCATTATGGTCCTCACTTTATTATTAATGCAGTTCCTGAAATGGTGGAGTGAATATTCCTTCTGTTACGCAATCAATCCCATCAGAAATGCACAACGGTCAACTGTACACACATCAGAATCCTCCGCAATTGCGTTGTAGCTCTTTACATCCTCGATCGTTTAGCTGCATGCGGTGTTGTTTTTTATTACCACATGTGGTTGAGATTGCGTTGATCGTTTAGCTCTTGATCGATTGTCGCATGCGCCTCATTACGTTGATCATCTATTCCTTCCTGAATGATGGGCGCAATGCGACGTAGATGTGTTGTTCAGTTTATCTTGAGCCTTGAACGTATGCGGTGACTTGATTTCCTGCAAAAAAAGAATTGAAATATCCTTTTCTACCATCACAATGACGTTAGTGGGTGTATTGATGAAAATTTATAATTCTTGCGTTTCTTAGCTAATTTCTATACAATTGACGCAACTTTCCTTTCTTTTGGCCGTAATATCTAAATAAAATAGTATAAATAACTTGTATTTCTACAAGTTATCACGGATCACTTGTCCAGACTGGAAAATCCTGAGGTTGACCGCAATGAGTCTGAGGTAAGTGCGGTGTTCTCAGATGAGCAGCTGTTCCATATTGAAGAATTGCCCTTGTATGCAGACATAGTCAATTATCTGGTTTGCGAGTATTTTCCTAAAGATTACACCTACCACCAATAGTAGAAGCTCAAACATGAATGCAGACATTATTATTGGGATGAGTCGAATCTGTATAAAAGAGGGGCAGACCAGATTTTTCGGTTATGCGTACCAAATGCTGTTCAACAACGCATATTATTGCAATGTCACGACTCACCATATGGTGGGCACTTTGGAGGGCAGCGCACCGCAGCTAAGGTTTTACAGAGTAGATTCTTCTGGCCCACATTGTTTAAGGATGCAGCTGACTACGTCATGAAGTGCGATCGGTGCAACCGCACAAGTAACATTTCATGGAAACATGCAATGCCAATGAACACCATCTTGGAGCTTGAATTGTTCGATGTATGGGGGATTGATTTCATGGGGCTACTCCCTCCCTCGAATGGTAAGCATTATATTTTATTAGTCGTCGATTATGTATCCAAGTGGGTATAGGCAATGGCATGCGCTGCAAGCGATGCGGCGGTCGTCTCCCAAATCCTAAAGAAACATATTTTCACTCGTTTTGGCACTTCCCGTGCCATCATAAATGATGAAGGGTCCCACTTTATCAACTATAATATCAATGAGTTGCTGCGCAAATACAACATCCTCCACAAAGTGGCCACCGCATACCATCCACAGACGAATGGTTAGGACGAGGTGTCCAATCGAGAAATTAAGCTGATACTTGAGAAGGTAGTAACGCCTTTGCGAAAAGATTGGGCAACAAAGCTTGACGATGCATTGTAGGCATACCGGACTACATTTAAAGACCAATAGGTATGTCCCCATATGCGTTGGTATTTGGTAAGGCGTGTCATTTGCCTTTAGAGCTGGAATAAGACACTGTGAGGGGTAAAGAAGCTGAACTTTGATTTGAAGAAAGCAAGAGAAGCGCGAAAAATGCAACTAGTCGAGCTAAAAGAATGGAGGATTAACGCATATGAAAATGCGAAGATTTACAAAGAGCGCACCAAGCGCTGGCATGACAAACACATATGCGGCAAAAACCTCTAAGTTGGGCAGAGGGTCTTACTCTTCAACTCACGTCTGTGGCTCTTCCCGAGAAAACTAAAGTCACGTTGGTCCGGACCATTCATAGTTAGACAAGTATTTCCGCATGGCGCGATTGAATTATCAAATGATGACGGAACCAACATATCCAAGGTTAATGGGCAGCGAGTAAAGGCATATCATGGAGAAAGCTGGCATCGCCGAGTCAACTATGTGAAACTAAAGGAACTTTGAATAAAGAATGAAGTAGGTGGTCCCTGCGTTATCAGACATTCGCAATCCACCAGGGACGCAAGTTTTGGGAAGCATGGAATCTTCAACTTTTCTCTACTATTCTAAATTTTCATTACACTATCTCTTTTCGGCTTTATCTGTTCTTATGCATCTAAAAAAATGGCGAGATTGCAATAACAAATTTTAGTTTGTTTAAAATAATTTGACCCTCTCTCTATTTTTCTTACAACGATCGAGGTGCTGGATTGCGGAGATGTTATGCGAAGAAGCCACTTATCTTAATCCGTCACCACAATCCAAAGAAGATAGATCGCCGCAAAGATGGATGTGTCAATACACAATACGGGCGACAGCGCAAATTTAGGGGTGTATTCTTCCTTATCTTTATTTCAAATTTTGCGCTATCACATTGCATGATTAGTTTTAAAAGTTTTATCACCGCATCCTCTTTGATTACCACAATCATTTGACATAGATAAATTTAGTACATCGCCGCATGTTGTTTCTTTGCTATGTATGATTTCAATGATGAAAAACATGCTTCTATTTCTTTCATATATACTAAATTCATCTTAACTTCAAGATAGTCACCTCATAAAATATTTCTAGAAGTTAGGGGTTTGCTAGCTCCTCATAAATATTTCTAGAAGTTAGGGGTTTGCTAGCTTTCTTTCAAACTCTCTTTACAAAGCTTTCTACGAACATCGCATGACTTATCTCAATCTTTTGGCAATGAGGACATTGCCGTATTTTAAATTTGGGGGTAAGGTATTTATTTTCGACCTTGCTATTTTGTCAAATAAAAAAAATTGAGAATAACAACTCCACTATCAACACAATGGGAAACCCATGTTGATAAGAGTTAAGTTGTGAATGGCACTTACCCGTAGTTGGATGCTCGCATGACACACATGGGGACAAGCCAAAACGAAAGTAAGTCACCAGGATCAATGCATAAATAAATGACCGCAACTCCACTGCCAAGTAGGTATGAGTTTAGTTTGAGAAAGAGCGCATTGCTCATAGTTGGATGTTCGCATGACACACATAGGGGCAAGCCAAAACAAAGGCAAGGCACTCGGATCAGTGCAAGGTCGGAAAAAATAACAATGTCAAGAAATATGCAAGGATAAAATCATTAGACACCCTGGTGGAAAATTTTCTTTTTGAAATAAATCATGCAATGTTCCAGAAGTTAGTAAAGACTTTTTGAAGGTTAAGCTTGCATTCCCTAGGTCTTAGAAATATTTTGAGAGGAGGCTTGAACGAGACTTAAGAAAACTTTGGTATATAGGAATTGAACGAAGTATCCTGGAGAAATCTAGGAAAAGAACATTGCGGTCGATTTGCTAAAAGAAATCTTTAGCTTAAGCTTGAGGACAAGCATTGTTTAAATTTGGGGTTGTGATAATGGGCAGAAATGCATGTTATCATAGTGCTAAGTTCTTAAACAATGTTGGCTTGCGTTGATAAAACATGTTAAATTGCGTCCATTAAGCATCAATTTCATAATATTGCGGTTGCATGCATTCATCACATAGGAACAGTTGATTTGTATTTTTATGCAGAATATGCGTTGATGCAAAGCAGAATTTGTGATCATAAGAAATCATTGGTCGAGCGCAGCATTACCGCAAGGCTTTGCGGTGATCGTGTTTGCAAACATTCGCCCAAGAAGGATTGCACAACTTGGTCGGCGCATCTGGGTGAAAGGCTAATTAATCGCAATGGGACAGAAAGTTGATGACAGTCGAATCCGAATTAAGTTGATAGCCGATTAACGATAACAAGTACATTCAGTTTTTCGGTGACAAATATTTGGTGCATCAGTCAGGGGAATTAAAGTCGTCCCATCTGTGCAATCATGATAGAGAAGTCGTCGTTCACCTTGGATGTTCTATAAATACCAGAGGCATCCTTCAGAAAAGGGGTTGATCAGTTAATCAGTTCACCAGTCTACGAATTTAAGAGCTCAGCTCGTCCCTGTTCATAGTTTTCCTTTCGTTTTAAGGTGGAGCAAGAGAAGAGTGGTGATGTCAGAGATCACTCAGACCAACTCGAGAGAGAACCTTGAGGCGTAAAAGCAGAGAGCGGGCCGACTCTTGCGAAAGCGAGATTATATTTTGAACACGAGTAGAAAAACAGTGTAAAAGCCCATGCAGCAAGAGATTGCTACCAGGCCCTTTATTCTATACTTGCATTGTTATTTTGTACTTAATTTTTATATTTATACAATGGAAGTTCTATTTCTACATATGTTCACTCTCTTAGCACGCATGAGTAGCTAAACTAGTCGAATGGGTTGAGAAGAACTAAGCTAACATGACCTAGGAAGTTCATTACTTGCAATTGTCTTGTTTTATGCTATGCCAAATACCCTTTAGAGCTACTCGAGAGAGAGTCTAAAGAAAGAAACTAATGACAAGAGAGAGCTAGGTTAGAATCTAGACTCGAGAGAGCAAGATTAGAACTGCATAAATAAGAGATAGGGACTTAGAGATAAGTTCTATTTGTCAACCTGCATCGCATGCATCCTAGAGATGGGAATGATATTATGTGGTCGCCTTATTTGTGTGTGTGTCATTTTGTCATCGAATAAATAAGAATAGAGGCTTATGTGTAGATCCTATAGGCTTAGCACATATATCGCATGCGTTCTAGCCTTAGAAGTTGTGGCATTCACACTAAGAGGTGGTTTACTATTGTATGCATGTTGCATGATCACATAGCATGAACGCATCGTAGGAAGTGTTAGCCGAAACTTTTCTCAACCCATTCACCACATACTCATCGCATTTCCCATTTATCAACTCTTTTCAACTCCGTCGTATTTGTTTATTTTTCATTAACGCAAACAACAATCCCGACAATTTATTTATTTATCCGGTTACTGCAAAGTTTTCATAAAAATTACCAACGCAACCTGTTTTCACAAGTCCCTTAGTTCGACCCTAGACACCATCGCATATCATCCATAATTCACTTCATAAAAATCAAGCATCAATAATTAGCCTCAAAACCAAAAATAAAAGCTAACTATTACAAATGAATCGAGTCAATTGGTTCAAATTGGCGAATCGGGTTTTGAATAGCCTGCTCGAAGCCTTGTCACTTGATCGTGTAGCAACTCCTTCGGATCGTTGCGTAACACATATCAAGTATAAACGATCGTGTAGCATTGATCGTGTGGCTAAGGACTATGCGATGAGCATGAAAGTCCACGCGATCATGCAGCGCACATCGAGTAACGCATACCATGTAATCGTGCACCCAACGACTATGCGATGAGCATGATTGTCTACACGATCGAGTAACAAGCGTCAAGTATCGTATATCGAGTGATTGTGTAGCTAGTGACTATGCGATGAGCATGATAGCCTACATGATTGTTTAGCGCACGTGCCATGCATTGAATATCATATACTCTGTGATCGTTTACCTCAAGCATCTACACGATCGAGTAACCAACGCAACACGATCGAGTAAACTCTTTACTAAATCGCGTAGCATTAGCTATGCAATCATTTAGCAAATACTATATGATCGAGTAGAACTTTTCTACACGATCGCATGGCCAAATCTAAATGATCGTTTAACTTAAGCCACACGATGCGACCAACGATTCGTCTTCTCTCTCGAAGAGAACAACAACTCCTTGCGTCTGGAGCTTCATCATGAATGACTCAAACAACAAAAACATGAATACAGACTCGATTGCAAGTTAATAATGCCCAAAATCGCAAGGTTCCTTACAAATTAACTTTTGTAAATGTAAATACAGCTTTAAAATAGAGACAATTATCCCATAAACATCCATCAACAACATCCAAAACACACTTAACATTTAAATGCATTGCAGAATACTTAAAACCCACCAAGACTGTAATGGACATTCAATAAAACAATGGAATTTGGAAATCAGAACAACCTGGCTCCGATACCAATTAAAGGAACTCTAAAATTAAAGAACCTATGAGCAGAAGCGGATCGTTCCAAACTTCATTGTGAAAGAACTTAAACATTTACAATCATACTAAACAGATTATGCATTAATCAATAAATTACAGCATGCTTTGAATTAAATACAAAGGATAAAAGAGACAATACCTTTGAAGAACTCTTTCTTCACGTATTTCCCTCGATCATTCACCAACGCATTAGGACACCTTGAAAACATGTCATTTTATGGCTTCTCATGGAATAATGTTAGGACACCTTGTATCTTCTAAGGGCATAGAAGTTGATAAGGCTAAAATAAATGTCATAGCTAACCTTCCTTATCCTGAAAACACTAGGAAAGTTTCTCCCTTTTCTTGATAGTGCAGGATTTTACAGGAGGTTCATTACGGACTTTCCAAAATTGCACTCCCTTTATCTAGCTTACTTAAAAAAGATGCCACTTTTGATTTTAACAAAGAATGCAAGGAAGCCTTTGACAAACTCAAGAAGAAGCTGACATCAACTCCAATCCTTCAACCACCCCGTTGGGACTTACCATTTGAAATCATGTGCGATATTAGCAACCTAGCAGTGGGAGCAGTATTAGGACAAAGAGTTGACAAGAAATGCCATGTGATTTGTTTCGCATCAAGAACACTCAACTCATCTTAAGTCAACTATTCCACAATAGAAAAAGAATTTCTTTCCATTATTTTTGCTTTAGATAAATTTAGATCTTACATACTTGGTTTTCTAGTTATTGTTTACACTGACCATGCCGCTCTCAAGTACCTAATGACGAAGAAAGAATCCAAGCCCAAACTTTTAAGATGGATCCTCCTTTTGCAAGAATTCAACACAACCATCAAAGATAGAAAATGATCTGAGAATTCTGTAGCCGACCACCTAAGCCAAATCGTGCAAGAAGAAGAATTAGTTCCAATTAGAGAAGACTTCCCTGATGAACATCTTTTCAAGGTGTCTTCCTTCTTACCGTGGTACGCCGACATGGTAAACTACCTTGTAACCAGTAAGTTTCCTCTTAACATGTCTTGCCCTAGAAAGTCTAAACTAAAAAGTGACTCTAAATATTATATGGGATCCTTCTAATAGATGGAAATTTTGTTCTAATCATTTAGGAGATGTGTCCCTAACGAAGAATTTGAGTCTATTCTATCCTTTTTCCATGAACAAGCATGTACTAGTCATTTTAGCCCTAAACGAACTGCTAGAAAAATCTTAGATTCAGAACTATTTTGGGATTCTCTTTTTGCGAATTCTTATACGTATTGCAAATCATGTGAAGAGTGTCAAAATTTTGGATTTCTGTCTAAAAGAAATGAAATGCCCATTAATTCTATTCTTATTTATGAAATATTTGACATCTGGGGCTTAGATTTTATGGGTCCATTTCCTTCTTCGTTTAGATACTTGTATATTTTACTTGTGGTTGATTATGATTCCCAGTGAGTCGAACCAATCCCCACTAGAACAAATGATTCATATGTCATTTCAAAATTTCTTAAAAATAATATTTTCTCTAGATTTGGAATTCCTAGAGCCATTATAAACGATCAAGACACCTTTTTGTAATAGGACAATAGAAGCATTGTTGAGGAAATATGGAGTTCACCACCGCGTAGCAACCCTATATCATCCCCAAACAAATGGCCAAGTGGAAATCTCAAATAGAGAAGTGAAAAATATTTTAGAAAAGACTGTGAACTTGAAAAGAAAAGATTGGAGTTCCAAACTTAAGAAGTGCTTTGGGCTTATAGAATCGCTTAGAAGATGCCTATAGGTACAACCCGCATAGAATTGTATATGGCAAGGCATGTCATCTCCCAGTAGAGGTTGAACACAAAGCCTGTTAGACGGTAAAACAATGTAATTTGAACTTAGCCCAAACGATTAGCAAACGATGATAAAAATTTGCAAAAGCAGGACAAATTTTATTTTCTTTTTCTTTTTTTTTCATTTCCTTTTCTTTCTTATTTTTAGCATAAATAGAATAATTAATTCTTTTTTTTTCCTTGTAGGTCAACCTTCAAAAAAAATAAATAAAAAGCAAGGAAATTCTCTCTCAAGCAAAAAAATGATCAAGAATAAACCAGGGAAATTTCTCTCTACATCCCTTCTTTTTGCTTTCTTGAATTCATTTGCTTGTTCTAAACATTGAGGACAATGTTTCCTCTTTAAGTTGGGGGTGGGTAAACATTGCATGTTTTTGGTTATTCTTGTGACTATTCTTTGATTAAATTAGAAATAGCTCCATAAAATTCTTGCATAGCTGGAACCCTCGGACATCTGATTAATTAAATTGATTACATAGATTTTGCTGTATATGAATAAATTTGAGGCTCTGATTCATCTCGATAGTATAATATTGATTCTTTGATAAATATGTCTATTGAATTCTTTAAATCTTCAAAAGACTGTTTTTGCTTTGAATTCAATAAATTCATAATTGTTAAATTCATATTTGCACATTCATGAATCTCATTCACTTTGATTCTATGCATCAATTGTTTTTACGCAATCTTTTGATTCTTATTGATGAAATTTTGATGATGCACTCTTTCTAGTAAGGATACAAATGAAATTTTAGATTTTCAAACTTTTTCAACCAAAAATTTGAAACTCATTTTTCAAAAGAAACTTTCTTTTTCTTTTAACTTCATTAAAAAAATTGAATACTTAGTATTTAGATTTATTTAGAATCTTTAAACTCTTAGAAATGTCATATCTACTTAATTTTCTTTGTTACCTCGATAGGACAAACTTTGGTCTAAGAACAACCATCTTGTTTTAAAGGCAAGTCTAGACATAGAAGAATTAAAAAGGCCTAGTGTAAAAAAAATAAATAAAATAAATAAAAAAGGAGAAGAAAGCTTACGAATGGACATAACAAAATAACATAACCTTCACTAACGTGTGTATATACAAGGGTAGAGGTGAAAAAAGTTACTTTCATCGTGTTTCTGTTAGGGCCCACGAGAAAAGAGTGATAGGTTACTGGCAGTGCAAGTGTGAAAATTATCTCTCTAAGTAAAAGAAATGCCAATTATGTTTGGTGTATGTGAGTTGATAAAACGGCACCCTTGAATTAGAATGCCTCTGTCCAATGCAAGTTAGGTACATCATAGGCTGATAACCGAGCAGTATAGAGCGAAGAGGAATTGAAAGTTGCATATCTCCTTTCTATTAGTTTAAGCTTTTAAGTAAACTAAAACTAGGTAGTCTTTTCTTTTATGATTTTGCAAGAAAATACCTTTTTCTTTTCAAAATAAGCTTCAACCTTTTGTTAGCAAAACTTTGAATTTCTAAATGTTTGCTTATATCCTATTTCCTTGATTGTTAAGAAAAGATATGAGAATCAATTCATTATGTGCAAAACACTTAAATGTATAGATCACTTGGAAGTAAAGATGAAAGTGTACCAATTTGAATTTGTCAATTTTGAATAAAAGAATGAAATTTTGAACTAAAAAAAATGCTTTTGTTTAAATGTATGCATATTTCTAGCTTAGGCTTGCTCAGGACGACCAAGAGTTAAGTTTGGGGTGTTTTGTTAGGTTTTTAAAGGATGTATATTTTCTATATTAATTCCCCCAAAATTGTGTTGAGTATTTGCTTTAATTGCTAATTTTGTAGGATTAAACGATCCCCGAAGCATTTTGGAGTCATTACAAGAAAATTGAGCAAAAAAGATAAAAATAACCAAGAAAATTAACAAACTGAAGAGAATCGAGTAAACACTCAGGAGAGCATCAAGTAAGGCTGTTGGATCATCAACCATCGAGTATTTAGCAGAATATTGTCAAACAGCATCGAATAAAGACTATCGAGTATTCAACCATCTTCCATCGAGTCATTGAGTTTCGTCTGATCCATTTTCCATTGAGTTAAGGCAATCGAGTAAAGAGCATCCAGAGGATCGAGTATTGACTGCCGAGTTTCGAGGAGCGAGTATTAAACGAAAAAACTTGATGCGTTTGTTCTTCTTTCTGGATTTTGACGTGATCCATCCATGCGCTTCGCGGCAACTTGCTGCTGGTATAAATGAGTTCAGTTCTTTAGAGACAGAGAAAGAGATATCATTTTTTAGAAGATCTATCATTCTCTAGAGAGAAAAACTTAGAAGGAGAAAAACCTTTTTCTTTTAGAGAGAGTTTTCGATTTCCAAGAGCAATTCTTGTAATTTTCTGTGAGATTAAGTCGATTTATACTTAGACTTGTATCAATATGCAACTGTCAATGGAATGCTTAAAGAACTTCAACCTCCATAAGTAGGTAAATCTTTTTCTTGGGGTACTATGTAATTAGACATTTTCTTGAGATTTTTCTTGAATTTTCTTTCATGTAATTACTTTCTTTTGAATGTTCTTGTTGAGATTTAGAATTGATAAAGATTGAATTGACGAATCAAGATTAATAAATTTTTGTATGCAAAAATTACATGGTCTATAACAAAATTGTAATTGTGGTTGCAAGAATTAGTAGTCTTGATAGAAAATGTGGACTTCTTTTCCTCTTTTCTTTTAAGAATCTATTAATTCAGAACATTCATGTAATCAATCTTGAATTTTCAATCTTTTGATTTCAAGATTGAATAGTTAAGAAAACCCATGAGTTCAATGAAATTTAGGGATTAGTTGTGAAATGTCTTTAGGAAGAATTAAAACCTAGATTATGGTTAATTGTGAAATTAGCTAATTAGGGTATTAAGAATTTATTCTTAGTGAATTATTGAATAATCTAATTGCATGATTTCTTATTAAGTCAATGATAGAATTGCCTAGTTATATAAAATTCCCAAGATTTCATTTCCATTGAATTTTATCTCACAATCTCTTTCTCTCATCAATAAATTTCCTATATCAATTCTTGTCATTTTCTTATTTAGTTTCTTTTAGTCCTTAAAACAAACAAATCCCCCAATTAATCTTTTGCCTTTAGGAATTCAAATAGTCAATTTTTAGGCCAATTATTTGCGATTCTCTTGGGATCGATCTCTTACTTCCATTATTACTACGTGTTAGTTCTAGTTGCAGTTAAAGTTTAAAATAAATCTCATTTGTTTTGGGTAGATAGAATTAACGACACCTACTTTATATCGAATACCTAACATCCATGAGGTCCCCTTATTAGCTCAATAAAGATTAATGAGAATCAAATTAATTTTGGATTAATTTGCTTTGTTCAAATTAATTAAAGGGAATTAATTTTATATGATACAATTAATATAATGTATGTGATACATTATAATATAAAGTTTTAATGAGAGAAATAAATATTTAAATATGATTCAAATAGTAATTATATGAATATGATTCAAATAAAAATTATAGGTTAAAATTAATGTGAACATGATTCTTATTAATACTATAGTTTATATGAGAGAATAATAATCTATAGGTTATATTATATGCGATATAATAAACTATAGGTTATATGCTATATAGGATATAACATATAGTATGGATTTAGTTATATTAAATTAGTTTAATATAGTATAATTTAATTTAATTTGAATTTTGAATATTGAATTCAAATTTATAACTCATTGAGAGTTATTGAGGCAGATAAAGAGATGAGTAATTGGGTTTTTAATTGAACGTGATATTCATTTTAAACAAAGAAGTGTTCTGCATAATTGTCTCCTCTCATTATCTTCTTCCCTCTGCAAAACTAATTCTCTCAAGATCTCATATTCTCCCTATCATCTTGAGAATAATGAGAAAAACATTGTGGTGGTATCCTCATTATGGTCGAGTTCCTATCTTCTACTATACGTTGTGTTTGTGTTATTATGAACGGGAGAAGAAAAGGAGATCGATTCGTGATTTCTAGCTATGGACAAGAAGCGAGAAGATGGTTCTTCAAGGATATGTGTATTTGTTGAGTTTTATGCCCTAAAACTCGTAGATAGTAAATGTTATTAATTGACCGCCATCAATAAAGAGTTATAGATGTTAAATAAATAAATATTATTGTTTGTATTGTTGCCTAATTTGTCTTAATAATCTTGAATCCAATAAACTAACATCCAAGGTTGTCTTATGAGTCTTGAACTTTATGTGGAGACATACAGGAATCAATGTTCAAGATACAACCTAAAAGGTCTATAGTATAGGGATAAAGTCGGGTACCTTATCCTGATAACACTATGGATATGACCCACTTTGTATTTGATACAAACGTAATGATCCAACCCATTCGTGTAGGTGACACGCGAGTGTGGGTATCCTATGCAATGAGTTTGTATAAGACTGAACCGCGAAATAGTAACTACTAGATATAACATCGTTGACTAGTTGGGCTTCTATTTCAATAGAATGACCTAGGTGACTTAGTCTTAATCCTGAATATATTATGAACTCCTATTCATGAGAAATTGTCCTTTGATTTGTATGGGTAAAATATATTTGTAGTGAGAAGAGTGCAGTTGTGGGTCTTAAGTGGAGTGTACCCACGATTAACAAATATTGATTAATTTGGTTAATGAGTTTAGCCAATTAATCACATATTGTTGGAGCTTCTGATCTACAGGTCCATCATGTCCTCTTCTTAGCTCACAAAAGAATACTTAAGAGGGATAATTTGAATTGTTCAAATTAATTTGAGGAAACTATACATTAATGTGATTAATATATAATTAATTATGTATATGATCTATAATTAAATTGAAAGTAATATTTTAATAAGGTTCAAATTAATTTACTCAAGTGAATTAGATTCACAAAGAATTAATTAATAGAGAGATTTTGCACATATACATGAGATGTATATGATAATTAAATATATATATTAAATTAGGTTTAATGTATAAGTAGTTATCTAATTATTATGCAAATTAAAATTAAATAATTATTATTTAATTGTGTAAACTAAATAAGTGTATTTAATTAGGTTAATTGATTAAATAAGCGTTATTTAATTAAATGGGCTAATTAATTAAATAAATGTTATTTAATTGATTATAGAAAATGAAAATATAATGGGAAAGGGACTAACCCTTCTCTATATAAAGACCTCCCTATGATTTTTTGGGAATGCATTAAATACACAATTCTCATTGCAGAGAAACATTGACAATACACAACTCCCTAATATTATTGTGCAAAATTTTCTCTAAGTCTCTCTACTCTTTAAAACCTTATTCTCCTTTTCCTCTCCCAATAGTTGGATACTACCTACCCTCTATTGGAATCCAAAGAATAACGAGGTAACTCTCGTGGTAGTGTTCAAGATCGCTCAAGGAGTTGTTCGTGATCAAGACCATTTGGAGATCCATTCGTTGGAACCTTGGAGAGGATTGTTCATAGCACTTGGGGAATCTACAAAGGTAAGTATCGTTTTAATCCTTTTCCCAATAGCATGCTAATTTACATATTTATATATTCTGCTTTGTATAATGATTTTGTTTAATATAAAAATTGATTTGCGGGATGAAGGCGTTCTAATAAAACGCTTCCATTGCAGGATTCAATCTCTATCCCTTCAATTGGTATCAGAGACAATTCCTTGCATCTTTGTTCTTCGTATTTTTCGAAACAAAATCGTTTAAAGATGTGTTTTTATATTTTGTATTATGAATGTTTGAATGTTGGTTTGCAGAATTGGACATTTTCTATTTTGGCACTAGATTATTTTTTAGTTTCATTAAATTGTAAGGGCCCTTTGTATTTTTGGGCATTTTAATTCTTGTTTCGAGTCTATAAGTCTATGTTGATCGATAGAGCAATGGTTGCAGAAGAGATCAGGAGAAAAACGGAAGTTTTCAGGGTTTTAGCAAAACTAACATGAAACCCGTGTAACATCTAGTTTCGCAATGACGCTTCAAAGGTTTAGGATAAAAGCCGTCGAAGGAAGGTCAGTTATCCCTCCTACGAATTGAGAAGTTCTCAACCAGTCATTAATACCAGAACAACTCTTGCTCCTATAACAATTAGCCATCATTGATTTGGCCAAGAGATCATTAACTTACTTAACAATCTCTCGTAAGTGTGACCCGCCATTTTAGGCCTAAGAGGTTCATCCGAAAAGGCCAATCCGAAGGGAAAAATTTTGATTGGGGCAAAATCTACAGCGACCCTATCCATTTCTGGAGTTAACCTTGATCTTGACCAACTGCACAAAACCCATCCAAAGGGGGACACACAAAGGCGACACGAGGGAGTACAGAATGATCTCAGGATGTGAACCAATGACAGAGACCATACGACGTGTTGACACACACCCTTCACTCACTTACAATAAATATGCTCTCCGTTCACCTTGATATTGACTCATGCAAACACCATCCGAAGGGGGATGCATCCTGGGCAACACGAGGCCAAGCATGAATCTCACGGTGTGAACATACAAGGAGAAACGTGAGTGGAATCATAGACATATCAGATACACCTTTTCCTCCCACTGAATATTTTATAACCTAGGATTTAGCTGTAGGATTGTATCATCAGCAGCGGAAGAACAACGATCATCTAAGCACTCAAATTCACTAATTTTGGCAAAATATAAAGCATGTTTCTACAAAAAAATGGGTTTCAAGACATACCTCTTGTAAAACTTCTTCAAAGCTCCATCTCCAGCTGCTATCTTCTCTATATCTTGTTGTAGACCACCTCAAGATCTTCCCACTATTCTCTTGGTGCTCTAGATTGAGTTGTGAGACTCAAAACAAGCTTGAATCAATGGATGAAAAAGAAAAGCTCACTGCTGCAACCTTGTTGAAGAATCATTCTTCAAACCGAATTTTCTCTCAAAGTTCTATAGATTGCATGTCCAATTTTCACTCCAATCTCTTCATTATATTGCAGATCAACATGCAGATAGAAGAGTGGCATGAGTTGCAACTCATGCTTGGAGAAGACAAAGGTAAAAAGTTGCTTCATGTGTGAGCTACTTCAAAGATGGATAATGAAAACACCCATTTTTCCTTTTTTTGTTTTAGTTTTCCAATTTCTCAATTTTATCTAAAAATCAAAAATTTTAAAAATCTATTTGATTTTAAAAATGAAAAATTAATTAATTTCATAAATTAATTATTAAATAAAACTTAATTAATTTAATATCTAATATTAAATTAATTTTAACACATATCTATCTTTATATATTTAAATCATATTTAAATATATAAATTCTTCTATTCCGTTTAATTCTAAAATTAAACATAATTATATCTCATATAATTACAAATTCCCTTAATTCTAATTTAAACGTTTCAAATTAACTTATCACGCTATTCTAGAGCTAGTCCGTTACGAGCTAGTAGGGGGACCTCGCGGGCCTACAGATCATGGGCTCCAATGATCCGAGATTAATTGGCTAAACTCATTAGACCAAATTAATCTCCATTCGTTAACTAATGGGTCATTCCACTAAAGCCCATAGTTGCACACCCCTCACTGTAGATATATTATGTCCACATGATTTAACTATAATCAGCAAGTCGAACCTTCACAGGTTGTTCGTAATAACGATTGGGTCAAATATTTATTTTACCCCCGAGATTACGTCTTATTCCTCAAGTCCCTGCTGATCCTCTAATGAAAAACTGGTTTATGATCCAATCACCAAACCAAACTCTCTCAGCCCAGTGAGAAGGTAGGGCCCCTTGTTCAAGACCTGGATTTAGTACTTGAGAGAACAACCTTTCACCTATTCCTAAATCGGGTAGGTGTGAATTCCGTCTTGCACCCTATGTCCTCAGCTATCTATCCGGTCTTACCCCTGAAATGGGAGTCTTATTGAGTCTCCACTGTTGAGCCAACCCTCAATTATGCAAATCTAAGGGCAATCTCGAATAAACAGGAGTTCATAGTTAGCTCAGGATTAAGATCGAGTTACCTAGGTCATCTAGGTGAAATAGTCAGTCTTAAACAGTAAACAGCGTTATAAAGTAAGAGTGACTTATTTCTTGGTCCTGATCTTATGCAAACTCATTGTATAGAACGCCCCCACTCTTCATGTCATAACATGTACGAATTAGGATCACATCGTATGTAGTACTTTACAACTCTTTGTAACAACTACAGAGTAGGCCGCATTCAATGGTGTTACCAGAATAAGGTACCCAACCTCATTCATGTACCATAGATCATTTTGATTATTTACTCGAACCCGATCCACTCTTATGTCTCCACATAAAGTTCAAGTACTCATACAATAGTCATGGGTCTTAGTTTATTGTATTACAATTTATGAGATCAATAACAAGTATATTGATTATAGAAAATGTTTATCATTTTACAAACTGCAAGTTTTAGGATATAAAACCCAACATTAGCTTACTTAGAAGAAACACGGCTAAGGATTTTAACTAAGTGACTTTTAGGTTTACCTAAGAGTAACTTTTACATTGGAAAGTGAAACAACTTTTAATCATCATCTATTGAACTCCTTAACGGAGTCTTTGACCAAATCGTCGCATGCTTGTTGAAAATCTATCTAATTCACCTTTCCAGGTAGGTTCTTAGGTAGGGGTGTTACGTTTTCGTCAACTTAAGAACCCCAGCCTAGCCAGAACCCGCCTTAGACAAAAGGTCCCTTATAAATAGGTTTACAACAAATTTAATCTTTTATTCCAACCAATTTAATCCTATTAAATCGATTTTAAAAGATTAATCTAGGTTACTGTTGGTTATTTAGGAATGGATTTCTTTATTTATTTATTAAGGACGGATGGGGTTGTACATGAATTCATGCGTTTGATATGGCTTATGCGTTTGCACATATGCGTCTGAGGTCATGCGTCGGAATGAAGATGCGTTAGACTAATATGAAATGACCACGTGTTCCTATCACAAGTTTTCTTACGCTCACGCCAAGTACAGCGCAAACGCAAGTTTCTCGAGTAATCCGAGGTCGAACACAAAGACTTGTCACTCAATAATTCTTGTGAAGCAATGCGTTTGAGGCGATGAAAAGAAAAATAAAAAAAAAAAGTTTAATAGATGTACAGACTATTCCTACTCCTAACTAAACTGATTGAGCAATAGAAAACTTGCAATGAGAATAAGTAGAGACACAACAACCATTAACGCATAGTAATGTTTATTATCTTAAATCGCTCGAGTAATCCTAGCTCATTGCACTAACGCGTCGCACACCTCTCGGTAATCAGCTGCATGACTATATCTCTATAGTGTATGGTTGCGTCGAGCATAAGATTGTGCCTATCTCTAGGAATAATGTGAACCTTGCTTTAGTGCGTTCCATCTCTTACCTTCTTAGACAGTTAGACGAGGCTATTTAACTTATAGACAAGCAATGCAACATCCCATAGACAGTCGTTGCTACAGCCTTTCACCAAGCAAAGAGGATTAACTCACTATACTCGCACAACGCACACCTCTCGGTGGGTTACTTCATGCGTCCTATCTCTAGGCTACACGATTAAGCATGCGATTGTCTTTGATAAATAAACGTTGAAGAAAAACTATGATAGAGATGAAGATGATGATGATGACGGCAATGAAGAAGTTAAGATTTGCATTGATCAACAAATATCTTAATAACTTAAGTTAAAATGTAATACAACACAGAGATTAGAAGAGAAAAGAAGGACTCTGTGTCAAGGCTGCCGGTGGTGCCATGGTTGAGTGGTGAAGATGTCTCTCTCGAGCTCTATCTCCAGCGAATGCTCCGACCGTCACTTAGTCTGGGTTGTGGGGATGAAGAATTCTCACTGAAAATCTCTTTCAAGCTCTCATCTGTGATCACAAAGTTCTGCTTGAGGCAGAAATTCGGATATCTTGAAATGAAGATCCAAAAGGCTATTTATAGAGTTTAAACGCCGACAGCTATAATGATTGCATTATGGCTCACTGATGCTTTTGTCGCGGTATAGGCAATGTCACATCGTCTTATCTTGTTAATACTCCAAAGGTATGCGTCCGAGCTTGATTCAGCTGAAGCATCAACGCGTTCTATCCATCTTGCGATCGTCTTTCTATTATGGTCGTCACTCCGTGGCTGCAATTTCCAATTGATCACCGCATTTGCTTGATCATCGCAACTTCCATGTGATGGATGCATATGATCACCACAACTTCCTTACAATGGACGCATACGATCACCGCAACTTCCATGCGATGCGTTTGATTTTGCAATCGCCTGGCTTCAACACATGCATTTGTCTTTGTGATCGCCTAGCTTCAACACATGCGTTTGTCTTTGCGATCGCCTAGCTTCAGCGCATGCGTTTGTCCGTGATTGTTTATTTCAAACGCATGCGTTTGATTTCTATGATAGCTATTAAAATTGACACTTTGGCATAGAGTAACGCATAATATTGGGGTCAGTGAGGATCTAGGTGCTAATTGATGCAAAACTCAATTTTTCACAAATTCTAAGTAGTATCACCGTATTTTCTACTTATTAGCCCTCATGATTCTAAATAAAAAGCTTATAATAACTGACATTTCTGCCAATTATCAATTCCTAAACTCTTTAGAACCACTTGAACTTAGGTCTATCTCAATCCAATTTTAAAACCCTTTAAAAAAAACTTAAGTTCACCCTAAGTCTGCATGCAACTCTTAATTATTGATTTTCGGTCTAATTTCCTTTATAACACTTATAAACCTACAATGTAAAGCTAACACATGTAAGGCGTTCATAATGCTTATGAACAGCTTAAGTGTCATGCACAATGCATTGTCCATTTATTGCTACTTCTTTTATATAACACTTATACAAAAAGCAAGGAAACAAGCAAAACATGCTTCTATTCACCCTTAGACTATAACACTTATAAGAAAAGGATGATGCATGATAATGCTCACTGCATGCAAAATATAACTCTTATATTTCATGATGCATGCACATGCTTTCAAGTAATTTCTTCATGCAATATTAAAACATTTATAATACATGATGCATGAATAATTGCACAACCTAAGGTGGGTTTTAAACTATATGTCAAACACTTTGTCATATAAGCATCATACATCACATGTATAATAAACCAATATTGATGAACCGGTTAAAATTGCCTTAAATACACAAAAATAAAGCTAACTATTACAAAGACAAGGAGTCTCCGGTTCAAACAGACGAATCGGGTCTTTAACCGCTCAGACAAAGCATCGTTGCTCTAACCATTGTGTACTAAGCACCCCGCAATCGTCAACACGATAAATAAAACGCTTTGCTCTATCGCTTATAAGAGCTCCCAGAGTTAAACAATCGTTTAGGATTTACTACACGATCGTTCGTTTAGCTATTTTTACACGATAGCATACCTTTATTAAGCAATGAAGCTTGAGGTACACAATCGCTTAGCGTGCTCCACACAACGCCCGCCTTTCGCGATCGTCTAAACGACTATGATACTGCAAAGCATCATCGCCTAAACGATCACTTTGCTAGCACCTCCATATCGCATACGCGCAATCGTGTAGTTAGTAACTAAGCGATGAAGCTTGCTAACTACACGATCGTCTAGCGCGCGCCTTTTGCTAAACGACGAGCATCGCATGCTCCCACTATGATCGTCTACCTCTGATAACGGCCAAAAATGCACGTTATTACAGTGCTAAGTTATTAAACAATGAAGGTTTGCATTGATAAAATATATAAGATTGCGTCCAAAAAGCATTGAGTTTATAACATTGCAGTCGCATGCGTTCATTGCATGAAAACAGTTCATTTTTGTACTTTTGGTTCAAAATATGCGTTGACGCAAAGCAGAAAATATGATCACAAGAAAGCAACGGTCGAGCGCAGTGTTACTGCAAGGCTTTGCGATGATTTGCATTCGCAAATATCTGCTCAAGAAGGATTGTCGCATAGAGCCAACGCAACTTGGTGGGCGCATCTCGGTAAAAAACATAATAAATCACGATGGGACAGAAAGCTAATGACGGTCGATTCCGAATTAAGTTGACAAGTCATTAACGAACTACTGTAGCAAGTACACTCAACTTTTCGGTGACAAATATTCTGCACATCAGACAGAGAATTAATGCCATCTATCAGTGCAATCATAAGAGAGAAGAAGCATTTCACCCCGAAGCTCTATAAATACCAAAGGCAACCTTCAGTGAAGGAGTTCAGACAGTTAGATAATTTTCCCTTAAATAGAAGTAGCCTTGTTCATAGTTTTTCTTTCACTTAGAAGGCGGAGCGAAAGAAGGAAAGAGACGTCGAAAGATCACTCTGGTCAACTCAAGAGAGAACCAAGAGGCGTGGAAAACCAGAGAGAGGGCCGACTCTCGTGAGAGCAAGACTATCTTTTGAACAGAGTACAGAAGAACAGTGTAAAAGCCTTGGGAATCAAGAGATTGCTACCAGGCTTTTTATTCTTATTTCGCATTGTTATTTTGTATTTCAACTCTATATCTATTAAATGGAACTTTCTTATCTACATCTGTTCACTCTCTTAAAAGCACACATGAGTAGCTAAATCTATCGAATGGGTTGAGAAGAACTAAGCTAACATGATCTAGGATCTTCATTGCATGTGATTATCTTGTCTTATGTTGCACCTAACATCCCTTTAGAGCTACTCGAAAGAGAGTCTAAAGAAAGAACCTAAGACTTGAGAAAGCTAGGTTAGAATCTAGACTCGAGAGAGCAAGATTAGATTTGCATAAGCGAGAGATAGGGACTTAGAGATGAGCTCTATTTGCCAACATGCATCGCATGCACCCTAGAGATAGGTTATAGTATTATGCGGTCGCCTTGTATATGTGTATGTCATTTGTCATTGCATAAAAAAGAATAGAGGCTTATGTATAGGTCCTATAGACTTTATCGCATATATCGAATGCGTTCTAAAACTAGAAGTCGTAGCATTTGCATTGAGAGATGATTTGCTATTGTATGTGTGTTGCATGATTGCATAACATGAACACAACCCTAGGAAGTGTTAGCTGAACCCCTTCTCAACTCGTTCCCTGCATATTCATCGCATCTTCCATAGTATTAACTCTTTTTTTAACTCCGCCGCATACATTTATTTTATACCGCAAACAACAACTGGAAAAAACTCTTTGATTTATTGGTTATCGCAAAATCTTCTTAAAAATTATCACCACATACCATTTTCTTTAGTTCCTGAGTTCAACTCTGGACTTTCCAAGAAACTTAGTAGGATTTATACTTGGATTCTGCTGAAAAAACTTGTTGCACAATGCATTTCCATCACCGCAGTTCCTTTCATTAACTTCACCGCATAAAATAACACATCAAGTTTTTGGCGTCGTTGTCGAGGACTTTGGCAATTCAGTGTGTTAACGGTAATTTTTCTGATTTCTTTGGAGCTCTCAATCTCTGGCGAATTACAACCCAGAGATTGAGAGGATGTTTCGACGAAGATTGAGAGACAGCCACCAACAACAACAACCAGATAAAGACAACATGGCAGAGCAGCCTAGAAACGGAGCACCAAATGAAAACAATGTCATGGCGAATCCAATCCTACTGGAAAACGATCGCAATAGGCCCATTCGGGACTATGCATTGCCCAACCTCTACGATTTTTCCCCAGGAATCATGAGGCCTACTCTTGATGAATCCCGATTCAAAATGAAATCGGTGATACTACAGATGATTCAGACTGTTGGACAATTTGGAGGAAGGCGTGTTGAGGACTCGCAAGCCCACCTACGGAGCTTCATAGAAATCTGCAACACTTTTGTGTTCCCGAATATCTCTATCGAAGAAGTTCAACTAACTTTATTTTCATTTTCTTTGTGTGATCAGGCACGAAAATGGGCGTATTCTCTGGAACCGGAGGAGATCACTTCTTGGGAAAAAGTAGTAGAGAAGTTTATGAAGAAATATTTCCTACCAACTGAGAATGCCAGGAGAAAGAAATTAATAACCAACTTTGAAAAGGACATGGACAAATCACTCAGTGATGCTTGGGCGAGGTTTAAAAGGCTTGTAAGGGACTGTCCACACAACGGATTACCAGACTGCTTGCAAATAGAGATCTTTTATTACGGATTAAACCCTGCTTCGTAGACCGTTGCCAATACGACAGCCACTGGACGTCTGCTGGACAAAACGTATAATGAGGCCAAGAACATCCTTGATCGCATCTCTAAAAATCACAAGGACTGGAGAGAGAGCGATCAGAGATTGAGAATAAAGGATAATGACGCAAACAATGGTGCTATCACATCATTTCAAAGTCAAATGACTGCAATGATGAACTTGATACAGGGAATCGCAATCAACAGCCCAACACCACATAGTGAGTAAGTGAATGCAATCAATCAGACTGTCACAAGGTGTGCGACTAACGATGAAGGACACGCAATGAAGGAATGCCCACAAATCCCAAAGTCTATTTATTTTATGAAGAATAAAACATTCTCTAGCATGTACAACCCTGGGTGGAGAAACCACCCCAACTTTGCATGGAAAAATCAGCAGAAAAATTTCCAATCTGTGGTGCAAAAAGAAGAGCCACCCAGATTTTTCCCGCGAAATAACAGTCAAACGAGTAATCAAGCCAACAGTTCACAGACGCCGCATTCTTCCTCCTTAGAAAGTTTGTTGAAGCAATATATCAAGAAGAATGAAACTGTGCTTCAAAACCAGGCGATGTCTATCTGTAACCTGGAACTACAAATGGGCCAGATTGCGAGCGAACTCAAGAACAGACCACAAGGGGCCTGCCAAGTTCAACGAAACTCCTACGCAACCCAGGGGGTATGGGTAAAGAGATATGTCAAGTCGTGACATTCCAAAGTGGAAAGACTGTGGTAGGGGAAAAGAAGAAGCCTAGCAGGACTGCTCCAATTGCGCTGGAACCTGAGATTTTGGTGACTCGAAAAGAAGAAGAAGAAAAAGGAGCGATAGAGCCAGAGATTGCGTTCACCTTAGAGCCAAAAGAATAGGGGACCATGAGAGTACAGTTGTCACCTTTCCCACAGAGACTCAGAAAGAAGAAGAATGACGAGGTACAGTACCCACGTTTCATGACTATGTTAAAACAATTGCATATTGATATTTCGTTCAATGAAGCGATTGAGGAGATGCCCGCATATGCGAAGTTTCTAAAGGATATGGTGACCAAGAAAAGAGGCACTGGTAAGTTTGCCACGGTGGCTTTGACACAGAGCTCAAAATCTATAATCCCACCGAAGATACATGATTCCGGGAGTTTTACTATATCTTGCTTCATTGGAGGATTGTACATTGGGCAAGCGTTGTGTGATCTTGGAGCCAGCATCAACTTGATGCCTCTGTCAATTTTTAAGCAGCTGAATGTGGGGCAACTTGCGCCCACGACAGTGACTCTCCAATTAGCCAATAAATCTCTGGTGCATCTAGAGGAGAAGGTAAAGGACATGTTGGTCACAATCGACAAATTTATATTATCAGCCGACTTCATCATCTTGGACTACGAAACCGACAAGGATGTGCCCATCATCCTGAGGCGACCATTTTTATCAACCGGTCATCCCCAGATTGATGTGCACAAAGGAGAGATCACCTTGAGCGTGAATGGACAGAAGCTCAAGTTTGACATTATCTGTGCCATGAAGTATCCTGACGAAGAAGACCTAAATAAATCTGACGACGAATAGAGTTTGAATGAAGAAGAGAAGCCTGAAGACAGAAATGAAGATGAGGATTCGAGCACATCTATTGTTGCAGGCAATGTGATCATAGAAAAAACAAACAAGGAAGATGAGATGATTGCAACCCACGAAGAAAAGCCGACAGTAAATGAAGAAAGAAAAACAACGCAACCATCCTTAAAACAACTACCAATAATAGAGCTGAAGACCCTGCTTAACCACCTAAAGTATGCATTTCTGGGGTAGAATGAAAAGCTACTGGTAATCATTTCCTCTGTACTTAATGAAGACCAAGAGAATGCGCTACTGAGCATTTTGAGAAAATATGTGAGAGCGATTGGCTGGACGCTTGTAGACATTTGAGGAATTAGCCCCAGATACTGTATACATAGAATTCGTCTCGAAGAAAACCACAAAGGATCGATCGAACATCAGTCCAGACTCAACCCTACGATGAAAGAGGTCGTAAAGAAGGAGATAATCAAGTGGTTAGATACGGGCATCATCTATCCAATAGCAGACAACACGTGGGTCAGCCCCGTGCAGTGTATGCCAAAAAAAGAAGGGATGACGGTAGTCCCAAACGTAAATAACGAGTTGATACCGCAAAAGACCATCACCGATTGGCAGATTTGTATGGACTACCGAAAACTCAATGCGGCAACAAAGAAAGATTATTTCCCTTTACCTTTCATTGACCAAATGTAAGATCGTCTAACTGGAAATGACTTCTACTGCTTTTTGGATGGGTATGTCGGTTATAATCAGATTATGATTGCTCCCGAAGATCAACCCGTATGGAACATTCGCTTTTTGCCACATGTCGTTCGGCCTCTGCAATGCGCCAAGCACTTTCCAAAGGTGCATGATGGCCATCTTTTCAGAATATCTCGAAGACTTTGTAGAAATATTCATGGACGACTTCTCTGTATATGGGCAAACCTACGAAGTCTATCTTGACAACTTGGAAAATATATTGAAAATATGTGAGGAGACGAACCTCGTACTCAACTGGGGAAAATGCCATTTTATGGTGAAGAGGGCATTGTGTTAGGGCATAAGGTATCCAGGGACGGGCTAGAGGTGGACAAGGAAAAAATTGAAGCAATTGAAAAACTCCCACCTCCAACAAGTGTAAAGGCTGTAAGAAGTTTCTTAGGGCATATCGGATTTTACAGACATTTTTCAAGGATTTTTCAAAGATAGCACGACTGTTGAGCACATTGATGGTGGCTGACAGAAAATTTGACTTTAACAACAATTGCCTCAACGCATTCATAATTTTGAAGAACGCATTAACGACCGCACCCGTGTTGATCGCACCAGATTGGACACTTCCCTTTGAATTAATGTGCAATGTGAGCGGGTATGCGATGGGAGTAGTGCCGGCACAGAAGAGAAAAACAATATTACATCCCATCACATATGCGAGTAAGACTTTGAATCCTACTCAAACTAACTACACCACCACAGAAAAAAAAAGCTGCTTGCGGTAATTTTTGCGTTGGAGAAATTCAGAGCATATTTGCTGGGAACAAAAGTACTCATCCACACTGACCACTCGGCAATAAAATATTTGATGACAAAGAAGGACACGAAGCCGAGGTTGATTAGATGGGTTCTCCTCCTCCAGGAATTCGATATAGAAATAATTGATCGCAAGGGGACGGAGAACCAAGTTGTGGATCACTTATCCAGATTGGAAAATCTAGAGGTTGACAACAATTAGTCAGAGGTAAATGCGGTGTTCCCAAACGAGCAGCTATTTCATATTAAGAAATTGTCATGATACGCTGACATGGTAAATTATCTGGTTGCGAGCAATTTCCCGAAGATTATATCGACCAACAAAAGAGGCGGCTCAGCCATGAATGCAGATCATATTTTTGGGACAAGCCAAATCTGTATAAGAGGGGGGCAGACCAGATTCTGCAACTATTTGTACCGAATACTGCTCAAACACATATTATCGCAATGTCATGATTCACCATATGGCGGGCACTTTGGAGGATAACGCACCGCAGCTAAAGTATTACAAATTGGATACTATTGGCCAACACTATTTAAGGATGCAAGTGATTACGTGATGAAGTGTAACTAATGCCAACGCACAGGTAATATTTCATGGAAACATGCGATGCCTATGAACACCATTTTGGAACTAGAGTTGTTCGACATTTGGGGCATTGATTTCATGAGACCATTCCCACCATCGAATGGTCAAAATAATATTTTGTTAGTCATCAACTACGTGTCCAAGTGGGTAAAAGCAGTGGCATGCGCCACAAGCGATGCAGCGATAGTCTCTAAATTCTTAAAGAAAAACATTTTCACTTGTTTTGGCACTCCACGTGCCATAATAAGTGTCGAAGGCTCCCATTTTGTCAATCACACTGTCAAAGAATTGCTGCACAAATATAATATCCTCCATAAAGTGGCTACCACATACCATCCATAGACGAATTGTCAAGCAGAAGTGTCCAACCAGGAGATCAAGCTGATATTGGATAAGGTGGTAAGGCCTTCGCAAAAGGATTGGGCAAAAAAGCTGGATGATACGTTGTGGGCATACCGGACTGCCTATAAGACACCCATAGGCATGTCCTCGTATGCGTTGGTATTTGGTAAAGCATGTCATTTACCATTGAAGCTGGAGCACAAAGCACTGTGGGCGGTGAAGAAGCTAAACTTTGACTTAAAGACAGCAAGAGAAGCGAGAAAACTTTAATTGGTCGAGCTGGAAGAATGGAGAATTAACGCATATGAGAACGCAAAGATCTACAAGGAGTACGCAAAGCGCTGGCATGACAAACAAATATGCGACAAGAACCTCCAAGTCGGGCAAAAGGTCTTACTATTTAATTCGCGACTACGGCTCTTCCCTGGGAAATTAAAGTCACATTGGTCCGGACCCTTTATAGTCAGAGAGGTATTCCCGCATGGCACGGTCGAGTTATCCCATGACGATGAAACCAACATATTCAAGGTTAATGGACAACGAGTGAAAATATATCGCGGAGAAGACTGGCATCGCAAGGTTGATTTCGTGTACCTGAGAAACTCTGAATGAGAAAGAAGTGGGCAGTCCTTGCGCTATCAGACGATTCAAATTCAGCAGGGATGCATGCCGCAAGTTTTGTGAAGTATCCGTTGATCCGAAATTCATAAACTTATCTCTATTCCCCTTAGTACTATCATTTTTCTATCTAAGTATCTACAAAAAAAAGTAAAATATTGAGAATTTTTTTTTTAACTTTGTTTCTTTTTGTTATCAATTGACCCTCTCGATGTTTTTACAAACAATCGAGGTAAACGATTGCGGAGGCACTACACGAAGACACAACTACTTTGTTCTGTCACCGCAATCCAAAGAAAGTAGATCGTCGCAAAGTAGGATGCATCAATAAATAATGCGGGCAACAACGCAAATTTGGGGGTTGTATCCTTCCCTCACTTTATTCCAAATTTTGTTATCGCGCCATATTTTAATTTTGAAAGTTTTATCTCTGCATCCTCTTTGGTTACCGCAATCATTTAACATTAACCAATTTAGTAAGTCATCGCATTATTTCTCTTTGTCAATTATGATTTCAATGATGAAACACATGCTTCTATTTTTTCATATACACTAGAGTCAACTTAATTTTAGGACAGTCACCTCATGAAATATTTCTAGAAGTTGGTGGTTTGCTAGCTTTCTTTCAAACTGACCCTTTACCAAACTTCCTAAAAGCATCGCATGACTTCTTTCAATCTTTTGGCAATGAGGATATTGTCACATTTTAAATTTGGAGGTGCGGTATTTATTTTCGACCTTACTATTTTTAGCCTTGCAAAAAAAATCATAACGTTGCGATCGGATCCTACTCGTAGTTGGATGTCTGCATGAAACGTGTGGGGGCAAGCCAAAACGAAGGTAGAAATCGTGATCAACGCATAAAAAATGACCGCAACTTCGTTGCCAAATGGGTATGAGTTTAGTCTGAGAAAGAGCACCCTACTTGTAGTTGGATATCCGCATGACACACGTGGGAGCAAGCTAAAACGAAGGCGAGGCACTTGGATCTGCGTAAGTTCAGAGGAAAAAATAATAATGTCTAAAATAAGTAAGGATAAAAATCATTTAACACCCCAGTGAAAAAGTTTTTTTGAAAAAAATCATGCAATGTCCTGGAATCTAGTAAAGTCCTTTTTAAGGTTAAACTTACGGTCCCTAGATTTTAGAAATATTTTAAGAAGAGACCTGGATGAGAATTAAGGAAATTTTGGTGTATAGGATTTGAATAAGGCATTCTTGAGAAATCTAGGAAAAGAGATTGCGGTCAATTTTCTAAAGAAAATCTTTAGCTTAGGCTTGAGGACAAGCATTGTTTAAATTTGGAGGTGTGATAACGAGCAGAAATGCACGTTATTACAGTGCTAAGTTATTAAACAATGAAGGTTTGCGTTGATAAAATATATAAGATTGCGTCCAAAAAGCATTAAGTTCATAACATTGCGGTCGCATGCGTTCATCGCATGAAAAAAGTTCACTTTTGTATTTTTTGTTCAAAATATGCATTGATGCAAGGCAGAAAATGCGATCACAAGAAAGCAACAGTCGAGCGCAGCGTTATCGCAAGGCTTTGCGGTGATTTGTGTTTGCAAATATCTGCTTAAGAAGGATTGCCGCATAGAGCTGGTACAACTTGGTGGCGCATCTGGGTGAAAATCATAATAAATCACGATGGGACAGAAAGCTGATGACGGTCAATTCCAAATTAAGTTGATATACCGCTAACGAACTACTATAGGAAGTACACTCAACTTTTCGGTGGCAAATATTCAGCGCATCATACAGAGAATTAATGTCATCCCATCAGTGCAATCATAAGAGAGAAGAAGCATTTCATCCCGAAGCTCTATAAATACCAAAGGCAACCTTCAATGAAGGAGTTCAAATAGTTAGATAATTTTCCCTTAGATAGAAGTAGCCTTGTTCATAGTTTTTCTTTCAATTAGAAGGCAGAGCGACAAAAGGGAAAAGATGCCAGAAGATCGCTCTGGTCAGCTCGAGAGAGAACTCAGTGGCGTGGAAAAACAGAGAGAGGGCCAACTCTCGCGAGAGCGTGACTATCTTTTGAACAGAATAGAGAAGAACAGTGTAAAAGTCTTAGGAAGCAAGAGATTGTTACCAGGCTCTTTATTCTCATTTCGCATTGTTATTTTGTATTTCAATTCTATATCTATAAAATGGAACTTGCTTATCTACATCTGTTCACTCTCTTAAAAGCACACATGAGTAGCTAAATCTATCGAATGGGTTGAGAAGAACTAAGCTAACATGATTTAGGATCTTAATTACATGCGATTATCTTGTCTTATGTTACGCCCAACATCCTTTTAGACTACTCGAGAGAGAGTCTAAAGAAAGAACCTAAGACTTGAGAGAGCTAGGTTAGAATCTAGACTTGAGAGAGCAAGATTAGATCTGCATAAGCGAGAGATAGAGACTTAGAGATGAGCTCTATTTGCCAACGTGCATCGCATGCACCCTAGAGATAGGTTATGGTATTATGCAGTCGCCTTGTATGTGTGTATGTCATTTGTCATCACATAAACAAGAATAGAGGCTTATGTGTAGGTCCTATAGACTTTATCACATATATCGCATGCATTCTAAAACTAGAAGTCGTAGCATTTGCGTTGAGAGATGATTTGCTATTGTATGTGTGTTGCATGATCGCATAACATGAACGCAATCCTAGGAAGTGTTAGCTGAACCCCTTCTCAACCCGTTTCCCGCATATTCATCGTATCTTCCATAGTATTAACTCTTTTCTTAACTTCGCCGCATACATTTATTTTATACCGCAAACAAAAACCCAAAAACAACTCTTTGATTTATTGGTTACCGCAAAGTCTTCTTAAAAATTATCACCGCATACCGTTTTCCTTAGTCCCTGAGTTTGACCCTGGACTTGCTAGGAAACTCAGTAGGGTTTATACTTGAATTCTGCTGAAAAAACTGGTTGCACAATGCATTTCCATCACTGCAATTCCTTTCATTAATTTCACTGCATAAAATAACGCATCAACCTCCAGCACCTACGCGATCGGGCAACCAACGTTATGCAATAGAGTAAACGATTTACCCCATCGCTTAGCATTAGCTAAACGATTGTTTAGAAAATACTACACGATCATCTAGAAAAATCTAAACGGTCGCTTAGTTAAATCCCAACGATCGTTTACCTGAGGCTACACAACATGACCAAAGCTTGGTCTTCTTCTTCGTTGAGAACTACATCTCCATGCTTCGAAGCTTCATCACGAATGACTCGACTAACTCAAACATTTTGAATTACAGACTCAATTGCAAAGTTAATTATGCCCAAAAACACATGGGCCTTTACAAATTAACAATTTGTAATACAGAAAGTTTTAACTAAAAGGCAATTAAACCCGAAACATTCATCAACTTCACCACAAATGCAAAAAACGATTAACCACCATTGCAGAAATCTACCGCGACTGTAAAATGAGTTCAAAATAGAGTTTTAATTTGGAACATTAGAACAACCTGGCTCTGATACTAATTGAAGGAAATCAAACTCGAGATTTCCATGAGCAGCGGAAAAAAGATCACTCCAATTTACAATCATGAATGAACATTACAAATTACAGTCGTAAAAAAAACATACAATTATGCAATCAACACATAATTACAGCATGAATAACTACAAATGAACAAGGAGAAATCTCTATGAACATTTATAGACTCGTCTCCACGCTTCTTGCTCATAAACGCTCGAACACAGCAACCTCGAACGCTCGAACAACACGATCGCAACACTTCACAAACACTTCGCACTCGAACTCAGTGATCTCCTCAGTCATGAACACTCTAGCAAGAACACGAATGGCCTCCATAGGACCTCGACGGTGTCGAGTTGAGTAAGACACCACCAAGAAGCTTACCTTGGTATTCTCGGTGTGAGAATTCAGAGGGTGGGCTCTGTTCGGACTTGGAATGAGGCAGACGAAGGACGAATGAATAATCGTGTACACGATTGGGCAAGTGGGAGAAGACAGAAACCTATCGCATAGGTCAAGGCCCAATCGTTTAGCTAAAGCTAAGCAATCATCTAGCAAAACCTAAGCGATCGTCTAGCAAAAGCTAAGCGATCATTTAGCTCAGTGTCTATCGCCTACAAAACACTACACAATCGTTTACTTCGCTCAAGTTGTCGCTTAGTAAATTCGTATTTACTTGACAAGCTTCCATGACTTTCTTTTTTTTTTTTTTTTTTTTGAGAGAGAGAGAGAGAAAACTCAAAACAATTTCTCAAACTTTTGTAAAAACTTACTAAAAGTAGGAAAACAATTTTTTTTTAACTCACGGTTACCATGAACCACCAATAACCTCCCACTCAATTGGTTATTAGAGAAAAATAATTAATTATCCAATAATTAATATTATTATAAATATAAATGATAACCATCTTATCATACTATATTTATAACCTATAGTTTTAATATTTCATCTCATAAAACATATAAACCATAGTTCTTTTTCTATTCCATGGTACTTAATGTAAATCTTATTTACATCAATCCTCCACTAGATGTAACTCATACATCATACCGATTATATCATATATAATCAAAATACCTCTTGTCAATTTGAACTGTTCAAATCAACACCAAGAATTGATTCTCAACTGAATTCATTGAGCTACCAAGAGAACCTTATGAACCTGTATCTCGAAGCTCCAATGGTACGTGAATAACTGACTAAACTCTTTAGTCACAAGATCCACTATCCGTTAACTGTCAAGCACTCCACTAAAAACCGACAGCTGAACTCTTCTTACCATAGATATATTATGTGTCATCTTAACCAATCAGCAGTGCGATAACCATTTACAGATCGCTCGTAAGTACAGTTCGACCAATGACCGTTATGCCCTTGTAGTTACATCTAACTCCTTAAGTACCACTGATCCCTCTAATGAAAATAAGTCATAGTCTTACAATGACTGATTCTTCTCTTCTAAAGAGAAGTTGTGGCCACTATGTTCAAGCCCCGGAATCAGTCCTTCAGGGAGCAATCTCTCTACTTATCCTTGCTTCGAGAAAGAAGTGAATTCCATCTTGTGGATTGAGTTTCCAGCTCCCAGATCAGATAAGTCTCCAAAAAGGTAGGCATGTTGAGTTGGCAATCTGGCCACTCTCACCCATACTAATCAAAGGACCGCCCTCAAAAGCAGGAGTTCCTAAAACAATCAGGATTGAGATCATGTCACCTATAGTCGTTTAGGTGAGATGCAAGTCTCTAGTATCAATGGTGTTATATACAGAGTCTAGTCATCTCGTGGTCTAGGTCTTATACAAACTCTTTGTATAGGACACCCCCGCTTGCATGTCTCCACATGAATGGTCAAGATCTACCATCTGTAGTAGTTTACAACACTTGTAAACTTCTACAAAGCGAGCCGTATCCGTAGTGTCACTAGGATCAGGTATCTCACCTTAATTCTTATACTACAGACCTATTTAGGTTAGTTCAGTTTAATATATCATTTTTGATATTTATATATAAATATCATAGAAATCACACTTGGGAAGGGGGGACAATTAGCTAGAGCAGTAGGTCACTTGTATATCACATATACATGCTTAAGTTCACATAAGATAACCATGGAGTTTTGTCTATTGGATATGAGTAAATGTCAAATTAAATAACACTTTTTTTATTCATCAAACAATGTGTATCTTTACAAAACAATGAGACTCCGGGAGAATTAGGACACCAATCCCAATAGAAATCGTGCGAAATGGGAGTGTTCAGTTGATCAGCATTGCGACGATACTATCGCAGCGTTGCAATGTTGCCCTTAGCATTGCAACGCTTTGAGTTTGGATGGAGCGTGATGGCACGCGAGCAAGATGAGATCGGCTGCTGCTTTTAACCTAATTCTTATATGTAATTTTTTTTAATTGATTAAATTGATATATTAGTTATATTAATTTTAATCAATTAATTTTGTATTAGGGTGCCAAAATCAGTCCAATTCTTGCTGCTTAATTTAATTATGCATTGGATGTATGTTTTAAATTTTTTTTGAATTCATATTACATATTGTATGTCATATATATTCAAAAATACCCACTTTAGGAGAAACATATATATGCATCATAGTTAAATATAAATGATTATATTTTATAGATGCATGATCAAATTAGTATGCTCATATTGTCGGTGTTAACATTCAACATGCGGAAGCAAGTAAGATCTTAAGTACTCTAATTCCATCAATTTTAGCAATCAAGCAAGCATGTTCACAATAAAGAAAATAGGGTTTCAGAAATTTACCTTAGAAGAACTCTTCAAATCTTCAAAATCCAGCTCGAATTTCATCTCCAACAAGTTGTAGACCACCACTTGATCTTCCCTACTATTTTCTAAGCCCTTAAATCGGATTGTGGGATCCAAAATGAAGTTGAGTTTAAGGGATTTTTAGAGGAAAGCTGGTTTTTGTGTTCAAGTGTTGAAGAACGCTTCTTCGACCCAAAATTTCAAAAAATTCAGCCTTGCATGTCTCTCAATCTCAGCAAATTGACTTCAGTTTTGATTAGCCTTTAGCATGCATTCAAAATGCATGAATAAATGACACCAAAACAACTTAATTTTAGTAGAAATTTGGTGTCCAAAGTGGAAAAACCCACTATGGATTTTTCTATTTGAATTTCCAATAAAATTCAATAAATCAATTTTTTAATATTTAATTTAATTTTCCAAAATCAAATTAAAACAAAATTGATTTATATATTTGAATTTTCATAAAACTCAAATTTTTAATTTTAAATAAAATTAATTCAAACAATTAATTTTAAATAAAATTTATTTAAATAATTGAATTAATTGAATTAATTCAATATCAAATATTAAATTAATTAAATACCAATTCTTGAATCATGAATCCCTATTCATGTAATTAATATTTAAATCAAATTTAAATATTATCCAATTCTTCAATTTCGCTTAATTCAATAATTAAACGTATAATTATATCGTATATAATTACTGATTCCCTTAATTCAAATTTAAATGTTTCAAATTTACTCATCACGTTATTCTAAGATTTAATTTGTTTATGAGTTAGTAAGGGGATCTAATGGACCTACAGATCATGAGATCCAATGATCCAAGATTAATTGGTCAAACTCAGTAAACCAAATTAATCAACATTCGTTAACTACCGAATCAATCCACTAAAGCTCAGTAGTTGCATTCCCCTCACTGTAGATATATTTTTGTCTACTTGATATAACGATAATCAGAAGTCAATCCTTCACAAGTTGTTCGTAATAACGGTTGGGTCAAAAGTTGTTTTACTCCCGAGATTACATCTTGCTTCTTAAGTCCCATTAATCCTCTAATGAGCAAATTTTTTGTGATCCAATCAACAAACTGAGTCCTTCTCGGGCCAATGAGAGGGTGGAGCCCTTTGTTCAAAACCTGGAGTCAGTACTGAAGGGAACAAGCTCTCTATTATCCATAAAAAAGGGTAGGAATAAATTATGTCTTGCACCCTATATTCTCAGCTATCTATCCGATCTTACCCCTGAAATGGGGACTTAGAGTCGGCGCTATTAGGTCAACCCTCACCCATGAAAATCTAAGAATAATCCCGAATAAACAGAAGTTTATAGCTAGCTCAAGATTAAGGTCAAGTTACCTAGGTCATCATTTTGAAATAGGTTAATCATTTTAATTTGTTTAAAATTGACTTATGTAATTTCTAATGGGATTAGAAATAGGTTAATCTTTTTAATTTGTTTTAATAGGATTAAAATGAATTTCAATAAAAGATTACATTTATAAAATAATTGCCTATAAGGAACCTTTGTCTAAAGAAGATTAAGTTGACGGAAACGGAACATCTCCACTTGAGAACCGACCTGAAAGGTGAATTGGGCAAATATTTTATAAGTATTCAATAAACGATTGATTTTATTAAAAGAGTTTAATAAATGAAATTAAGTATTGTTAAATTATTCAATATAAATGTTATATTGAGAAAATGTAAAGGATTTAGATAAATTCATTAGTCGGCCTTTAACTAAGTATAATAAAATCCTAATAAAATATTAGAATACTTTAGTGGGAGGAAGTTGGTATATATGGTATACCAAATTTCAGCTCTCATGTCCCCAAGAGTTCACACAGTGAGATCCATGCTCCGTTTCATATTTCCCTGGATGCGACCTCCCTTCGAAAAGTGTTTGCATAGGTCAATAACAAGGTGAATGGGGAAGTGTTCATAGTAAGTAGGAGAGGGACACACATCAACATATCCTACGGTCTCTACCATTAGGTTGCACCTTGAGATTCCCATGGTCCGACTATGTGTTGTCCTAGAGCGATCATCTCTTCAGAGGGCCTCATCATAGGGATTGGAACAACGAAAACTCTGGCAATGGATAGGGTTTTTTAGATTAATCTTCAACAATTGTCTTTCCCTTCGGTAGCCTATTGAAGCATACCTCTGTGATCCGAAAATGGGAGGATCACACTTATAATAGGATGAATTATGTTAGTTAATGAATCCTTGATCGAAACAACGGTAGCTAAGAACTATAGGAATAAAAGTTATTCTGGTATTAATGATTGGCTGAGATTGTCTCAGTTTAGGGGAGGAGTAGTTGATCACCCTTCGATAGTTATTGCTCTAAACCTCTGAAGTATTGTTGCAAAAATTGAAATCAATAGTTTAATTAAGGTTCTATGATTACATGTATTTTTGCTAAATTGATTAAATAATTAAGTAATGAGTTATGACAAAGATAACTAATAAGGTCAATTGATTATTATATGTTTCAGTATGTCTTCCACAATCATATCTTTGCTTTAAATGAGAAATTAACCGGTAAAATCTATGCGACATGGAAATCTAACCTGAATACGATTCTAGTTGTTAATTAGGTTCTATGATTACATGTGTTTTTGCCACCTTGATTCCATGCCAATACAGGAGATCGACCGGATTAAACTAACGGGAAATTCTATTATTGAATAACATGTTTATGCGAGCTTAAGGTTTATATGATTTAATTACGTTAGGTACAAAAACATAGCTTAAGTGGGAGATTGTTAGATTTATTTAAATAATAGTATGTATAACTAAAGTATGGGCTATGTATGTAGATTAATATTTTATCACATTGGGTTGTTTTATTAGATTGGGTCCTATTATGTTATCTAGTTAATTAAGTCCCTAGATTCCTAATTGAGTATAGACTTAATGGTTAGAAACTCATTCCTAGTTAATTAGGATTTAATGGGAACTCTAATTGAACTAGTATATAAATACATCTTAGGGCTATGGTCCATTATATACCAAAACAATAAGTAATCAGTCTTTCTTGAATCCCATCTAGAAAGAGATCCCACTAAGGGCATTCGAAGTTTTAGTTGAGGAGGACAATAGTCACTTTATATCCATCATCAATTTTTTCAATGGAATCCAGTATATTATTCTTGACAATTTGGCATGAATGATCCCACACTTGACCTCTTAGCCATTTATTGAGAATATATCTCCTTTTTTACCACTGTACCAATCCATCATGGTTCAATCGAACAATTGTATATACAAAATTATATATGGACTAAATTAATTACAACAAATTTAAAAGTACAGAGATTAAATTGTTAGTTTAATAAAAGTATAACAATAAAAAAAAATATTTGGGAAAATCACCTTTCTAATCCATCAGTTTTTGTGAACATGTGCATTTGATATTTAAAGTTTTAATTTGGCCAATTTAGTCCCTCGATTTTGAAAAATAGGTTAAGAAGGTTCTTATTCTTATTTTTTTTAATTATATATTTATATTATTATTTTTAATATGGAAATGACAATAAATTTTAGAAAAAATAGTTTCTTAATCCTTTTAAACCTATTCTTCAAATTGAAGAGGGAAAGTATAAAGAAGAGTGAGAGATTATTTTTTTTATTTTTTATAACATAAAAATGTCTTCTAATATTTAAAATAATAAAAATTAGGTTTAAATGTTACTTTGGTCCTTGTATGGCTTTGTTCATTTTGGTTCCTATATTTTTTAAATGTTCATTTTGGTTCCTATACTTTCAAGTTTTGTTCATTTTAGTCCATGTAATTTTAAAATATTTATTTTGGACCTTGTGCTTTCAAAAAGTAATTATTTTGGTCTTTTCATTTACAGTTCTACTTCATTTTTAAAGGATCAGATGGTCACTTTTTGAAAGTTCAAGGACCAAAAGGAACTAAAGTTGAAATACAATAATCAAAATTAACATTTTGAAATTATAAGGACCAAAATGAACATTCTAAAAGTATCGGGAGCAAAACGAGCTAAAATGAAAAGTACAATAACCAAAATAATATTTAAACCTAAAAATTAAGGTAGAAAATAAGAACAGAGACATTTTAAACATGTTCGATAACTAAATTAGTCAAATTCAAACTTTAGTGACTTAAAAATGTATGTTTCCAAAAACTTAAGAAATCAAAAGGTAATTATTCGCACGAGGTTTCTAGAGAAACTTGTTTCGTGGAGTTAAACTTGTGTTTGTGTTGATTTGATATGATATGGTACGATGTCTAGTACTTGATGCTTTGATTCTCTCTTGGAAGAGTCTTCTGATTGTAGAGAATTCTCCCTAGACTCTATGTCCCCTACAAATGAAAAAAAACTCCTCTAACGAATGAAAAAAAACTCCTCTATTTATAGAATGCTTTGGTGGGTTTATAAAGTTCTTTGATGGACTTTGTGGGCTTGGGTTTGGTTAGTTTATTGACCTAGACCTTTGGACCCAATTGATTGGACTTGGATCTTATTTGACATTTTGATCAAATTAAGCCTATTTTTGACTCAATTGGATTTTAGCCCAAATAATAATATCAAATTAAAAAAATTATTTTATTCAATCCATCGGCACGTGATCGAAATTTTTCAATTTATATCTTCCATTTCAATTTAGGACACGTGCCAACCTTTAATTGGATTTAAATTAGATGATTTAGTAATTTTGCCATTAATTTGATAAATGATATGACAATTTGAGATTCGTCAAAAAAAAATTATTAAACAAATGCTCCCTTTTTGAGATTTACGCACATGTACAATGTGGATGAATCTCGAAAAAAATAAATATGGAATCAAAATACAAGTTATATGTTCTTGACCTTGACTCCAATTTGATTTGCCAATTTAATCAAACTATGAATTTTAGTACATATGTTTGATTTGAATTTTGTGAATATTTGACACGCTATTTTTTGTCAACTTATCAAAATTATAATTTAGATTAAATGATTTTTTTTACATAAATTTTGATTTGAATTTAATTAGAATTTATGATGTACTTAATTCAAAATTCAATTTGGAGTAAGATTTGGACTTCTACACAAGGTGTTTGGCTTGAACTTGGAATGAAGCTTAAAGATGAAATTTGAATTTCACTATATTTTATTTTGGGACAAAATTTTGGATTATATCCCTATTTAAATTTGAGATAAATTGAAGGTATTATTCATAATTTAATCTGACTTGAGGATAAAAGTTTAAAAACTCAAATTTGGAATAAAATTTAAAATATGACCAAATTCTGGTTTGAGATAAGTTTTAGGTTTTATCCTCAATTTGATTTTCTTTGATTTGAGAATAAATTTAGAAGATTTAGATTTAGGCTAAAATTTGGAATATAAACAAATTTTAATTTGAGATAAATTTGAGGATATTATGACTCGAGGATAAATGCCAAAATTTGACCAATAAATTTGAGGGAAAAATTGATAAAACAATTTCCATAACAATTTAACTCAAATCAAATTAAATTAAAATTTATTTCATGAATTTTAGATTTAAAGCCAACCCGATTTAGATTTGATAAAAGAGTGTTTTTCAACGAACTTATTTTTTTTAAAACATTTTTTATAAAGATAGATTAAAATACAGTTAAAAAACTATTTTAAATGATAAATCAAATACTTTAATTTCTTTACAAATGACTCAATTTTTTTTAGAAGTCAGAAACAAAATTTGTTTGAAGCAGATGCACCTTCTTCCATTTATTTTTTAGTTCAAGGTCTGTAGTGGCGTCAGTTCTTTTTTTAGACCTCAACAAATTGCATACCTCGTCAATGGTGGAACGCTGGTCATTGTCCACCGTCGAAGTTCTGTTCACCAGCGTGAAGAAGAAGACATCGAGCGTCGTGGGTCTGGTGGTTGCTACAATACTACTTCGGACGAGGAGCAAACTGTCGTCATTGGTGTAGATGCATCGTGGATTTCTGGTCGAAGCGACGATCCACGATTGATGGCAGTGGCTGGGTTGTCCGGTCAGCAGCTGCGATTTGGCGACGAACCTCTCAAGTATCCGTGGTGGCGTGAACGACGATGGGTTAAGTAGCCAAGAGAGAGAAAATTCAAGAGTATGGGACCGCTAGCGTGAGATTGAGAAAGAATGAGGGGAAATTAGGGCTTCTTCTTTTTTTTCTTTTTCAATTTTTTTCCTTTTGATTCTTTCTTCTTTTTTTTTTCTTTACTTCTTTTTTCATTTTTCTTTTTAATTTTTAATTTTTTTTCTTTTCTTTTTTCTCTCTTTTTTTCTTTTTTCTTTTTTTTTTTTTGCAAGCCCTCTTTTTTTTCTTTTTTTCCTTCCTTTTTTTTCTTTTTTTTCCTTCTTTTTTTTTAAAAATTTTTTCTTCTCCTTTTTTTACATTTACGTTTTTTTTTTCTTTTCCTTGTATATAATTCCAAATTACCTCTTTTCCTCCTCATCGGGAATTACAACTTTTTATTAACTTGCCCTCATTGTTTTTTTTTTTTTAGGAATTCAAGTTACAGACAACTTGCATTCAAGACATACTTTATAAAAGGTGTGTGGTTTTTGTTCTTTCTTTTTGTAGAAATGCTTCGATACTTGACACACATAGAGATGATCCCAAAAAAGTCTAAACAACCCTATCATATCTAGGAATGATGTCACACCCCCAGTTAAACTAACATCTTATTAACCTATTTTGCTTATGCTTCAACCTATGAACCTGTATATCAACAAATCCATCATAGAATATAATTCAATTCATCTCCATCATTACTCTATTAACTACCTTACCATTCAGAATGTAACCTAATGCAAACCAAGCCCTGACTCTACCTCGTAGAGCTTATTTAATTACAAACCAAACTCAGGTTAACACCTGACTAAGGAGTATTTTAAGAACTCTTCTATTACATGGGGGAAAACAAAAATATATGAAAGCATGAGATGGGATGTTCAGTGAATGATATGTTTAAAGAACATAATTTTTTACTTTGGAATTCCATTTTGCAAAGCAATATCATAAATCATTTAGCATGTTATTCAAGTTTTAACTTAGAAAACCTTTTGGAACATATAGTCAACATAACACATGGTTTTTGTAAAGCAACTTAGGGAAAAACTGAGATCACTTTTACATTAAATTATAGGGTTTCTCAAACCTATGCTCCAATAAAATAAGGAATATCATTTAACTAAACAAATCATAGTTAAAACCAAAGCTTTCGTTTATAAGCTTTTCATAACAAAGTCATAACATATCTTTAAACATCGTTTCATTAAAATCTAGGAAAACATACTTCAACTTTACAAGACTAAACCATTCATACTGAAACATGAGAATAATACTACATAATTTTCCAGTAAATCCAGAGCTTAAATACATTTATCCATATAAAACCAAAAAGACGACAGTCATCTAACAATACTTTCATAAATCCAGGGTTACACATCAAACTTAGCTTAAGCATATAAATTTAGCACTTCAAAATACGTCATTAACACATTGCAAACTATTTAAATAAAGCATAACTTTGGCAAATCTTATAGAACATTCATATTTTACTTTGTACTCTTTTACCTTAGTTGAGGTAGAGCCCTTTTTGCTCATACTCTCAACGTCGATAATCTTACCTAATGTAATGTAGTTGCAATACCATCAGCGTCGTATATAATCGTATGTGCACGTAGATATGCCCCAAAGGCAATTATAACACTTTCCTCGGTGTCAAGATCATTTTTGTTAGTTCAAGCTTAACCCAAAACAAATAAAATTTGTAAAACACATAAAAACAACTAATTTAACAAGTAATAATAGTGGAAGCATGAGGTCGATCCTCAGGAAACCTCTTTTTACTAGCAAATTTGACTCTTGAATTCCTAATTGTGGGAAGATTTTGTTGAATTTTTAGAAACAAAGTAAAAATAAAACTAGGATTGATATGAATTTTGTAAGAGACTAATATTAGAGAGCATAAAAGTACTCTTGCTAAGATTTCAATGTAAAAGATCTTGGGGAATTATGTTGGTTAGTCTAATTCAATCATTGGCTTAATTGTACTTATGCAATTTAATTGTTCCATAACTCATTGGAGAGATGTTCTAGTGTCCCAATTAGTTAATTAACCTAAAATTGTCAATTAACCCTAATTTAGTTCTAAGATGCTTCCTAAAGACATTCCACATCAAATTCCTAAATTGCATTAATTCTAGGGTTTTCTGGGCTATGACATGCTTGAAATACTATAGAGTCCATTCAAGAATGATTTATTTGAATGTTCTAAACTAGTCATACTTTCAAGAAAACAGGAAAAAGTCCAAATTTTCATTCAAGATTTCTAGCTCTTGCACCTTCATTACAATTATGCTATAGAGTCATGTAATTTTGCATATAAAAATCTAACAAATTTGAGGTGTCAACTCATTTCTATCAAATCTTATTGAATATTAAAATCAAGAACAATCAATTACACAAGATGAAAATACAAGAAAAACCCTCAATAATTTACTAACCTAACAATTTCCCCAAGAAATAAGATTACCTAGCCGTGAAGTGGTAGATTCTTGAAGAAATTCTTTGAATCTTAAAAGAAATTGATACAATGATTGAAGAAATTATAGAAATTTCTCTCAAAACCATAAAAACTGATCCCTCAATCATAAAAATGGATCCTTCATTCGTAAAAATGATTTTTCTGCGTGAAAATGGCTAAAAAACTGCTTTTATGTCAAGGTTAATTATAGTGTTGCGATAGTGATAAGAAGCGTTGGAACGTTCCCATGCGTAGGCACACGCGTTTTTTTATCTTTCTATCAGTATCCGTAGCATTGCAATGTTGTTTTTCAGCGTTGGGACGCTGCCCTATATATCAACATTCTACCTTAACCTTTTAATAGGATAAACAATGACAGACAGAAGAAATCTACTTTTAATGATGCACAAAAGATGTCGGTTGGCAAAGAATCTACACATATTCAATTTTTTTTTTTCCTTCTTTTCTTCTTTTCCTTTGATCCATTGCTCGGTTTTGACTTCTTTGGCCATATTTTTTGTACTTTTTGCTCCAATTTAGTCCAAATTTATTGCGATGATTCCAAAATTCCTTCAAGACTATTTTACCTATAAAATTGACATATTAAACAAATCAATAGTATAAAATTGAGAGAATTATGTACTAAAATATAGTTCTTTTCAAGACCGATCAAAATACCCATAACTTAGCTATTGATCGTCTCGAACAAGTAAAATTAGAAACATGCATTCAGTCAAACAATATATGAATCACTTATTTGTTCATTCATTTGTATTATTTATATGCTCACTTGACTTACACAAATTTTGTTTTCATCTCCTTTTTCAATAGTCAAAGAAGTAATAATGCAAACGAGCAAAAAAATTAAAATTTTACCAACAAACAATTGGAACTTATTTTTTAAAAGAAAATTATTTTACTAGCAAAATCATAAAAGAAAGGAGTGCAAAGCTTTAGTTTATTTAAGAGTCGTAAGCTAGTGGAAAGGTAATATCTAACACTTAATTCCTCTTCCCCTACACTAACGGTCTAAGATATACCTAAACTTGCAAAGTGTACCGTTATACTCACGCACACAAATCTTAATTGGTATGTCTTTTACCTAGAGGGATAGCTTTCACACTCACACCATTGGAAACCTATCTTTCTTTTCTTGTGGGCCCTAACTAGACACGATGGAGGTAGCTCTTTTCACCTCTATCCATACACACATACGTTAGTGAAAGTTATGTTATTTTGCAAGTTTGCTTTATTTATTATTATTTTTTTTTATGCTAGCAATACTAATTTGTTATCACTAGGCGCTTTTTATTCCTCTTTGTCTAGACTTGCTTCTAAAACAAATTAGTTATTTTCAAGAGCAAAAGTTGTCCTATCAGGGTGACAAAGAAAATCAAGTAGAAATGACATTTTTAAAAGTCTAAGATTCTAAATAAACATAAAAACAAAGCATTCGATTTTTTATGAAATTAAAAAGAAAAGAATTTTTATTTTGAAAAATGATTCCAAAATTTTGTTTGAAAATTTTAAACTTTTTAAAATTTGGCTTGTATCTTACTAAAAAAACTGCATCATCAAAATTTCATTGATAAGAAAGAAATGATTGTGTAAAAATCAATTGAGAATATAAAACAAAATGAATGTGATTTTTTTACTTTGTATTTCTATGCATTCAATCAATCATACATTTATTCATTTATAGCAAAATGAGTAAAGAGTCATTTTATACATCTAGAAGTCATGGAGTATCTAAAAGAAATCATTATGAATCATTCTTAATATGAAAGCCATATTTCATCAAGAAGTCAAAAATTCACAATCTCAAAATAACAAAGTCATCATCAAGATATTAGAGCCATAAACATATAGTCAATATATCAAAATATCAAAATAACAAAATTTAACTCTAACTTGAGCTCAGATGCTCAAGGGTTCCAGACATGCATTTATATCATTATTATAGAGAAAAAATTTTAATAGGCTCATTTTTTTATTCCAAAAATAATAATAATAAATATAAAAAACATGCAATGTTTCCCACCCCTAACTTAACAATTGAACATTATCTTCAATGTTTAAACTCTGCATATAAGTTCAAGAACAAAAAGTAAGGAATGTAGAGAGAAATTTCCCTGGTTTTTGTGATTGATTATTATTTTGCTTGAAAGAATTCTTTGTCTTTTTTCTTTGAAATTTTTTTTCCTTGAGTTTACCTGAAAAGAAAAAGAAAAATCAATTATTCTTTCATTCTTTTATTTATTGAAAAAGTTTGTTAAGAAATGCATAAATAAGAAAAAAAAAATGAAAGTGAAAAGAAAGAGAAAATTCATCCTATTTTGCAAATTGTTAGTGTCACTTGCTCGACGATGGTGAAGAGGGAGATCATATGTACAAGAGATTAGTCAAATACAAGTCCAATTGAACTTGGTTTACATACCCTTTGTCAGACTTTAAGCCTATGCCCTTTCACCTTGAAAATTTTTCCTATTTCAAAACATCAAAATTCTTGGTCTTTTTAGGCCCTTTCTTCTTGGGATTCTTGAAACAACTATCTAAGAATTTGCTTCTCAAGAGATGGGAGAGTCTTGGACTCAATTCCTTTTAACTGCATTTTAAAAATAGAGCAAAAGTTAAAGGCCTTATTTTTGTTTTTGTTATTACAAACAAATTTCGGTTTAGAATCATGAGTTGAAGGTTCTTCTTTCAAACAATCATTGTTTTGAGATTTTAAATCTATTTTTAAAGTATCAATATTTTGGCAAAAATTGTTCGAGGAATTCAAATTATCATCTATTGAAGATTTTTCATTTTGGCAATTTTTAAGAAAAGAATTGGTTTCTTCACAGAAGTTTAGAGAAACATAAGAAGAATTTTGAGAAATCCAATCAAAGTCATAATCTATAGAAGGAACTGTCAAACAATTAAAATTTTCATACAACATGTAATCAACAACATCATCTATCTCATCGTGCAAATCAATTGAGCAAAAAGACAAATACTCTTCCGGGAATTTCATGGCATCATAAATGTTGAATGATTTTACTTCTCTATCAAATTCTACTGACAAAGACCCTTTATCTACATCAATTCTAGTTTTTTCAATTTTCATGAAGGGTCTTCCTAGTAAAATAGTAGAAGAAGGCGGAATGTAAGCTTCATCCATTTTCAAAATATAGAAATCAATGGGAAAAATCAATTCACCTACTCTTAACAAGACATCTTCAATTATGCCTAGAGGTTATATGTATGACCTATCGGCAAGTTGTATGTAAACATTAGTCTTTTGTATGCCATTCAATTTTAGGTCTTCGTAAACATGGTAAAGCATAACATTTATTGAAGCTCCTAAATCTAGCATAGAATTTGAAATGATTCTTTCTCTTATTTTGTATGGCAAAGTAAACATCCCCAGATCCCTACATTTTTTAGGCATATCTTTCTTTAACAAAGCAGAAACATTCTTGCTAACGGTTACTCCCTCCTATTCTTTCCTTTTTCTTTTCTTAATGCATAAGTCTTTTAAGAATGTAGTGTACTTAGGTATTTGTTAAATAGAATTAAGCAAAGAAGTGTTAATTTGTATCTTTTTTAACATCTCAACAAGCTCTAAGTCGGTATCTTCTCCCTTAGGTCTTGATAATCTACTAGGGAATGGTGCTTTAGATATATTAGGTTCTACTTTAGGAGGAGAATAATCACATACCTCAGGAAAAATAGGAGTCTCCTTTGGTTCACTTACCTTGCTCTCTTGTTCATTTATTATCTTTTCTTACTTATTTGAACAGGATTGAACCAGGTTTTCATCTTGAGAGGAGGAGGAAGGAATCTCCTCTCCACTCCTAAGAGTTATGGCACTTACGTTCGCGTGCTCCGGTTGGGCGGGAAGCTTTCCGGAAGACTTGCTTTCTTGCTTGCTTACACAGTTGCTAGTTGGGTTATTTGAGTCCTTAAATTGGTGAAGTCTTGCCTTGTTTCTTATTGGAAAGATTTTGTCTCCTGTTGGAGTGATTTGGTCTCTTGTTTCAATTGAATGTTGTCTTTTTGAAGTTGATGTAGTTCCTATTGAAATTTCAAAAAGTGGTCAGCTAGTGATTTTACAACTTCTTCTAAAAGACATACTTGAGGAAGATGATAAGAAGGATTGATTTCGATTTTCAAATTGTCCTTTAGATCTTCACTTGAAGTTAGAGTGATCTCTCCACCCTTGATTGTAGGTTTGCCCATGCGGATCGTACTTCCTTTGATAGTCTCCTATTGCATTCACTTGAGCTTGTGGGCAAGCTTCGGAGTTATGTCCAGCCACTCCACATGCTCCACATGTCTTAACTTGAAGGAGACCGTCTTAAGCAACCTGTGTAAAAAGAGACACAAGATTAGAGACTTGAGTTCTAAGCTACTTACCTCTTTGGATTGAGCAATGTCATAGTCAAGAGTCCTTGATTTGAAATTATGAGAATTTTCCACCATGGTGGATATGAGTTAACTAGCTTCGGTGGACATCTTGTCAGCTAGAACCTCTCCGACGGCAGCATCAATGTTGCTCCTCTCCGATGGAAGTAACCCTGAATAGAAATACTGGATAAGATATTGTTCAGAAATTTGATGATGAGGAAATGAAGTACAAAGTTATTTGTATCTTTCCCAATATTCATAAAGTGACTCTCCTACAACTTACTTAATGTCATAGATTTCTTTTCTAATATTGTGTGCCTTAGATGCAGGAAATTTTTTTCCTAAAAACTTATTTTTCAACCCATTTCATGTAGTCACGGATCCTGCCAATAAATGGTACAACCAATCATTGACCACATCCTTCAAAGAGAAGAAAAGGCTCTAAGATTAAGTTGTTCTTGGGTTACCTCATATGGGTGCATTCCATCGCATACGAGATATTCACATGTTTGTGCGGAACCTCATCGGGTTGTCCTCTAAATGTAGGCAAGAGATGAACAAGTCCCAGTTTAAGTTTGAATGGAACGATAGTTCTGGGTACATTATACACAATGGTTGTTGGTTGTAATCCGGCTCTGCAAGCTCACACAAGGTTTACTCTCTTGTTTCTCCCATAATGTTCAATTGTGTTGGTTCTTCTTCTTCTTGTCTCAACTCTTCCAATTCTCCTTTGTCTCTTCTCATTCTTTTCCTTTGTAGTCGCCTCTCCTCGTGGTCAATATCTACACAATCAAATCACAAATTACACTCCAAGAGGAGTGAGTCATGAACAAAAAGAAATTTAATCACACTAACTATTTTTGGGTCTTATTATTTCTCCTATATATTTTTTTTATTTTTTTAAAGGAATTCACAATTCAAGTACGCCAATTGCACAACTTCCCGACAACAGCACCAATTTGCTCAGTATCAAGATCGATGTCGTTGGTTTAAGCTTAACTCAAAACAAATAAAATTTGTAAAAAAACACGTGCAACAACTAAAACTAATATGTAGTATGTAACGACCCGACCCCCTAGGACTTAGGTTAGATCGTTACTAAAATAAATGCATGCATAAAATTTAAAACAACCCTCAGTTATGTTGAAATAAATGTTAATTAAACAAGAGAAGTTCAAAATACATTTATTAAATGTAATTGTTAAAACAATAATAGGGTAACCATTCATAAAGACTATTAAAAGTATATAAAAGAAATAATCTTTAATAATAAGTTTAAGACAGTAAAACTAAACATTAAGAAAAAAAAAAATAAGGACTCTAAATGTCATGATGCGGAAGCGTAAAAACTAGTCCCAGTGGCACGATCACGAATTCCGCCGCGCCATCGCCGGTGCATCTCTACCCTTACCTGAAACGTTAACATAAGAAAGAATAAGCATGAAAATACTCAATAAGTAACCCTACCACTGGGGTCAGGCTAGGCATCTATGTTCTCTAGATACCCATCTATGGCACATAAGCACATAAAACAGACAAGAGACTGAGTCCTATCCTATTGTAGTTAAGTATGCCCACAAAACTGGTGAATCCCGAAGGAAACATAAAACTGGTGAATCCCGAAGGAAACACAAACTGGTGAATCCCGAAGAAAATACAAACTGGTGAATCCCGAAGTAAACACAAAACTAGTGAGCATCTAACTAATCAATGAGGATATTCACACAGTCTCAATGTTCTAAGAATCAACACCGTACAATTCTAAAATATACATGAAATCCTTAGTACCATTGCTCCATCACATACACATAATCCTCGACAACATATTACACAATATTCATGTAAACCTTACATCATAATTCTACAACATACAAGTATGCCTCAATACCAGCAGATCAGACGTCGACATATGAAAACACATACCATCACATACTAACGATTCTGTATTTAAACAATTCAGAACTCGTGCCAGAACATACTTTGATTCAGGTCATACTATCAATCAACATGCTAACAATTTACCATGACATACACTTACCATGCTAGCATACAACTAAAGCCTGGCTCGTGGACAATTCCAATGGTAAGATTATTTACCTTAATCGAAATTCCACAGATAAACTTCAACAACCAAACGATGACCGCAATTTGAAGTAACGACCCTACCATACGAATACAACCATAAAATTTCAGTCCAACAATAATTGTGAAACCTCATATTCAAAACCACAATACCCCAAAAGCTTACCCAAGGAACTTGATTAACAACCACTCCAAAATCTCCCTCTAACAAATTCTAATTCCAATGAGCGACAACTTAGAACCTTCAAAACATGAATTAAATGAATGTTAAATCCAGTAATCAATGGGTGTCAAGAATCCTTCAAGAAATCCATCTCATAACATTGACCTTACCTAAATCCAAGATCTGTTCAAAACCAAGAGTCAGAGGCGGAAACTAGAGTTGAATGACGGCCCCGTGACAGAAACTCGAGCAGCCCGTTGGACAAATCTATGGCAGCGGACCAGCGGCGTGGGGGTTTATAGGGCTGGACGAAGGAGTGGCACGTGGCTGCGAATGACGGCTCCTCCGGTTCGGGCTCGAAGCAGGCGGCGATGACTCGGACGAACGGATCCTCCGACTGGGCGAGATCGGTGCGACTCCGAATGGCTCTTCAGCTAGGCGAGATTTGTACAACTCAGACGGACAGAAAAATGAGGGTATGAGGGAGTCACACGGCGCGGTCTGTGGTGGCCGAAGGGAGAATCGGCAGCGCAACAGATGATTGGAGTTTGGGCAATGAGAGAGGCAGTGACGGAAGAGATAACAACGAGAGTGGAGGTTCCTTTTTGCGAGAGGAAGAAGAAGATGTTTGGTTTTTAAAAAAAAAAAAAAAAAAGGGAAGAAGAAGAAGAAGAATAACTAAAAAGGAAATAGTATAATTATATTTAATTCATTTCCTTATTCCATTTTATACTATTAAATTCCTTTCCTTTTCAAAAGAAAATTAATTCATGTCATTAATTTTCAAATTGAATTTTAAAATTGAATAATTTTTACGTCAACACTTAAATTCTCGCGCTTATACTTCAAATCCAAACTTCCAAACATGCTCAATTTCCAACTAATAAAGTTACTAAAAATTATATTATTATTAAATAAAATAAAATAAAATAACGTGGGATGTTACATAGTAATAGTGGAAGCACGAGGACGATCCCAAGGAACCTTTTTTCTCTAGCAAATTTAACTATTGAATTCCTAATTATGGGGGAGTTGAATTTTTAGAAACAAAGTAAAACTAAAACTAAAACTATGATTTATATGAATTTTGTAAGAAACTAATAGTAGAGAGCATAAAAGTACTCTTGCTAAGAGTTCAATGTAAAAGATCTTGAAAAATTATGTTGGGTAGTCTAATTTAATCATTGGCTTAATTATACTTATGCAATTTAATTATTCGATAACCCATTTGAGAGATGCTCTAATGTCTCAATTAGTTAATGAACCTAAAATTGTCAATTAACCCTAATTTAGTTCTAAGATACTTCCTAAAGATATTCTACATCAAATTCCTAAATTGCATTAATTCTAGGGTTTTCTAGGCTATGACATGCTTGAAATACTATAAAGTCCATTCAAGAATGATTTATTTGACTATTCTAAACTAGTCATACTTTCAAGAAAATAGGAAAAAGTCTAAATTTCCATTCAAGATTTCTAATTCTTGCAACTTCATTATAATTATGCTATAGAGCCATGTAATTTTGCATACCAAAATATAACAAATTTGAGGTGTCAATTCATTTCTATCAGATCTTATTGAAATTAAAATCAAGAACATTCAAGAACAATCAATTACACAAGATGAAAATACAAAAAAAAACCTCAAGAATTTACTAACCTAACAATTTCCCCAAGAAAGAAGATTACTTGGCCATGAAGTGGTAGATTCTTGAAGAAATCCATTGAATCTTACAAGAAATTGACACAAGAATTGAAGAAATTACAGAACTTTCTCTCAAAATCGTAAAAGTTGATCTCTTAATCGTAAAAATGGGTCTCTCGTTCATAAAAATGATTTTTCTGCGTGAAAATGGCTGAAAATTTTCTTTTATATCAAGGTTATAGTGATACAACGGTGGTAAGAAGTGTTAAAATGCTCCCTTGCATAGCCACATGTGTTTTTCATCTTTCCACCGGTATCCATAACGCTGTAACACTGTTTTTCAGCGTTGCCACGCTTCCCTATATGAGCATTTTGCCTAAACCTTTTAATGACGGGCAAACAATGTCAAACAGTAGAAATCTGCTTTTAAACGCACAAAAGATGTCGGTTGGCAAAAAAAATACTCATATCTTTCTTTTCTTCTCTTGCTTGATCCATTGCTCGATTTTGACTTCTTTGGCCATATTTTGGGTCCTCTTTGCTCTAATTTAATCCAAATTTATTACAATGACTCCAAAATGCTCCCTGGACTATTTTACCTATAAATTTGACATATTAAGTAAATCAATAGTATAAAATTGATGGAATTATGTACTAAAATATTGTTCTTTTCAAGACCTATCACATTTTTACAGTATATTCCAAAGATACCTTCATCTCCTTCAGTGTCAAGGTCTCGGATACCTTCATCTCCTTCAGTATTAGGTTTCATCATTAGAGTACTAAAACGTGCTTTAATACTAAACATATATAATACTTGATTCTTTAAAAAAAAAATCCTTAGAAAACTTTGACATTCTAGTAGATAACATTACATAAAATATAGCATGTTAGGAACGCTCATGCTAATCAATTCATGTATAAAACATTGCATAACTTATGGTTTATAAACTTTCCTTTAAAATCATTCATACTTTTTATATATACTTGAAAACATTAGAACTTTTAACTCAACTAAAAAACATTTGTACATAATCATACTTTGAAGATATTGAAGAACATAGCTCATGCAAGCTAACTCATTGTTTACTATACTTTGAAAACATCAAACTCATATAAACTCAGACCTTGCATTTGAGTAAAACATCTTTTAGCCGTGTTAAAAAATTCATACTTTAGCTTTCTTTTAGAACCTCGATGCTTTAGGTAAAATATGGATTCTAACACTTAGTTATCATGGGGTCTATTATGCGTCCACCTCTAAGTTTTTAAGAAAACTTAACATATTTGAGTAACTAAATTCATCTAAAGCTTGTTTTGAACTCATTTATAAAACATATTATAGTTATGCATCTTTCAAACATGCTTAACTTTTAAACTAGTAAAATCATATACTTTGAAATACTTTTCGAGTTAGAAGCCAATCACACTTAGTTAGCTCCCTTCCTAGCCCTTTAAGTCTTGGGAATCCCTTAAGCTAACTCACACTCCTTCATCACACCATAGTTGGCCGCATGATCTCCTTTTGAAAGAATTACGAACAAAATAGCGGAAGCAATTTGGATAAAAAAACACTTTAATTGCACTAATTTCATGGATTAAGCATGATAGCTCATAAAAAAAAATATGGGTTTTAAGAACAACAACCTTTGTAGCTCAAAATTCTCCCTATTCACTTGATGATTTTCATCACGAACATGTCGTGAACTACTGCAAGAGTCTTTCCCACTATTCTCCAACCTTAAAGTGGATGGTGGCATCCAAATATGTGATGAATTTTGAAGAATTTTGGAGTTTGGGTGTTCTTGGTTAAAAGAAATTTGAGAGGGAATTTTAGCATTAATTCATCAAGAAATTTACCTCAAATCTCATCTTCTTTTCTTCCATTTATAGAAGAAGCTATGAATGATAGGATTATCAACAAATTGACAACAAATTTGTCAATTTGTTTGATGAAAATTATGTGGCAAAGTGTGAGTTTAAAGCGTATTTAAGCAAGGAGGTTAGTCAAATCTCCAACCAAATCTACTAACTAATAAAAAGAATTTCTTAAATTCAATTTTTTAATTTGAATTTCCCAAACCCACTTTGAATTTTTTTAAAAAAATTAAAATTAAAATTAACTTAAATAATTAATTTTAAATAAAAAAATTTAAATATTTGATTTAACATTTTAGTTAATTTAAAATATTTAATTAAACCTTTTAATTAAATAATAATAAATTGAACATTTTAATTAATTAAAAAATAATTAAACATTTTAATTAATTTAATATCAAATATTAAATTAATATTTTCACACTTAATCCCAACTTATCTCAAAAACTATATTTAAATCGAATTTAAATATTTCCCATGTTTCTTTATTGTTTAATTCATAATTAAATGACTTTTGGTTTAAGTATATCATATATAACTAACCCTAATTTCTTTAATTGAATTTGAACGTTTCAAATTTACTCATCACACTACTTTAAGGATTAACCCGATATGAGCTAGCTGGAAAACCTAATGGACCTATAGATTATGAGCTCCAACGATCTAAGTTTAACCGGCTAAACTCATTAACCTAGTTAACCAACAATCGTTAAACTACCGAGACACTTGATAACGGGCAGAAATGCACATTATCATAGTGCTAAGTTCTTAAACAATGTTGGCTTGCGTTGATAGAACATGTTAAATTATGTCCATTAAGCATCAATTTTATAATATTACGGCCGCATGCGTTCATCACATAGGAACAATTGATTTTTATGTTTTTATACATAATATGCGTTGGCGCAAGGCGAAAATTGTAATCATAGGAAATCATTGGTCAAGCGCAGCATTACCACAAGGCTTTGCGGTGATCGTGTTTGCAAACATTCGCCAGAGAAAGATTGCCGCAACTTGGTTAGCGCAACATGGTGGACGAATCTGGTGAAAGGATAATTAGTCGTGAGGGGACAGAAAGCTGATGACAGTCGAATCTGAATTAAGTTGACAGCCGCTAAGGATACAAGTACATTTAGCTTTTTGGTGACAAATATTCGATGCATCAGTAAGGGGAATTAAAGTCATCCCATCTGTGCAATCATGAGAGAGAAGCCATCGTTCACCCTGGATGTTCTATAAATACTAAGGGCAACTTTCAGAAAGGGGTTCAGCAGTTCGAAATTTCATACTTCAGTTCGCACGTCTTTATTCATAGTTTTTCTTTCGTTTTAAGGCAGACGCGAGAGAGGAAGGTGGTGCTGATAGATCGTTTCGATAAGCTTGGGAGAGCGTTGGATGCTGCCAGAACAGAGGGAGGGTCGACGCCTGCGGAAGCAAGAATATCTTTGGAACCGAATAGAAATTGACAGTGTAAAAGCCTCGATCAGCAAGGAATTGCTACCAGGCTCTCTACCTTTACCTTCCATTGTTATTTTGTACTCAAACTCATTTACAAAAATGGAATTTCAATCGCTATATCTGTTCACTCTCTGTTATTTACGCATGAGTAGCTAAATCAGTTGAATGAGTTGAGAAGCATTTAGTTAGCACAACTAGAAAATCTTCATTCTATGCGATGTATGCTTCATTCGTCCATTAGAGATACTCGGAAGGGTAGTCTAAGGACAGAATCTAGGCTTGGGAAGGTCAGGTTAAAATATAGGCTCGAAAGAGTTAGATTAGAACGCATAATCAAGAGATAGGAGCTTAGGAATAAACACTATTTATTATCAACGCATCGCATGCATCCTAGAGATAGGATATGATTGTATGCGGTCACCTTGCCTTTATGCATTTTGCATCATCGCATAGGACAATAGTAGAGACTTAGGGATAAGCTCTATGGACACTTTTGCATTCAACACATGCGTCCTAGATTTTGGAGCATTGCATTTGCATTGGAAAATGACTTGCTGTGCATGGTTGTAGCATGATCGCATAGTTTGACACATTCCCAAGTAACGCTAGCTAAAGATCTTCCCAATCCGTTCATCCGCATACTCAGTGCATCTATCACACTTCTGACTTTTCTCAAATCCGCCGCATTAGTTTATTTTTCATTAACGCAATCAACAACAAACCCACAATTAATTGAGTTACCGGTTACCGCAAAGTTTTTATAAAAATTACCATCACAATCTATTTTCACAAGTCCCTGAGTTCAACCCTGGACTTACCAGAAAACTTAGTGGAATTTACACTTGGATTCCGCTGAGGAAACTTGAGTGCACAATGTAATTTCACCATCGCATATCATCCATAATTTCACTTCATAAAATCAAGCATCAACATTCTACTAAAGTCCAGTAGCTGCACTCTTCACTATAGATATATTTATGTCCATCCCTAATCAGTAAGTCAATCTTTCATAGGTCGTAATTACAGTTGGGTCAAAATTATTGTTTTACCCCTGTAATTACTTTTTGTTCCTTAAGGTTCACTACTCCTTTAATGAACAACTGGTTTGTGATCTATCCACCAAACTGAGTTCCTTTAAAGCCAGTGAGAGGGTGGGACCCTTTGTTTAAGACCCGGAGTCAGCACTTAATGGAACAACCTTTCTACTACCTCTAGAAGCATGTAAGAGTGAATTCCATCTCGCACCTATGTTCCAAACTATCTACCTAGTCTTATCCCTGAAATTGTGGGAGGAGGGGGGGGAGAGGGTGCTTATTGAGCGCCGAACTTAGTATTGGCATTGATGCCCTAAATCTTGTAGGGTTCTATAGTTTGTAATTGTATTGTACAAGCATTTTTTTTATTTAATAAAATACGAAATGTTTTATTTGATATTTTGTAGCATTGAACCCACAAACCAATAAGCTAACATCCAAGGTTATCATCTATAGCTTAAACATGCATATAGAGACATACAGGAGGATCATGTTTAAGTGATAACCTAAATGGTTTGTAGATGGATAAGGTTGGATACCTTATCCTTGTGACACTACGAGTACAACCTGCTTTGTATATGTTATAATTATTGTAAAGTGCTATAAATGATCTGATCCTGATCATTCATGTAGAGATATATGAGTGGGGGTATTCTATATAAAGGAGTTTGTATAAGACTAGACCATGAAATGACTAGTCTCGTTATATAACGCCGTTCATAATTGAGACTTACATTTCACTAGGATGACCATAGGCAACATGACCTAAATCCTAAGTGAGTTGTAACTCATGCCTATGAGGGTGGTTCTTTTATTTGTATAAGTGAGAGTGGCTAAATTGTCGACTCAACAAGCCTACTATTTTAGGGATTCGTCTGATTGGGGAGTTAAGAACACAGCTATACAAGACGAAATTCACTCCTTCCCCAATGTCGAGGTAAGTAGATCAATTTCTCCCTTAAGGGATGATTCCGGGGCTTGAACAATGTGGCACCACACCCTCTTCTGGCTCGAGAAAGGTTTGGTCATAATTGGACTATGACTTATTGTTCATTAGAGGGATTTGTGGTATTTAAGGAGTTAGATATAACTATAGGGCAAAATGGTAATTTTAGTCTAGTTGTACTTACGAGCAATTTGTGTTGGGTCATTGCACTATTGACTGGTTATATTCAATGGACACAAAAATATATCTATAGTGCGAAGAGTGCAACCATCGGTCTTTAGCAGAGTACCCAACAGTTAATGGATGTTGAATAATTTAATTAAATGAGTTTAATTACGTTTCAATCTACAGGTCCATAAGGTCCCCTCTGTAGCTCAACAGGGATTAAATGAGAATTAGTTTTGGATTAATTTGAATTGTTCAAATTTATTGAGGAAATTAATTATATGTGATATAATTAATTTAATTTAATTCTATATGATATAATTACTATAATGTATATGATACATTATAATATAAACTTTATTTGAGAGGAAATAAATATTTGAATATGATTCAAATATTAACTATGTGAATTGGGTTCATATGATTAAATTTAGTATAAGTAGAATTTATATTAAATACCATGCATTAATGAGAGAATGAAAAATATAGGTTATATTGTATTTGATACAGTCTATGAAGTATATATATTTCATGTGAGATAAAGAATCCGTATCAAACACATATTAGATACCAATACTTCCAGATACTTCCCAGATACGTATCTGAACACGCGATTTGACGTATTTATTTCTATGCGTACCTTTTTTTAAAGAAAAAAGACAAGCAACTCATCTAATCTTTCCCAATCTAAAACTAGGCAACCTATTTAAAAAGCTCACTACTCGAGTCCAAAACTAAAATGAAAAAAATAAATAAAAGACCAAACCCTAGAATCATATAATCTTCATCTTCACATTTGAGTCTCCACAAAGTCCACCAAAATATAAACCATTTGGATATCTTCAACAATTCAATGATTCTTCGTTTATCTTCATACTTCTCCATCTAATCTGCTTCTTCTTCTTTGTAATATGAGTCACTTTTCTATTGTATTTTATTAACTATTGTACTTCAACATCTTAGATGTTGCTTTTTTTTTATTGTATTTCAGTGTTTGTATTATATTTTGTGCTATTATTATTAACTTATATGCTAAATTTATCTATATCCTAGATTTAGATAAGAAAAAGAAAATATATCTTCAATGTATCAATATCCTCGTTTTTTAGAAATATATATATTTAAAAAAATACAAAAAAAAGGTGTATCCTTAAACGTATCCGTAACTTAGTTTTTTAGAAATTGACGAATTGGCGTATCCGATCGTATCCGTATCATGTAACCGTATCTGTGTCTATGCTTCATACTTCATAGGATAAAATATTCAACTATTATATGTTATATTTGATATAACAGAAAGTTTAATATATATTATATGATAAAGTGGTTATCATATAAATATATATTAATGTTTTATTAAAATAATTTTTTCTTTTATTTATTTTCAATTTTTTAAAAAAATAATTTTGGGAGGGAGTTGTAATTCACTCCCCTTTTTCTCTCTATTAAGTGCATGAGCGGGGAAGTACAATTTTGTAGTTTTCTTATTCCATCTTTTGAGTTTTACAGATATTCATAGAGAACTGGGTGAAAAACATTTTATTTTTGATAGAAAAACTCTAAGAAAAGTTCCTAAGATCTCACATCTCTTCCTCTCAATCTCTTTCCCTCTCTTCCAAAATACCAAAAGCCCATAACTCCTTGGATTCTCATGTTAGAGAATACAAAGGAAGCTTTCGTGGTGGTGGCCAATTAGGATTTCGAGCACATTGCAATTTTGGAGAAGGAATTACATGAAGAAGATTAGATCTTCAAGGGTGAGTTTCTCCTTATCTCTATTTTCTTAATTTCTATTAGCATGTTGTAATTTAAATTAAATGCATAATTCTTCTATATTTTTCTGTAAAATTCTTGTTCTGTAAAAATTGGGATTTAGGATCGATCCATGATTTCGCTTAAGGACCTTCACCGGTTCCTTCAATTGGTATCAAAGAGGAGCTTTTTGCCCAAATTTTTCCAATTTTTAATAATGATTTTTATAGTTTCTTTGTGAGATTTTATCATTCTATATATTTATGAATGTATAGAATGATTGTTTACAATTATGGATGTTTTTGGATTGGATATAGTCTTTACAACCTTTAATTTTATAAATTTGATTTGTAAGTGCCCATGTTTTGGGCATAATTCATGTTATAAAGTCTGTATTTACTAAGTCATTCACCATCGCAAGGTACGTCCCTTAAGAAAAGTATTTAGGATAATATACACCAGATTATGTAGTACTTATGACCATAATTGACATGTTTTACTGGTAACAAAAGTTGCTAAAAGCTGGTTGCAAACAATTGCCAGGAAATGGTACGTGTTAGGGGAAGAGGCAGTCACAAGATTACCAGAAGAGAGCACGTTCCTGAAAGGCAGAATCTTATGGTTCAAGATCAAAATCCAGTTTAGGATCAACACCCACATGGTGAGGATCTGCAAATTCAAGATTCGCAAGTTCAGGATCCTTCAGTACCAAAAGATCTCTTGCCGCCTAGAGCTTTTGCACTATGTGTTATGGGAACCAGTATGTGGGCCTTGAACAGAAGAATTCGAGTAGACCTCACCAACAACAAGGTTGTGTTTACTCAATAACCCTGCAGGAGGCTGAGAATTCAGGCACTGTTGTGATAGGTACACTCCCGATCTTGGGACACCATGCGTTGGTATTGTTTGATTCTGAATCATCTCGTTCATTTATATTATCAATATTTGATAAACATGCCATGTTGGAATTAGAGCTTTTGTGCTATGTGTTATCAGTATCCACTCCGTCTAGAGAAATTATTTTAGCAAAAGAAAAGATAAAAGTATGTCAGATTGAAGTAGCGAGTCTTACACTAAATGTGACTTTAATAGTCTTGGACATGCGTGATTTTGATGTGATTTTGGGCATGGATTGGCTAATTGATAATCATGCCAGTATAGACTGCTCTCGCAAGGAGGTTATTTCTAACCCTCCTGCAGAAGCCAGATTTAAGTTTAAAGGGGTTGGAACCGTGGTCCTGCCCAAAGTAATTTCAACTATGAAAACCAAAAGGTTGCTTAACCAAGGTACCTGGAGTATCTTGGCCAGTGTTGTTAACACTAGAGAGCTTTAAGTCTTCTTTGAAGAAAATCAAATACAAGGATTTCCATGAACAGCGGAATGATCTTTCCAAATTTCAATCGTATATGAACATTACAATTATAATAAAAAAGGGAAACATACGGCTATGCAAAATACAGAAATTATAACATGTTATACAAAAGATCAAGGACAAGAATCAACACACTTTTGTAGACTCATCTTCAAGATCCTTGATCATGAACGCTCAAACACCGCAACACAGCAACCCACGAACATTCGTCCAACACGACCACTATACTGCACGAACATCGTGCACTCGAACTAAGCGATCGCCAAGGTCACAAACATCCTGAACACCACGAACAACCTCCACAGAACCTTGATAGTGTCGAATTGAGTATGACACCACCAAGAAGGTTACTTTGGTATTCTCGGTTTTAGAATTCAGAGGATGGGCTCTGTGTGGACTTGGTTTGAGGCAAAAAACCGGAGGAATCACAATCGTGTAAACGATTGAACAAGTGGGAGATGGAACAACCTATCATATAGGTCAATGCCCAATCGTTTAGGAAAAGCTATGCGATCGTCTAGCAAAAGCTATGCAATCGTTTAGCTCATCACTTAGCTGTGTTTCTATCGCCTAAGAACACTCCATGATCATTTAGCTAATTCCAAGTTGTCACTTAGTAAATCTAATTTACTTGACAACTATCCATGAGAATTTTCCGAGATTGAAAATCTCAAAAAAAAAAATTTCAAAAATTTTCTCTTACCAAAATTAGGAAAACATTTTTCCTTTTATCTCACGGTTATCATGTAACCACCAATAACCTCCCACTCAATTGGTTATTAGAGAAAAAGAAATAATTATCCAATAATTAATATTATTATAGATATAAATGATAACTAACTTACCATAATATATTTATAACCTATAGTTTTCATATTTCATCTCATGAAACATACAAACCATAGCTCTTTTTCTATTTCATGGCACTTAATGTAAATCTCATTTACATTAATCCTCCATTAGATGTATCTCATACATCATACCGATCGTATCATATATAATCAAATTACCTCTTCAATTTGAACATTTAAAATCAACACCAAGAACTGATCCTCAACTTGAATCTATCGAGCTACCAAGGGGATCTTGTGGACCTGTAGCTCAAAGCTCTAACGGTACGTGAATAACTGACTAAACTCTTTAGTCACGGGATCCATCATCTGTTAACTGCCAGGCACTCCACTAAAGACTAACAGCTGAATTCTCCTTACCATAGATATATTATGTGTCCATCTTAATCAATCAGTAGTGCGACAACCCTTCATAGATCGCTCATAAGTATAACTCGACCAATAACCGTTATGTCCCTGTAGTTACATTTAACTCCTTAAGTACCACTGAATCTTCTAATGAACATAAGTCATAGTCCTACTATGACTGAGTCCTCTTTTCCAAAGAGAAGTTGTGGCCATTATGTTCAAGCCCTAAAATCAGCCCTTAAGGGAGCAATTTCTCTACTTACCCCTGCTTCGGGGAAGGAGTGAATTCCATCTTGTGTAATTGAGTTCCCAGCTCCTAGATCAGATAAGTCTCCAAAAAGGTAGGCATGTTAAATTTGGCCACTCTCGCCCATACTAATCAAAGAACCATCCTCAAAGGCAAGAGTTCTCAAAACACTCAGGATTGAGGTCGTGTCATCTATGGTTGTTTAGGTGAGATGTATGTCTCTAGTATCAACGACATTTTATACAGAGTCTAGTCATCTCATGGTCCGGTCTTATACAAACTCTTTGTATAGGACACCTCGCTCGCATGTCTCCACATGAAGGGTCAGAATCTTCCATCTGTAGTAGTTTACAACACTTGAACCTCTATAAAGCAGGCCATATCCATAGTGTCACCAGAATCAAGTATCCCATCTTAATCCTTATACTACATACGTATTTAGGTTATCACTTAAGGCATGATACATTTGTATATCTCATATACATGCTTAAGTTTACATAAGATAACCATGGAGCTTCTTTTATTGGACATGAATAAATGCCAGAATGAAATAACGGTTATTTTATTCATAAAAAAATGTGTATAATTACAAACAACGAAACTCCGAGAGAATTAAGACATCAATCCCAACATTCTTAACTTCAGAGCCAGTAGTGAGAGACTACTCAGATGTTTTTCCAAAGGATCTCCCAGGTTTGCCATCACATTGGAAGATAGATTTTGCTATCAAGTTGGAGTCAGGCACAACTCCTATCTCGAAAGCTTCGTACATAATGGCTCCATCAGAATTGAAGGAGCTCAAGGTTTAGTTGCAAGAGTTGTTGGATAAGGGTTTCATCCGCTCTAGTGTGTCACCGTGGGGTGCACCAGTACTTTTTGTGAAAAAGAAAGATGGATATTTGCGTCTTTGCATTGACTACAGGGAGTTGAATATGGTGACTATAAAAAATAAGTATCCATTCCCCAGGATTGACGACTTGTTTGACCAGTTGCAAGGAGCTACAGTGTTTTCCAAGATTGATCTTTGGTCAGGTTATCATCAGTTGAGGATAAAGGATAGTGATATTCCTAAGACAGCTTTTCGTTTGAGGTATGGGCATTATGAGTTTATCGAGATGTCGTTTGGTTTAATTAATGCTTCTGCAGTATTTATGGACCTGATGAATAGGATGTTCAATGAATTCCTTGACACCTTTATGATAGTTTTCATAGATGATATTTTGGTTTATTCCAAGACAGAGACAGAACATGAGAAGCATTTATGAAAGGTTTTAGAGACTGAGGGTGCAAAATTTATATGCTAAGTTTTCCAATTGTGAGTTTTGGTTGGGAAAAGTGTCCTTTCTAGGGCATGTGGTGTCAAAGAAAGGTGTATCTGTTGACCCCACAAAAATTGAGGCAGTTACGAGTTGGTCTCGCCCTACCATAGTCAGTTAGGTGCGCAGTTTCTTGGGGTTGACGGGCTACTATCATCGTTTTGTGATGGATTTTTCTCGCATAGCCACTCCTCTGACTCAGTTGACTCGAAAAGGAGCTTCCTTTCTTTGGAGTAAGGCTTGTGAAGATAGTTTTCAGGATCTCAAGTAGAAGTTGGTTACTGCTCCAATTCTCACCGTACCGGATGGAACGGGTGGTTTGTTATTTATAGTGACGCCTCCAAGAAAAGGTTGGGGTGTGTGCTTATGCAGCAAGGTAAGGTAGTTGCTTATGCCTCTCATCAGGTAAAGAACCATGAACGAAACTACCCCATACATGATTTGGAATTGGCAGTAGTGGTTTTTGCCTTAAAAATCTGGAGAAATTACTTGTATGGAGAGAAGATACAGATTTTCGCCGACCATAAAACTTTAAAGTACTTCTTCACTCAGAAGGAGTTAAACATGAGACATCGTAGGTGGTTAGAGTTGGTGAAGGATTATGATTGTGAGATTCTGTACCACCCAGGAAAGGCAAATGTAGTGGCAGATGCTCTAAGTAGGAAAGTAGCCCATTTAGCGGCCCTTATTACAAAATAGACTCAGTTATGCAAGGACCTTGGTGTTGGGTTTATGTCCCAAAAACTCGCAGTTTGTAAAATGATAAACATTTTCTATTATCAATATACTTGTTTTGATCTCATAAATTGTATGAAAGTCTAAATCCAATAAACTAAGACCCATGACTATTATATGAGTACTTGAACTTTATGTGGAGACTAAGAGTGGATCGGGTTCGAGTAAATAGTCAAAATGATCTATGGTACATGAATGAGGTTGGGTACCTTATTTTGGTAACACCATTGGATGTGGCCTACTCTATAGTTGTTACAAAGAGTTGTAAAGTGCTACATACGATGTGATTCTAATTCGTACATGTTATGACATGAGGAGTGGGAGCGTCCTATGCAATGAGTTTACATAAGATCAGGACCAAGAAATAAGTCACTCTTACTTTATAACGTTGTTTACTATTTAAGACTGACTATTTCACCTAGATGGCCTAGGTAACTCGATCTTAATCCTAAGCTAACTATGAACTCCTGTTTATTTGGGATTGCCCTTAAATTTGCATAGTTGAAGGTTGTCTCAACAGCGCCAACTCAATAAGATTCCCATTTCAGGAGTAAGACTGGATAGATAGTTGACAACATAGGGTGCAAAATGAAGTTCACGCCTACCCGATTTAGGGATAGGAGAAAGGTTATTCTCTCAAGTACTGAATCTAGGTCTTGAACAAGGGGTCTCACCCTCTCAGTGGGCTGAAAGAGTTTGGTTTAGTGATTGGATCACAAACTAATTATTCATTAGAGGATCAGTAGGGACTTAAGGAATAAGACGTAATCTCGGGGGTAAAACAGATATTTGACCCAGTCGTTATTACGAATAACCTGTGAAGGGTCGGCTTGCTTATTATGGATAAATCATGTGGACATAATATATCTACAGTGAGGGGAGTGCAACTATGGGCTTTAGTGGAGTGACCCATTAGTTAACGAATAGAGATTAATTTGGTCTAATGAGTTTAACCAATTTATCTCGGATCATTGGAGTCCATGATCTGTAGGTCCACGAAGTCCCCCTACTAGCTCATAACAGACTAGCTCTAGAATAGCGTGATAAGTTAACTTGCAACGTTCAAATTAGAATTAAGGGAATTAGTAATTATATGAGATAAAATTACATGTTTAATTTAAGAATTAAACGGAATAGGAGAATTTATATATTTAAATATGATTTAAATATATAAAGATGGATATGTGTTAAAATTAATTTAATATTTGATATTAAATTAATTAAGTTTTATTTAATAATTAGTTTATGAAATTAATTAAATTTTCATTTTTAAAATCAAAATAGATTTTATAAAATCAAATTTTGATTTTTGAGATAATATTGAAAAGGAAAAGACAAAACACACAAAATGGAAAAAGAGGTTTTTCCATTATCCATCTTTGAAGTAACTCACACAAAATGCAGTTTCCTTGCCTTGTCTTCTCCAAGCATGAGCTGCAACTCATGCAAGTCTCTCCTTTGCATGTTTATCTGCAATATAATGAAGATATTGGAGTGAAAATCAGGCATGCAATCTATAGAGATTTTGAAAGAAAATTGGTTTGAAGAAAGAGTTCTTCAGCTAGTTTTCTACAGTGGGCATTTCTTCTTCTACCCTTGATTCAAGTTTGTTTTGAGTCTCACAACTCAATCGAGAACACCAAAAGAGTAGTGGGGAAAATTTTAAGGTGGTCTACAACAATATTTGGAGAAAATAGCAGCTGGTGAAGGAGCTTTAAAGAAGTTCTACAAGAGGTATGTCTTGAAACTCACTTGTTTCTGCAAAACCATGCTTTATATTTTGCCAAAATTAGTGAATTTGAGTGCTTAGATGATCCTTGTGCTTTCGCTATTACTGATACAATCTTACACTTGAATGGGCTGAGATTGCATTAGTAGTGGGGGGAAATCACTGCACAATTGGCACAGTTATTGGTGCAACCGAGTATGAGACAGAGAATTATTAATGCTCAGCGAAGTGATCCTTACCTGGTTGAAAAAGTGAAAAAGGTGGATTTAGGACAGGGTGGTGAGTGCTCCATGTCTGCAGATAATGGTCTTCTTTATCGAAGACGCCTATGCATACCAGCAGACAGTGACCTCAAGAACAATCTGTTGTTGGAAGCTCATAGTTCCCCATTTTCAATACATCCTGCCAGTACCAAGATGTACCAGAACTTGAAACGTTGTTACTGGTGGAATGACATGAAAAGGAAGGTAGCAGAGCAGGCTTGTTGCAACATTTGGATGTACTGTAGTGGAAATGGGAGAGTGTGTCTATGGACTTCATTAAAGGCTTGTCGTGAACAGCAAGGGGTTTTACAGCGATTTGGGTTGTAGTAGACAGACTCACTAAGTTAGCTCATTTTCTTCCATAGAAGTCTACTTTTTCGGTGAGTAAATGGGCGCAGTTATACATGAAAGAGGTAGTGAGGTTGCATGGCGTACCTGTATCCATTGTGTCAGATAGAGACCCTCGTTTTACATCTAGTTTTTGGAAGAGTCTCCAATCAACGTTGAATACTCGATTGGATTTTAGTACAGCCTTTCACCCATAGACAGATGGTCAGACAGAGCGTTTAAACTAGACACTGGAGGATATGTTGCACGCTTGTACGTTAGAGTTTTCAAGAAGTTGGGACTCCCACCTGCATTTGATGGAGTTCACATATAATAATAGATACCAGGCTACTATTGGCATGTCTCCGTTTGAAGGCCCTTTATGGGAAGAGTTGTAGGTCTTCTATATGCTGGGATGAGGTTGGTAAACGAAAATTGCTAGGACCTAAGCTAGTACAGACCCTGAATGAGGCAATACAAAAGATTAGGGCACATATGCAAGCAGCCCAGAGCAGAGAAAAGTTATGTTGATATTGGGCATAAAGACAGAGTTTGAAACTAGTGACAAAGGGTTCTTGAAGGTGGTTACCATGAAAGGTGTTCTGAGGTTTGGAAGAAAGGGAAAGCTAAGTCCACGGTTTATTAGGCCTTACGAGATCTTGGAGCGAATTGGCCCTGTGGCTTATCGGTTAACAACGCCACCGTCTCTTTCTACAGTTCATAATATTTTTCATGTCTCCCTATTAAGAAATATGTAGTAGATCAGTCTCATGTAATAGATTATGAACCATTGCAGTTGAATGAGAACTTAAGTTATGAAGAAAGGCCTACTCGAATTCTCGCCAGAGAGATGAAGACTTTACGCAATAGGGATATAGCACTTGTGAAGATTTCGTGGCAAAATCACCAGTTCAAGGAGGCTACATAGGAGTGAGAGGAGGAGATGAGAGTTCAGTACCTCGAGCTTTTCCAAGAATGAACTTTGGAGGACAAAAGTTCTTTGAGGAGGGTAGAATGTGACATTCCAAATTTGTTCATCATTAAATTCAGTATTTTGTAGTAATTGAGAATATTTTGGATTTTGGAGGTTAAATTGAATTACTATAAAAGGATGATTCAATTTAAATTCTTGCTTAGGGAAGAATTTTGGAATTTAATTTTGATTAAAGGAAAAAATTGGGATTTATGTGTAATTGTTTAAATTTTAATTTAATTTGAGAAAATTGAATTAGAATTTGGAGTTTTGAGTTTTGAGTTCTTTTTGTACTTTCTAGACAAGATAATTAAATTAAATCGATTAATTGTGATAATTAGTTTAAAGTATTCTTCCCAAATAGGATTTGGATATCTGGATTTTTTAGAAGGAAAAGGAAAGGGTTTAAGTTGCTTTAAATAGGTGAGTTGGGTTAAGATTTATTTATGAGTTTTTTTTTAAAAAAAAAAAAGAGAGAGAGATTCACTTCACGTGCACCAGATCCCCCCTTCTCATTTTTTGTCCTTTTTCTGTGCGCGTGCCCTAGCCACCTGAAGTCGCTGTCGGGCTTCAATTGAATGCCACCACCACCGAGCGTCATGGTCGCCATTGCATCCCAGACCGCCGCAGTTCGCTCGCAACGATCACCTGTCAACTTCGCAATGCGTTTTCATTCAAGCCAAGTGCAGTCTCATCTATCGTCGTCGCCTATTAGTTCGATCGTCCGGCTGTTGGGAATGATGCCTTAAACTCTTGTATCCTGTAGTTTGTAAACACGATTTTGAACAAACACTTGTGATGTATAATATATGATATTTTCTTCATTTATTGTCTATGAACATTTGATGTTTTATTGGCTTTACCATAAACCAATAAACTAAAATCCTTGGTTGTCGTTTGTAACTTAAGCACGTATGTGGAGACATACAAATGGATCATGTCTTAAGTGAAAACTAAAATGGTCTGTAGTATATGGATATAGGAGCGAAACTTTATTCTGGTAAAGTTACAAATGCGGCCCACTTTGTAGAATAGTTACAAGTATTGTGACTTGCTATAGATGATCTGATCCTGATCATTCATGTAGAGACATGCAAGCAGGGGCATCCTATACAAAGGAATTTGTATAAGACCAGACCATGAAGTGTTATATTCTCGTTATATAACGTCATTCATGACAGAGACTTCACTTCACTAGGATGACCATAGGTAACATAACCTCAATCCTGAGTGAGTTGGGAACTTCTGCCTTTGAGGGCGGTCCTTTGTTTTGCATGGGTGCGAGTGGCCAGATCGCTGACTAATACCTACCACTTTGGGGATTCGTCTGATTTCGGAGCTGGGAACTCAACTACACAAGATGGCACTCCTTCCCTGAAGTAGGGGTAATTAGATAGATTGCTCCCTTAAGGGCTGATTCCGGGCTTGAACGATATGGCGCCACACACCTTCTCATGACCTGAGAGGTGTCCACACATAGTAAGACTATGTTGTATTGTTCATTAGAGGGATCAGTGGTACTTAAGAAGTTAGATATAACTACAGGGGCAAAACGGTAAATTCATCCAGGTGTACTTACAAGCATCATTGAAAGGTTATCGTACTGTTGATTGGTTATATCTGATGGACACAGAAATATATCTATGGTGAGAAGAGTTCAGCTCTCGGTCTTTAATGGAATGTCTCGCAGTTAATGGATGGTAGTCCAAATTATTGGAATCTTAAGTAGAAATTTGGATAAAATCAACATTTTTTTTTCCTTTTTTTGGTAGTCCAAATTTTCTTATTTTCAAAGTAAACATTTATGCATGCATATAGTAACGACTCTATTAGTTGTCTTAGAAAATTAGATCGTTATAGTTACTTTCATCTAATTTTGAGTTTGTGAAATATTTAATTAAATTAAATCAATGCTAACATTACATATTATTATTATTATTATTATTATTACCAATTTCCGTCGGTCATTATCCTAAAAATAAGAACGTCGTTTCTTTCCCCTAATTTTGGGAAGCTGAAATATCTGAAATTTTGACCTTTCCAGTTTTCTGTGCACAGAAATCGCTGGGTTACGGCGACGGGCTGAAGGAAGAAGCTCATGGCGGGAGAAGAGGTTGCTGGTCCGGCAGGCCCTAAGGTTCTCCGTCTCCTCTATTTCGCCGGCGCCGGATGTAATTCTTCGATTCACCTCTTTTATTTTCTGTTTTCGATTATGTGTTCTCCTATTCAGTTTATCATTCCATTCCATTATGTTATTCAGTCATTTTCACCATCGCGATAAACAAGTGGCGGGAGATCGAGCGTAATTCTCTGTTGGAACAACAGCAGAAGCAGCGGTTGAATCATCAATTGTCGGAATCTCGTAATGATTCGGTGCAGAAAGTCGTCGAGTGATCTTAGGTTAGTTTGTTATATTCTTGAATTTCTCAGGTTACATCGCTATTACGATATTAGGATAATGTTGTTGGATTCATAATTGATCATCCTGTGATTATAACTCTGGTGTGAGGTCTACCCCTTTTCTACGGATCACGACTCTGCTTACTTTCTGTAGCAATAATGAAAGCGGCAAACCCTTTTGATGATGTAGCTTTATCAACTATCGCCTATTAGAAGAGAAAGGTGTAGTGATTACACTAATTGAGTGCAAACATATTGAAAGTGTCATTGATGACTGAGGGGAAAACAAGGGGGAAGAAACAAACCTCTTTGAGATTAGAATTGTAAAGAAGAAGTAAGTGGGCCGTAACCAAAAAAGAATGGATAAAAATGGTTACCTATCTTTGACTTCTGTCTTATGAATTGTGATTGAGGTGTGCAATATGTATTGTCTTTTGTGATACAGTAGAGAAAAGGGAAACACAAACATATTGAGGAAGAGAATAAGCTCTCAGTCTGGCACACTAAGGCCGAATATTTCATATATATAGCTAGGTTTAAATGGTTACAAGATAGTTGTAAATCAAGACTAAACAAATAAATAATAAACCAAATTCAGATCATCTAAGCAGAATATAAAAAGGGCTTGATTGATAATTTAGTCTAGCTAACATCTTTACAATTTAACATGCGTATTGGCACCTTGAATTGTGGGATTCTGGCCCTTACACAGAGTGGTTCAGGCTTGTATCTGTTGTTGACTTGAAAAATGCTGTTGTAATTACACAACCAAGTGCAGCGCAGCATGATAAGCATGTTCTTTTATGCAGACTAGGCTAGCAGTAGTATTTGTTTTTTTCTGTCTTGTTCTTGATTTCCGTCTTTATCATATTGAGGATGAGCCAGAGAGGACATTATTTGAAAGAGAAAAAATAGTTGAAGTAATTAACTTAAGAATACAGCAGAAGTTATTGACTTTCTAGCTAGTAAACGAGGGATTTTTCTTTTGTGCAAGAGATTGGGCAAGTTTTGGACTTCTAGTTCATTCATTTGATGTATACCCCTTGGATTCAAATACCGTATTGTCTCATCTCAAAACAAAAGGGTGTGTAGTTGACTTTTTTGAGTGGCTATCCTGTCCCTTAGTTCTAATAATTTCCTTCAATTTTAAGATAATGCTTTCAAAAATGAGGCCTTAAGCATTTTCGTAGACTTTGTTGCGATAGCAACTAAAGTTTGTATAATGAAAGACTAGCTTATCCAAATTACTGTTCTAGAATATTTTATACTTCACCAAAACATCCTTCTAGGCACATCTGCATTAGTATGTCCTTTTCAATTCAAAAAGTGTCATGATAATTATTTTTATAATCAAAGCTTTAATGCTTTTGTGCTTGATGTGGATATCTTTCGGTGACAGTCATTTTATGGTCATTTGCTTAGTTCCATTACAAAGCTACATCTGCCAGAAATCCTTTGGACTTACATATTTAATTATAATTCATTTCTAGTGGAGGAATTATTGTTCTACACTCTAAATTTTATCACTAATATAACTTATTTTCTTTAAAATAAAAGAAATGGAAGGTATCCCAGAACCTACAAAGGACAGTTAATGTTCTCCTGTTTTATGCAAAATACGTAGATTTAATACTTAATTCAAGGCCCTTATTTTCCCTTTTAAGCTAATCCTTAGTGTTTACATGTCAGGGGTGCTGCTCAAGGATCTTAAGATGCTTTCAGCTCATCAGTTAAGTCCCTCACTTTCCACAAGATTTATCGTCATTGTTAAAACTTAAAAGTACATGTAGGATTTATCTATGTTTTTTAGCTGTGCTGCTGGGTAGATTTGAGCCAACACCAAGGAAATGATGTCTCTGTTAATAGTACTGTGTTTTCCTTCGTCCCTAATCCAGCCATCTCTTCTGTCTCTAATCTCTTTTATATGTACAAGTTCATCATGCTCTAAAGGAAACATCATTTTCAACTTGTACTACCAAAAGCGTTTCTAGTATTAATTTCTCCTTTGCTACCTGTTGGCCAGTTTTGAAGTTCATTTCTAATTGTCGTCTATGTTCTTTTTTTCTTGGGGAAAAAGGAACAATTCATTGATATTTTTTAAATCATTCATCCATATTTTAAAACAAGTTTCAAATTTTAACTTTCTTTTAATACCCAGAAAGAGTAGTAAATTTTCTAACATTGTTTTAGATTACATGAATTAATTCTCACGTGTCAGAAGATGAATCTCATATGTTCTTAGAAAGTAGTAAAAAACATGATACTGTGGTTCTGAATAACAATTAAGTCTTTGTTTTGCATAATTCTTGAAAGTTATTCTAAAAAAAATGTCATCTATTAAACTTCCATATGCATGTTGAATAGTGTTTGATTTGGAGCAAGAGTGGATTTAGTATGAGTCCGGGGGGCTTGAGCCACTCCTCAACTCTATGTTCTTTATAATATATACAACAAAACTAACACGGTATTATAACCACTAGTTAGTCCAGTGGTAAATTTGTCTTCCAACTCCCTTTAGATCTAGGTTAAAGTTTCACTCATTACGTTTATTTTTGCTAAATAATATAGTCTCCCATCAACCAAATTTCTGGATTTGGATTTAAGTGATTAATATAAGTTCACTTTTTGAAGAAGGATATGTCTGTATTATTGTCCATCACCCCCCCCCCCTCCCGAGGCAGATGCATCTGTATCGTTTGCTTTGAAAAAAAAGACCTTTTTCTTGAATGATGGTGAATTTTGGAGATTTATTGATGTTAATTAAGCAATCAATATTAAACTATGCAAAGACATGCACTAGTCTTAAAATCCCTATAAATTCTGAATTGAAACATGATAGGACATCAACATTATTATTTTTATTTTATTTAATAATTTTGTGTAATTTTGTTGTTTTAAAATTTCATTCTTTTTATCACGTATTAAGTAGAGCATATTTGTAATTTTGTTATGATTGATAATGCGGCATTAGAGTTTCACTCGAATGTTATCTAAAGTATTATTGTGGATTACGATGATTAAGTTTTAGTCTTTTAGCTTTTTCTTTCAAGTTTTGGCAAGAGTTTAATTTTTTGCAATTCATGTGTTGATTTGTATGCCAAAAATATTTAAATAGTATCATGTGAAGTGTCTGAAATCTTGAGCGAAGGAATATGTTATTGTCTCAAGGACTTTGATCTCAAAGCAATTTCATGTCTTAACCCAAGAAATTGAATCGATATACATATCAAACCACCTCTCATGATACTTAGATTTTAAGTCTAAGATTTGGATAACCTAAATTGAAGATTAGATGAAATAATCTCCATAAACTTCTGTGTGCTTACAACAATCCCTCAAGTGTAAAAAATCTAGCTACTCATAATCAAAACATAATCAAAAAGTCGCGAAATTTTCCATAAAAAATAACTCTTAAATAGGGAAGGGAAAGAAGAAGATATATATGTTTTCATGTTGATTTTTAAGACCAGCTCAATCACCATGAACCTGAGCCAAGCATCATCTATTTTCTAATATAGTTTTGAATTGAAAAGACATTTAATGACAATTACTATTCAGTCCAAACTTATCCCAAAGACATGATTTGTGAATGTCCCAACCAATCTAAAAAAAACCGATATTCGAAGTCTCGTTATAGAACCCACAACAAAAATTATCTAAATTTATTCTTTGCAAGATCCTCCCTTGATTACTTTTACTAGAATTTTGGTTAATTTTTTTATAGCAAATATCAATTTATACCCCTGAATTTTTTAGGTATGTCAATTTTACTAAATAAACTAATAATTGTATCAATTTAAATTTTGAATTTGGGGGTTATATCAAGAACTTCGAGAGTTGTATCAATTTAAATCACAAACTAATAATTGTATCAATTTAAACATAATAGAGTTTAAATTGATATAATTATGAAAATTCATGACATAAATAGATGCACTTATAAAAGTTCAAAGTTTAAATTGATATAACTCTCAAGTTTAGGGGTATAATATTGATTTCAATATTTTTTCAATATCTTCTACAACTTACCAATATGTGGGTGGGGATTGAAATTTTTAACCACTTGAACAATAGTTCGTATTCTTATGCCAGTTGAGTTATGTTTTCGTTGGTTTGTACATCAATCTTTTAGCTTTAATTTCAATTTTCTTAGGTCTCCTTTACATACAAGTGAAATGAGGAATAGTTGTAACAGAAAAAACAATAAGGAAACAAAATAGCAACTGAAATGAAAATTGATCAAAATAAAATCAATTAGAATGAGAATGTTACTCTTAGGATGATTATTTACTAATCTCTCACATCTCATATATAATTTCGGTTTAACCTTTTTCTAAGACTATAACTTGCAAGTATTGGTCATACTGATTTTTTTCCTCTCTTTTTTCTCTTTTAATTTAGGAATTGGTTCTAAAATTTAAAAATTAAAAAAAAAAAAATCTGATAGAAAAAATGTGAAACTATTTACCGAAATAACAAAAAAAATCACTATAAAGTCTATCAACATTTATCAGTGACTTCTATCAGTTTCTATCATGATAGACACAGATAGACTTCTATTAGTTTCTATCCAAGGAAATTAAAATTTTGTTATTTTGTATAAATAATTTTCCTTACTTTTCTATTTTTGAAAATTCTCAAAAAATATATATATATATATATATATTAACATCCAACTCACATTAATCTTATTTCATATATAGTGACTTTAATATCTTTCAATCGTACATACATAATCAGAATAAAGAGCGATTAGAATGAAATCAATCAGAATAAAGTCAATTGGAACAAAATCGATCATACTTCATAATGAGAATCTTATTCTGATGTAATTTACTTGGAGTTTAATAAGATCGGAACTAAAAAATCATTCATAAAGTTAGACTATGAAACATATATATATATATATTGTCAGAAATAAATATATTATAATTACTTAAAGGTTACGTCATTGACACATTAAATCATTATTAAATGATATCTCGTAGAACTTTTTATTTTATTTTCTCCTACAAAAATTTAATTTTATTTAATATTAACAAATAATAATTAACTAGAAAAAGAATTGCATCAACTAAAATGGTAAAAACAAAATTTTTGTAGATCAGTTTTGTTTTATCTGTATCTTATCTAATGCAAATATTATATTTTAATTAGTCGTATAATTGAAAATCAAATATAGTTTTTATAGAGGCAGATGCAAAATATCAATAAAACCTATAGTATTGACATATATAAATAATTTGTAAATATAACAAAATTTAAATTCAACAATCAAAGTCTATTTCAATCGCTAATAGAAGTCTATTAGTGATAGAATCCTTTAATGAAAGATTTTGTTATATTTATAATTTTTTAAAAATATTGATATACGTTTTAACCTAAAAGTACTATCCATTATCTAATTGTTTAAAAAAAAAAAAAAAAATTAAACAATTTGTGCCCTGAAAGATATTTTGATATCCTATAGGAGTAAAATCGTAAAAGTAAAAAAAAAAAAGGTTAAAAGAACTTACAAAATAAGGAATGCGAATAAAGGATGCAATTCAGATATTTTTTTTTATAAAAGAGAAATGAGATTTTTTTTCAGTGTTAAAAAAAAACAGACAACCAAATAGACAACCATCCCGAACAAAACTACATTTTTGAAGATCGGAAGACTCTTGGTTCTCCATTTTTTTTTAATCAATTGATTCTCCAAAGCTTTATGCTCTATAGCGTGCGCCAACGCATTTTATTTGCGATGAATATGAGAGAAGAAGATAATTCTCATTTCAATATCTCGAGCCTTTATCATATCAATAAAGAAAGAGACTTAAAAAATATCAAGTGGGCCATCTTTCAAAAGTTTCATAACCTCCAAACAATCATATTCAACTAAGATATTCGAAATATTAAGTGATGAAATACTTTCACATCCGAGACATATGGTCATTGCTTCAAAAATCTTCATTTCACTATAACAAGGAATGAACTTCATACCAGCAAGAATAAATGACCTAGATGATCTCGAAGCACCCATCTTAGATTGCTTAACTTGGTGACGGGACTCCCAACAGCATTAGTATTTAGCTTCTATAACAACATGTAGGAGGATACGACCTAATTAGAGCACGATTTCCTGTGGGACACTAAAGAAAAAGAACAACTCTTTGACATAATATAACAAAATTGACAATTTAAATGCGGATAAATATTTTGGGGAAGATTTCAATTTATACCCCTAAATTTTAGGAATGGTATCAATTTAAACCATAAACTAATAATTGTATCCCTTTAAATCATAAACTTTGGCAAATGTATCAATTTACGTCATCTATGTTTTGCTTGGGAAATCAACGTGAGAAATTTACAATCATATCAATTAAAGCCTCAAACTTTCATAAATAAATTAATTTAGAGTTTTATTCATAATTTTCATTGAGAATCATCCATACATTTATTTTAATCGTCCATTTTGTGAAACCGACATTTGAAAAAATCTATACACATTTGAGAATCAATACATGGATGATTTTGAAACGTAGTTGTAATGAAAAATTTGAGTTGATTGACATATGAAAAGTTATGAGTTTGATTGACTCAAATCATAAGTTCCACACAATATTAGATCAAAATCTAGAAGATGATGTAAATTTAATTTATTTATAAAGGTTTAGAATTTAAAGTGATACAATTATTAGAACTTTAAATTGATTAAAAAAAATCTTCAAAATTTAGGAATATAAATAGATATTTATTCAATATTCTATGATCTGAAAAGTAGAAAACTTTAAATAAAAAAAAGACTGTGGAACTCAATAAAGAATACAAATAATGGATGTGATTTGTGAATGAGATTGTTGAAGATTTTTTTTTTTTTTCTATTTTTCAGAAAAGGAAATGAGATTGTCAATAGAGCGATATTAAATATTTATAAATAAAAATATTGTCAAATTGATTAAAAACTGAATATCTTTTCGATCACTTTTGGAGAGGAGGAAAAAAAAAACCCGAATCTCTTTAAATAATTCAAATGTAAATAAAGATACAAATTTTAAAAAGAAAAAAAAATCCGTTAAAAAATGCGCATCCGGGGAATCGAACCCCGGTCAGTACCGTGGGAGGGTACTATGATACCACTACACTAGATGCGCCTTCGGTGTTCAAGGGCATGGGTACTTGATTTATAGTTTTTAATACTTCTTTAGGTTTTTTAAATAATTTTTTAAAAAAATTCTCCTTTTTTAATATTTAAAAATCTATCAATACCATATAAAAAAGCTTACAGAGGAGAAACATTTTATGTTCTCTTTTTTCCACTTTAATTGAGAATCATTAGGATATCTTACCTAATTTCACATTTAAATCGTTAAAAAAATCATATTTTATTCTCTAATCTCAAATTCACGAAGAATATGTTACAAAAATCATATTTTGTTTTACTAATCTCTACACTTTATTTAAAGGGATTTTAAAAATAAATCACATTTTATTCTCTAATCTCTTTTTCATGCTTGTTTTTAGAAAAAATTATACTCTATTTTACATTAAATAAAGGGAATTTTTTAAAAAATAAATAAATTAAATTAAATTATGACTTAGATATAATTTTTTTCTATAAATAACTAATTTCAACATCTCATTTTGCATGAAGTATCTCATCTCTATTATTATTATTTTTTTTTTAATTTTGTTAATGGACTTCTTTGTTTTCTTTTTTTATATATATATATATATTTTTTATTGTAGCCTTTTTTTTTATTTTGTTAATAGTAACATCTTTACCAATGTTTATTCTCCTTAAGGAATTTAATTTCTCTGTTCAAGTATTTCTTCTATGTTGATATCACTTCTCTATCTTTTCTTGTTTATCGCATGTCATTTTTTTTTCAATTTTGTTCACTTTTAATTTTGTAAAAACTTGTTGAGTGATTTAATATAACACTTTTTTATATGCTTTTGTAATATTTTCTATATGTCCAACAAATTTATCTACTAATTCTCACATATTAAAGAAAGTGGAGAAAATACCTCGTTTTTTTAGGTTCAAGAAATTTCTCAAAGTTCAAGTAATCTAGAGACTGACAAAGTAACATAGAAGAGAGTAATTGTTTTAATGCTTTTTTAATTTTTTTTTCACGTTTTAATTTTTAAAAATGTATAACGATGAATTTAGGGGTTTATAATATTTTTTTTATTATCTTTACATGCTCTTTTGTTCTTTTTCTTTTCTCTTTTTATATTTGTCGTAATTGCACACCAATTCATACAAAAACTGAAATAGAGATTAAAATCAAGAAGAATAACGTTGCAAATCAAAAGATATTAAGTTCTTTGGGTTTTGTTTGCATACAAAAAAAATTATATTTTTGTTGAAATTTAAGTTTTTTAAAAGTTGAAATTATGAGGATAATCAAATCATCTTTTTCTTTCAACTAAAAAATAATTATTATGAAAATTAATACAATAATAGAAAAAAATAATATTTTATTTTAATTAAAGTTTCAAATTAAAAGAATAATCACATTATCCAAATCAATATAGATAAGATTATAATGAAAAATAACAAAAATAATTTTGTTTAAATTAAGGTTTAAAATTAAGAGAATAACCAAATTATCCGATCAAAATAAATAAAAAATAGAAATATATTTTGGTGTAATTTAAAGTTTAGAATTAGGAGGCTAAATCATCCAATAAATAAACTATTAAATAAGAATAAATTATCACAGTATTTTTTTAAAAAGAAAATCTTGATTTAAATAAAAGTTTGAAATTAACAAAGATAATCAAATCATTAAAATATAATTTAAAAAAAAACTAACAAAGAGATTATTATCACGAATTTTTTTAAAAAAATAAAAATAATTATTTTGATTTAATTTAAAGGTTAAAAATAAGAGGGTAATCAAATAATCCAATAAAAAAAAGTCTAAAAATAATAAGAAATGATTATCATGAGACTAAAAAAAATATAGTTTAAATTAAAGTTTGAAATTAAGAAGATAATCAAATCATAAAAGTTAGAATTATAAAAATTAGCTAAGAGATAATTATCACGAAATTTAAGAAAAAGTAGTAGAAAATTTATAATCAAATAATCCAAATCCAAATATCAAATATCAAATTCTTTTTTATTTAATTGATCACGAATTTTAAAATAATAATAATAATAGTAATGACATTTTTGTTCATATTGAAATTCAAAATTAAGAAGATAATCAAATCATTTCTAAATTAAAATAAAATAGAATTTTTTACATGATAATTATCCGAATTTTAAAAAAAACAATAGTACTAGTACTAGTACAAAATATATTAGTTTATATATTTTTTTTATACATGTTTAATTTATATACTATTTTATAATACATTTCATATTCAATTAAAATAAATATTATTTTTTCTTATTCGACTTCTAAAATTTGATTAAATATATTTTCATTACTTATTTAAAAAATAAATTTATTTTATTCATAAATTATAGTTGTATTATTAAAATTTTAGAACTTCATGCAATACAATACACTTAGGGCCTGTTTGGAGGCCTCAATATGAGATGGTACATTTCCACATCTTATATCATTTGAGTGTTTGAAAGCTCATTATCCTATCTCACGATTTTAATGTTTGTGGGCTCATTTTCGAAACATGTTTCGTATATCACCGTCATTTTTATTTTATGTATCATATATCATCTCAGTGTTTGATCATACTCGATCATAGTTGAACATACTCGATCATGCTTGAACATACTCGATCATACTTGATCATATTCAATCGTTCATGCTCGATCATTCATACTCGGTCGTGGTTGATCATATTTGATCATACTCGATCATGCTTGAACATACTCAATCTACTCGCGTATGTCGCACGTTTTCAATATTATGCATTATTAGTTACCTCATTTATTAAATTGTCCACCAACTTTAGTGATGATTGTTCTGATTGTTTGCTGGTTTTATTAATGATTGTTCTAATTGTTTACTGATTTTATTCTACTCGCGTATCTCCACTACCCATTCAACCACTTCATTAATGATTCAACCAATTTATTATTTGGATTTGAGTTCATTCATGATGTAAACTTAATATTCAAAGGTTGGTCACACTTTTTTTTTTTTTTAATATTTGTTGGGACTGTTATTAATGTTCAACAACCACCCCTCTCTCTACTTTTCCTATATTCAACATTGGTCATTCTCTATTTGAAGAGAGCCTCTACTGTCTAAGATTTATTTTATCAATCCGGTGAGTTGTTTAACTTTAGGTTCTCCTTCTTTACTTTTTAATGTTTGGTTTTGTTATTTTCATATTATTAAGTTTCTAACTTTTGATTGTTTGATGGGTGATAGGGTGCCTCATTATGTTTTGATCCGAACCCGGACTCCATCCATATTGTACTTCATAGAAGTAACATAGGTATTTTTCTATTCAAACTAGTTCTCTTCCTATATTATAAGTAGTTCTAGATTTTTTTAACTTCTTTTTATTGTTTTGTTATGCAGCCCAAATTAATACGAATATTCAATTAGTTTGAGGTTGGTGTATTACGTTTTTTGTATTTCTCTATATTCAATTTCAGTTGTATTTTTGGGTGTTATTAATTTTGGTGTGTTACTTATACAATGGATATATTACATAGACGGTTTGACATTTTTTGGTGTTATTACTTTTGATGTTATTAATTTTTTTTTTTTTTTTTATGAGTATTTGTATTGTCTTTATTTATTTCTAATGTTTACATGCTTCTTAATATTAAAGTTACATAAGTTACCTTACAAAAGTGTGAGATTTTTATTTATTGAGGATTAAAGAATAAAATATAGCTTAATTAATTAATAAATATAAATATATTACTTAGACTTAATAAATTTTAGTAATTAATATAATTATTTTAATATAAATTATCAATGTAATCAATATTTTATTTCAAATAGGATGGATACAAGATTATAAGATTTTTTTTTTATATAAAAAAAATAATAGTGTTAAGACATCAGAATTTCTATAACATCCCAACGCCCCTTAGTATCACAGTAGGTCTACTTAATTTTTAACTGAAAGTTCAGATTTTATTTGGCTTTGTGTTCGAAGAATAATTATGAAAGAGAAATAATTACGAAGGAAAATAGAAGAGAGAAAAGCGTTATTATGGAAAAAGATTTTGCGCATCCGGGGAATCAAACCCCGGTCAGTACCGTGGGAGGGTACTAAGGGCATATCGGTTGAAGTAGATTCTTCTTTTTGATCAATCAAAACCCCTTCCCAAACTGTACAAGCTTCTTCCAAAGCATACGGCTTTCTGGATGTGCGCCTCTGCATCTAGCATTGGGTAGACCTCATACAATAATACCTACGGCTTCTCCCAATTCGACCAGGTCCCCGTCAAAATTAACCAAATTTGCCTGATGTAGAGGCAATCAAGAAAGCCGCAAAGGTTTCCTCGGGCCAGACGGAGATTGGCCCTCGAGCATGGAAAACCCTTTTCGCTCCGCTTAGCCCTATCCCCCTCTAGGGGAACCTGGATACCATGAGGCGGGCCTTGGAAAGTTTTAATATAAGCAGTAGGGATGGGGAAGAATCCGCACGAATCGGATTTTTTGAGGAACATATCGAGCCAGAGAAATTCTCCCGTTTGTGCCTCATAAAAAGAACTAGCACAGAGGATCTTGAAAACAATTCAAAATTCAGAAGAACTCCGTGGTGAGAAGCTTCTGGTCCAGTCGGCCCGTAAAACTCACTCGGATACCATTACACTAGATGCGCGTAATTCATTCACTAATTTGTTGTTTCTAAAAAAAAGCTTGGTACATGTTAATTTTCAATTTTCTTTTACATAGTTAATTAAACTTTTAACTTCTTTATTTTATAGTATTTTAATCTTTGATTTTGGCATTAAAGTTATTCTTTCATTGGGCAATTTCTCTCTAATTTTTTTTTTGTTTTTCTTGTCTGAATTTGGCACATCCAATAAATTATTCCAAACTAAATAAATACATCCATCAAAATTTTCTCATATAACCATTATATATCGTATCATATGTTTACATATTTCATGTAGACAACTTCATCATAAATGAAATTACTAAGAAGATGAAGTCAAAATTCTAAAATATATTTTTTAAGGAAAAAAAAAAAGAACTCTTTATTTTTAGTAATAAACAATTAACAAAAACCTACAAAATCGTATAAGTTGGTTTCATTCAGAAACGCTTTACTTTGCCTTCTTGAACGTGTCCAACAATCACCGTAATATCATCAATCTTGCCTCCGTCGCACGAGAACCCCGCCCTTCTAGCCGCAGCCGAAAACGGCGTTGTTCTACACTTATCAAACGAGTTCCTCAATGCTAACCCAGCCAATCGCCAAGCCAATTTTCCCGGGTCAACTCGTTCCTCCTCTTTCAGAACCTTCTCGATCTCGCTCGCGAAAACATTGTCCAATAACCCATCTGTACCGACGACGACGATATCTCCGGCCGAAACTTCAACTCTACACTCCCAAGGCTGTATCGGCAATCCAAGATCAAATCCAGCCATCAATTGAAAAGGACAGTTGAATTGGTGTTGTTGCGATACCGATACAAAAACGAGTTTCTTCTTTCTGAAGATCATGAATCCGCTATCGCCTATGTTCGCCGCCTTCAACGCATTACCTCTCAGAGCGATTATACAGGCGGTTGAAGATCCGAGAATCCTCGTTGTTTTCATGTAACCTTTCGTTAGAATCCTCTTCGGATCTCCGTCTACGTCCGCCGCTGCTGCGGCGGCGCAGTTCGCCATCAATGCTCTGGCATACTCGCCGGAGTCGATCCCTTCCTCCGCCCAAGCACCGACGCCGTCCGCCACTCCAAAGACTTTGTCCGGTGTGGAGATGAAGTGAGCATCCTCTCCTTGTGGTCCGAGCGAGTTTTGCTTCGGAATGTAGAAGGATCCGAAGCCGATTCTCAAGTCCGGAGCGGAAGGCACGGCGATGGGAGCGGCGGCCGCGAAAGGATTAAAAGAATGATTCATAGAGTGATATTTAATTTAATAAAGGAAAAATAAATCGGAAATTGTAATTTCTCTAATTCGAAAAGTGGCAGAGAAAATTGCGATAATCGGAGGTCTTTTATAGTGTGAAATTGTGGATAATTTTGATTCGATTGTTTCCTTTCAGGAGAAGTAAGCCTTAAAGATACATATCTTTTTTAAAATATAAATACATATATGGATCCCAAAACTCATAGCAATTTAAATTACATTTTTCAATATATCATTGTACACGTTTTTAAGATTTAATTCGAAAAAACTTATAATTTGTATCTTTATAAGCGAATTAATTTAGTATTTAAAAATAATAATTAATTTAAACTCTTTATTATCATTAGATTTGAAAATCATTCATGTATATATAATCACACATGTATAAGCTTATTCAAATATTAGTTTCAAAAAATTGGCTATTAAAATTGATGATAAAATCTTGATTGAGAATTTAAATTGATACAATTCTAAATTTTAATTGATTTTTTAATAACAAAGTATTGTAAGAGTGTAAATCATACACATACAATAATTAAAAGTTTTAATTAATATAACCTTCTAAATTTAGGAATATAAATTGATATTATTCGAAATTCGATTTTAAAGAAAAGGGAATGATGATAGGAAAGTTACTTTTTATCTCATGAGGTTTTTTTAGAATAAGTTCAAATGGTTCTAATTGATTTTTTTTTATTATTATTTTAAATGTTGACATGACATTTTATATTAAAAATAATAGTTGCAAAAACAATATCTTTTCCCTCTACCCTCATTCTATATTCTTCTATAATTTATAACGTCATGTCAACATTTAAAATATATATATATATATATTAAAAGATATTCAACCGTCTTTTAAACCTACTTTTAAGAATTCGAGTAAAGAGTTACATTTTAAAATCTTAGAAATAAAAAACATATGTTACTTTAAAACTCAATGACTAGAAAGTAATTTTTCGTTTTTTTAAAATATATTTAAATTTAGTTGAAATTATAAGTGCAGTCATCAATTTTAGATTGTGATCTCTAAACCTTTAAATGTATATTGGTTGGCTTTCAATTTTATGTTTAATAGTTTATTATATTTTAGAAAATGTCTAAAAACTAATTGTCTTTTTATATGTGTGCGCAATATGTTTTTGACATTTTATTTTATATCTAATAGATCCTCGAGTTGTTCGAGAACTTTTTGAACTCATAGATTTATTTAGATACAAAATTAAGAATAAAACTTTAACCGACAAAATTAAACTTTTGAATTCTTGACTATATTAGAAACTTATTAAACACATAATTGAAAATTCATAAACATAGTATATATTCTTAAATTTTGGATTTATTAAACACAAACGATTTTAAAATGTTAGGGATCAAATAAATATAAATTTTAAAATTTAGTGGCTAAATTTGTAAGGATTACACTATGCGAGTTGAATTAAATCTGTGGATACGAATACTATACTAGTTAAATTATGTTTATTCTGAGAAAGAAGAAGAGAAATTTGAATAAAAGTAAAAGTGGACGAGTTTAAATATTGGACCAGAGCATGTGTGACCTTTCATATAACAAAGAGTCTCAAAAACATTTTTTTTAAAAATAAAACGAGCCCATTTTTTAAAAAATTAAAAACTCCAAGTGGCCCAATTTTATCCATTTTCCTTTCCCCAAATTAGCAAAAAATCCTAAAATTCGAGACAGCGTATTTTATTTTTTATTCCCTCCCCGTCAATCCATATCTAGCAAATAAAATATTTTCGTTTTAATTAAGTTTATTTGCTTTATAAAAAAAAAAGTTTATTTGAAAGTATTTGCATCATTTAATAATTAAAAATAACAAATAATCTGGTTTATTAATTTATCCAAAATTTAACTTTAAAATGTATTTTAATGCTATTTAAGGTATAGTTTAAGAAATATATTTTAGTGCATTTCGTTTTTGCCACTTGTTCATTTGTCAAGTCACAACTTATCTCTGGATTTTTTTTTTCCTAAAAAATAGTTTTACATTTTTTTAGTCGTGTAATTAAAGAATGAATTTAAAAAATGGGTGTAACTAATAATCAACTCTATTTCAAATGATAAAACTGTTGAAAATATTTATAAGATATAACAAAATTTTAAAACTATCAAGGATAGACGTTCATAGACACTGATATCAATGTCACTGATAGGCACTGATGGAAGTCTATTAGTATCTATTAGCATCTATCATTGATATTCTAAAATTTTGCTATCTTTTATAAATATTTTTATTCATTTTTCTATATTTAAAAACAATCCCTTTAAAATTTTAGAAATTGCAAAGGAAAAAGTAGTGAAGAATTTTATCAAAAAGATTCCACGACTGACACAAAAATCCTTTGAGATTGAGGATATGGCAAGGACGACATTAGATAGAGATGGGAAAAACATTTCTAGGATAGTGTCACTCGATTGTCTTTATAAAATTTCAACACACTTATGCTATGTTTAATAGCTATTTTGATATTTAATTTTTTAAAATTAAATTTATAAACACGATAATTTCCAATATTAATATTGTATTTTTTAAAACCTAATTATTAATGTACTATGGTTTTCAAATTTATTATTTCAATATTTAGTTTTTAATATCATCTCTTGACATCTTTCCATCCATTCCCGGTTTAAAATTAAAAGAAATAATACAAATTGAAGCCCATTTACACTCGTGTTTTTTTACTCCTTTTTTCTCTCTCGCTTTTTTCTCTTTTTATTTTAATTTTGTACTTTTTCTTTTGCACTTTAAAATAACGTAAGTGTAGTTTTTAAGCTAATCGAATATTATAATTTTTTATTTTTATTTTTTTTAAATATTATATTGCAACTTATTTAATATCTTAAACACTATAAATTTAATTATAAATTTAGTTTCTAAACATTTGAAAATATAAAATTAAAATGTAAAACTTTTTTCTGTTTCCACTCTTTTTTATCATTTTTCGTTAATCATCTATCTATTATTTTTAAATAACAATAAGAATGATCTTTAACTTTAAATAATGTTACTAAAAATATTACTAAAAATGATCTTAATAAGAAAAATTGACTTAATAAGAAAGAAGATAATCAAGAAACAAGAACGGTTAACACTGATCTATAATTTTAAATAATGTTACTAAAAATGATCTTCAAGTTGAATAAAACATAAACGAATTGATAATGAAAAGTTAATTATATAATGCAAAAATATTTGTCATCTAATAATAAAGATTTAAAATGCGAAATTAGAAAATGATTCAAAAGATAAAGATATATAATTCTACGTGGCTTTACTTTTAAAAAAAATATAAAAATGATAACATCCTTACAATTTTAATATACATTATTTTATTTGCTTATATCATTTAATAAGGTTATATAACTATATGTTTACATAAAACCCTATAATTTGGCTAATAATATACATCAAGGGATCTATCTCACCGTAAAGTGGATAGAACCCTAATTCATTGGCTAATAATATACCTTCAAATAATATCATCGCTTCGTAACTTTTAATTGTCTGGCTAATAAATCTTTAAATGTTGAAATTTGTGAAGTATCAAATAAATCATGTTATATTTTTTTTTTTTTTAAAAAAAAAACTGTTTTATATAAATTTGAACATCAAAATTTGATTTTATATTCGTCAAAAAGTGCAAACTTAAAAAGAATTAGAGCACGTTTAGAAAAAAAAAAAACTTTTAAAAGATTCATTTTTATTTAAACACTTTTAATAAAAATTGATTAAAATACACTTAAAAAGCTATTTTAGTGGTTGTCAACACTCCAATTTATTTCAAAATAAATTATTAATTAAATTAAACCGTTAAAATGGATTTCAAATACATATTTAATATTAAAGATCACAATATAAAATTAAAAACGCAGTTAGACATAAAATTAAAATTAGAAAATTTAAACTCATCAGACATTTTAAGTTAAAAAGCTTATTATCCATGTTAATGGCCTTGAAATAAAGTTGACATGAATTGTTCAGGGACTAACTAAACTTGTAATGTAACTATGTAAGCGCTTCTATTTGATAATGTTGATTATTTTTATTATTATTATTTTTGAAAAACGAGTACTTAGGCTTCTTTTGGAATCAAGGGTAATGACTAAGATAATCTGAACTACCTTTCTTATTTTGTAAAATGAATTATTTAAATTTTGTTGGATAACTATTTCGTTTTTTTATTTTTAGTTTTTGAAAGTTAAGTTTATTTCTTCTCATCTTTTTATAATGATCTGTAGTTATCTTTTAAATATAAGAATTAAATTTTTAATCGAATTTTAAAAAACTAAAAACGAGTTAAACTATTAAATTTGATTTGGTATTCGAAAACATTGGAATTTAAAGGTGAAAGGAGTATGTAGGCTTCATTTTTAAAAACAAAAAACAAAAAACCAAATGGTTGCCAAACCGACCTTATTAATTTATTTTAATCACCTTTTTTTTAGCTCATGTGTAAAAACTGATACATACTAACCTTTAGATTTGGTTGCAAATATTACCCAAACTATTATCAAATATAACATAAAATTACAAATTACAAATATGACAAAATCTAGATAGTCTATCAGTGACGGACTATGTTGCTGGTAAGAATCTATCCACATAAAAGTTTATTTTTGATAGACTTGGCTATCTTTGTAGTTTTTTTAAAAAATATTGTTAATACATTTTATTATTGTTCCTATAAATACCGTCCATTACAATCACTCCTTAGATTTAGCTTCCTAAAAATTTGTTAATTTGTTAATGGTTTGAATAAATACATTATAATAATATCTTTTCATATTAATATATTTTATCGTATCTACTTTCAAATTTTAATTGAATCGTTTTTTAGAAAAATTACTTTGAATAAATAAATTTAGCTAAAATTTAAATATTTATTAATTATCCATACAAAAATAATTGAAACAATAAATCTAATTTAATTCATATAACTAAATTCTACTAATTTAATATTAAATACAGGAATTAATATTTTCTAATTTAAAATTAAAATTTACCAAAGCCAATTCTTTTCAAAGACAACTTCCAATTAGAGATGTTCAATTTTTCCGTGGTCCCCGTCCCGTTCCCCTCTCGATTAGCTTTTACATATTTATTTAGTATAGTTATCTAATGTTATGTTATTATTATTATTATATAAATATTACATTTAAATTTCAAATTTGATTATTTATTGGGAAAGATAATGAATATGTTTAAATTGAATGTTTAAATTTAGATTATATATGTGAATAATTCGATTTATATTTATTTATTTCTATTAAAAAATTAATTAGCTTTTTTAGGCCAAAATTTGAGTAATTTATCTTTAAATTCAAATTGTCATATAAAACTAATCATAATAAAAATGGTGCAGGGATAGAGAATGGCATCCTCGACCCCATCTGATTCGGTGGACATCTCTACTTCCAACCATTATTTTATAAGCTCAATCAAATCCTTAATTAATTTGAAACAAAAAATTAGAATTCCATTCTTTTGCTTGAAAATCTAAAACCATTCTCGGAATGGAGATAAAAATAATAAAAATAATAAAAAATAATAAAAATAGTTTTTTTTATAAGATTATTATTTTTTTAAAAAAAAATGGTGACTGCTCTAAACAAAAGTTTGTGTGGAAAGATAAGCATACAAGTATCTGACGACAGCATGATTACCGCGTCATGACACGTGGATAAAATCAACGGCTGCATGCTCGAAACGTTTCATCTCAACATTATTCTTACTTTTAGATATTATTTCCCAAACACAAAAGTTCGACGGTTAAAAAAAAGGTAAAATTGGAATTATATGGTAGTTTTTAAAAATATTCATGACAATGTGTTACTTTAAAAATGTTTAGAAAAATAGTATAGTTTTGCAATAATTACATTGTCTCTATTCTCTTTTCTTCCGATTTTCAATAATCTCCACTCATGACTTACATTTTTTTTCTCGTCCTCTTTCTTAAACCATTAGGTTAATTCAAAAAATTTAAATTGAACTATTTCACACACACATATATATATAAAGATAACTTATATTTCAATAATTACTAACTACTAATTTAAATTGGTAACATTTATACACATAAAAACTCAAATTAGTAATATTACAATTTTATACTTGATTTGAGTTTTGTTTCCATTTGGTCCATAGACTAAATGATTTACATTTTTAATCACAATTAATCTAAAATTCAATTTTAAAAGTGATGAAAAATAGTGAAACTTAATTAATTATAATTCGTTTAATTAATTTAAATTTATTAGCGTACATTAACACTAAAGACAAAAAATGAGTATGGAATGAAAATTGAATGTTAAAAATATAAATTTTGAAATCTAGGGACCAAATTAAAAGAAAACTCAAATGTCAAAGGTAAAATTGTAATATTTTAAAACCTATGGACTTATTTATTTATTTTGATTTCAATAAATTTTCAAACTTTAATTTTAACCAAAATATCATTATTTACTTTCAATGATAAAACAAAGTATTTAATATGGTATTTTTTTTTAAAAAAAAATATTTAATAGTTTAAATGTGAAATTACCTACGATCTCCCTATATTCATCGTCAACTAAAAGGGGTTAGAGAGGAAATCAAATGAATGGTAATCCTATAATCAATCACTAAAATAGGCTAAAAGGGAAATCAAATGTTTCTTCTCCATGGTCCCTTTAGATAGCATAGATAGATAGAATAGATTATTATTATTATTATTTCCTATAGAATTAGAAAAGAAATACAATGTTAATTAAAATGTATTATCAATACAATAACTTAATGTTTCCCATTGGTTCGGGTTGGTTCGGGTTATTTGAACTAAACCCATAAAGTTTTCATCTAATATAATTAATAATTTAATTTAAATCATATTTAAATGAACATCTCTCACATAACTTATAGTTTTAATTCAATTAAATCAAATTAATTAATAATTAATTAAATATCACAATTTAATTTAACCTACATGCGAGTCATATTAAATTATATTTACCTCTGTATCTTTATGTATTAGTGGTCCTCTTATGAACAACCTTTTATGGCACTACAAGAAAAAATGACTCTCCCGACACCTAAAACAATTGTTGGAATATCAGTCGTTGATAAAGAGACCATTTCCTGATAAAGTAAGAAGGTCGGGAGTTCAGACTAATTCCCGACGGGCATAGTTAAGCATCGGGAGTTCTTTAGGACTCTCAACGCGTACTTTTGACTCGTCGGGAGTTCTACGAATTATTTAATGTGTATGGGAGACCATCGGGAGTTCCCAATTAAATTCCAACCCCTCGTCTTTTTCCCTAAATTTGCTCATTATCTCCCTTTTAAATCCTCTCGGGCCAGTGAGAGGGTAGGGGCTTTTGATCAATTTTCGACGATTTCTAGAGTCGGAAAATGGGTGTTTTCTTGGAGTATGGTCAAACTATTAAACAGAAACCCTCTCGGACCAGTGATAGGGTAGGGCCCCTTTGTTCAAGTCTCAGAGACACCGCTTAAGGGAACAATCATCTACTTACCCTAAAGTCGAGAATGAATGAAATCCATCTTGTATTATTATGTTCCTAACTCCCCACTTGATCTTATTCCAAAATGGTATACATATAGACTCTTTAGGCACCCCGTATGATAAATATAGATGTAAAAAATATAGAGTGAAATCCAAAATGATAAACACAGAAGTGTATGCGTAAAAAATACTATATACATTTTAAACACACTAAAAAAAAGGCTTATTAAACACAAAAGTGAAATTGTATAAATTCTTAGATACTTTACAAAATGTTAAAAAACACTTTTGATCCCTAAACTTTCATGAAAGTAACAATTTATTCTCTAAACTTTGGTTTATAATGATTGAGCCCTATACTTTTATTTTTGTAATAATTTAACCCTTTAATTTAATATGTAATAATTTGATTCTTGTATTTTCAAATTTGTAACAACTTAGTCCCTCACATAGAAAAATTCATCAAAATTAGATGTCAAATTTTATTAATTTATTATGTAGATATTTTAGTATATAAAAACATCGAGTCTTTAATTTGTTCATCGGTTTATTTATGCAAAAAATCTTATTAAATCTTAACACTAATTTCTACGATAGGGACTAAATTATTACAAAATTTAATACACAGGAAACTAAATTATTACATAATATAGTTTATGACAAACCAAAGTTATTGACTAAATTATTACTTTTATCAGAATTTATAAATTAAAAGTGATTTTTAACCTTTTATAAAATTTGGAGATCTATTAAATATGAACCTTTAACTGCTTTATGCATTTATTTGATACAAATATAAGAATGGAGTGTGTAATATATATTGCTTGAAACCAAAAATTAATTACAGTTTTGGATGGTTGAAATTAAGTTGAAATATAATTATCATAAACGATAAAGAAAATTCAAACGAAGAAAATAAGGGTATTTAGGTTATTTCGTTCATGAAAGGTTGCTCCACATGAACTCCATCCAAAAATCCAATTAGGAAAAAAAGAAGAAGAAGAAGAAGAAGAAGAAGGCGAACTTGCGACCTATTTCATGCACAACTTTACCATCTGCCACAAAATCGACAGGTCTGACACGGCAGCCAATTTTTTTTTTCCTCTTATCTCTCTTCTCAAGAAAACAACCATATTTCCATGAATATTTTGTAAACAACTATACTTTTCTAAATATTTTTTTGAAATTCGTTAAAAAAATGCTGGTTCTTTTAAAGCAAAATAATAAACATGAATTTTCTATTTATAAAATAAACTTATTTAATTAAAAAAATATATAATCAATTTAATATTTCAAGCACATTTTCCAAAATTTAATTTAATTAACAAATAAAACAGTTAATTTAATTTGTATATTTTAAAGCATTTTCTAACCGTCCTCAAGTTCATTTTTCATATTTTTTATGCATCATTTTTGTAAGATATTCGTAAATAATTTTCTGGCTATTACAAACATAATTTTCTAACTTCTTTTTTTAATTTCACAAACATATAGCGGTTAAAAACTAAAAAACTAACAGAAATAATTCTAAAGAAAACCGATAAATAATTTAAACATAGCTCTGGAAGAAAAAAAAAATATTCAAATAAATAAATAAATAAAATAATTAACAAAATTAAAATACTTGATAACCAACAAGCCACAACAAGCATAGCTTGTTTGTGTTCAAATCAACATCCCTACATGTTAATTAATGATCACGAGGGTACACATAAATTGTGTTAAAAAGATACTTTTTAGATCAATTCAAAAATTGATTAAATTGACAACCCAGAAGACTCAAATAAAATTTTATTCTTAAAATTCAAGTTAGATTGGATTGCCTGCTTATATTTACTTTTACTTTTTAATTAAAACAAAGACAAATATCATAAAAATTTTAAAAAATATATATATTAAAACTTCACAAATTATACAACAAAATTATCAAACTTTAAACAGAAAACTATATATATAATCAAATTTTGATTAAATTTTTTTTAACCAACCCATGACTCAACCCAATCAATAAGGAAAAAAAAAAACTTAACCCAACCTAATCCAAAAACAAAACTAACTCAATTCAACCCTTATATTTTAGATTGGATAATCTGGTAATTAGAAAAGAAAAGAAAGACTAAACCCTAATTAAGCTAAATTAATAACTAAATGATATCTAATAATTCTTCTCTCAGGAAGCATTAAGTAAATGTTTAAGAGATTTCAAAGTTTATGTCCGCCACCAGAAGAACTAGTTCTATATCATATTAGATTATAGGGTATTGTTTTTCAAAAAAAAAAAAAAAAAAATCTAAAAATAGGATGTTGAATACAAAGCACTAAAAGTTGGGAGAGACCTTTTTTTTTTAACCCATATATCAAAATAGTTGCACACACAATGGACTAAGTTTAGCTTATTCTCTGTATTATTGGTCTGGATCATGGCCACGACGACGGTCCTGATCGAGTCCCCATCCCCGAACACCGAACTGGAGCTCGGTGGCAGCTATGAGGAACTCGATGGCCTGCTTGGGCGTGAGAAACTCCACCACTTTCTGCACTGTCCTAAGGCGGAGATCGTCGGCTTTCTTTATAATGCTGACCAGACCTTCAACCCTCCCCGTCATCTCCGCCCTAGCTCCGATCAGCTCGCTCACGTCGTCCTGCCACTCCGATAGCTCTTCTGTTATCGCATTCTCCTCCTCCACCTACATCACACATCATCCATTGCCCCTAAAATACACCCCCAAATTTTCTTTGACAAATATTCATAACCTCAGATTTTAACCAAACAAAACAAAATAACATCATACAATCTAACTCACAATTTAATCCATAAATTTTGATTTATAACAATAAAGTTTCTATATTTTGATTTTGTATCAGTTTGGATTCATCAAAATTAAATGTCGAATTTTTACTATTTAATAAAAATTGGTTAAAATATAATTTTGATCCCAGTTCAATTTCAATTCATATGCTTTCAAATATGTAATTTTAGTCTAAATTTAGTGCTAATATTAGTTTATTTTCATTATTTTTTACTTTTTATTAACATTTTTACTCTTAAATTTTAAAAATATATTAAAATATTATGTTTCTTTGCATGAAAATTATTCATGATTATCAATTTTGATCAAAATTAAAATTATTTAAAATTTAGTAAATTTAAGCTAAAATTGGGCCTTGATCAAAATTAAAATTATTTAAAATTTAGTAAATTTAAGCTAAAATTGGACATTTGAAGGCTCACTAAAGTTCAACAAAATTTAATGTACAAAATCAAAAAATATTTAACAAAAAAAAAAAGACTGCAACTCATTATTCTTAAAAATAAGATCTATTCATATGGAGGGAGCTAAAACTTTTGTGATCTTTTAATTTTTCCGACATGAGTTTCTAAACAGATGTGAAATTTTAATTATCTAAAACTGACCATTTAATCCTAAACTGTGATTTATAATCTTATAGTCATTGTATTTTTTTAATAAATTTTAATTAAATTTTGTACTTTACATGAAGATTAAATGTCAATTTTTTATTATTTAAAATATTTAGACAAAGAACTTTCAATCTTAAGCATAATTTTTAAAAGCTGAGCGATTAAATTATTATAAAATTAAAAATCGAAATAGTTACCGGGCCTAAGTTATTGTTACTTTATAGTGAAGACGATGATATTAAAAATATAATAGAGGTAAATATAAAAGAAGTGATTAAAAAACAAAATAGTTATGAGATGGAGATTTACGGTTTGACATTGGAGCTCGCTAACACGGCGAAACTGGGAAGGGGAGAGATCGCCGAGGTCACCGGTGCGAAGACCGCGGAGAATATCGACGATGCGTGATTCAAAGAGGATGGAGGATTCAGAATAGATAAGATGAAAAGTAGTAGTAGGGCGCCATCCAGCGATCCAGTGAAGGGATCGTTCGAGAGAGGTAGCCCACGGCGCGGAGAACACGGAAAGAGGGTCACGCTCCGCCGCAATCGACTTCACCCGGTAGTAATCAGAGTAGTGGGACATCACGGTCTCCACAAGGCGGAGGTGATCGGCGGTAGAGGCGGCGTTGTGTTGGTTGTCTTTGGTGGTGGTGGAGAGCTGGTCGATGAGGCGGTGGAGGTGGTCGAACCAGGTGGCGTAAAAGCTCGGGAAGTCGAATCCGCTGCTGGTGCTCATTTGGGTATACCACATTATTATTCTACTCACATCTCGACTATTTGGAAGAGTTGAGTGAATATTAGGTACAAGTACAACAAAATTATATAACCAAAAAAAAAAAAAAAAGTCTATATATATATATATATATATATATATTTATATATAGCTTTTCAGTTTAATTGCCACGTGGACTGCTTACGTGGAAGAAGGATTGCTAAGCGTGTCCCCTTGGCCGCAATGTTTAATTTTTCAAACTCCCATCATTTTCGGTCCTTGTCTATTTCCGCTACTTTTACCACTTTTTCGCCTCTTTATATTTATTTTTATTTTTATTTTTTACTTTTTTTTTAGATATTACATGACCACAATAAAATATCTAATAACAAGATGGTTGGTGATGACCAATGATGATGGGAGAGCATTGAAGTTTTTGTTGACATGGTGATATTTCTACACTTCTATATGTTTGATATTGATTTGAGATATTATTTTTATTACATCGTACAAAAGTTCACGAAACATAAAAAAAAATAAAAATAAACGACAAATATAAATATAATATAAATAATAGATATGTTAACTTATTTTTCATTCGCATCTATAATTTAAACCTTGTTAATATATTTCGTTCTATAACTAGATATTATGTTAATTTTTATAACAACAAATGGTATTTAAATTTTTTTATGGTATCAAATTTATAATTTTATTAACGATGGGCTTTGAATTTGGTAGAATCAATAGACCTTGAGTCGATTATTTGAAATTCGAGTGTCACTTCTTCCGATTTGTTAGTATATACATCACTATTGAAGATGGTCTTTGAGTGGGCCCCTTCTCCCCTTGTTCCTTCAAGATGAATGTAGATATGTCTGTCATTGATAGTGATGTAAATTTTGAGGCTATTGTTCGTGACTCTTGTGGTAATATACTACTTTCTATGAAAGATTAGATACTTTTGGTTGGTTCTGTTGAACTTACTAAAGCTATATCTTTCCATCAAGGTAATTCTAAATCCCTTGAAGTAGACAACGTCTTCCCTCTCTACGCAGAAATATATCCTTGTTGAAATGCATTGAATCTGTTTGTTGGTGCTTTGAACAACCAAGACCGGGGTTCAGGGGCGGGGCGCCCTGATGGGGATTTGGGGGCAACGCCCCCAAAACCTTTTTCAGAATTCGTATTCTCTCTAATAATATCGTTCTCCCTCTGCCTATGGATGTAGCTAACACACTGTTAGTGAACCACGTATATCTGTGTGTCGATTTTCTCTATTTCAACGTTCCTTTTTGTGTTCTTTCATTGTCGATTTCGTAACAATTCTCTCATAGTTTGGAGTCTCTTAGCAAGAAAAACTTGCTATGCTAATGAGGCACAATCTTTTGTTGATTTCAATTGTGATTTGTTACATCGTAGTTCAATCCAAGACTTCCTATTTGCCAATCACAAATGCAGTCACTCACGTTTTGGCTTCTTACATGCTCGTAGCGTTATGTTCTCATTGATTTAAAGACCATTCTTCATGTGTGGATTTTGTTATTCATTCGCATAGTTTTGTTCCTTAATTTCAATTTCCCTAAACTTTCCTTATTACTTAAAGAAAAATAATGATAAATTCTATATATTTATGAGACATTAATTAAAAAACACTTCAACAAATAGATCTAAATTAATTTTATCATAATAATTTTAAAAAAATTAATCAATGGATCATAATAGCTGTATAATTTATAATTTAATAAATAATTACAATAAGTTATATTTAATTTATTAATAGTTTCATTAAATACATAATTACATTAATCTAGTATTTTTCATTAAAATAAATTAATTTTTATATACAAAATATATCAATTTTTACTCTAAATTTTTTATTTCAGTTAATATTAAAATTTTTACAATTGATTCGTTTTTCACTAATTTTAACCCAAAAAAAAAAAAAAAAAATGCAAGAGCTCCATAAACTTACTAGTTTTAATAGTATCAAGTTTTTTTAAAAGAAAAAAATCTATTAATCCACCCATTAACCGATAAATAACGCTATCGGATCTCACTAATTTTAATAAAACGTAGATCTAATGTTTTTTTTGGTTCAATTTCGTACCATACAAACATTTCATAATTCAGTGAAAGCATATCATAATTATTTTTTTATAACGAATCTTCAAAATAAAATTTATTGAAGTATAGAAATTGTAACACTTTTGTTTTTTTTTGAATCAACTTCTCTTCGAGCCAAATGCTCTAAATAGGAAAGGAGTCACATTGCACCAACATAATTGTCTACTTTTAGCAACACTATCAGCAAACAAATTCTTAGTCCTTGGAATATGAACAAAAGATAGAATGACAAGATAAATAATAAATTTTAAAATTTCGTCTAGAAAAATAGTAAAAAAATTTTAAAATCATAAAAATGGTAAAATAATTTTTAAAAATAAAATACTAATTAGCAAATATCCAAACTACTCCTACACACTAAAATTGATAAAAACAAACATCACAAACTAAAACAAATTAAAAGAAAAACTAAATTAACGCAAATATATATTGTATTTAGGTTAACATTCATCTCAAATTCTAAATCAATCCTTAAATCAAGCCGCCAAGCCATATCACAAAAAAAATTAAAACTTTAACAAAAACCACAAAATAGCCCTCGATACTCACCTTAATTCCTCTTTCGACCACACGGTCGTAGTAGAAACAATGAATGGTAAACAAAGGTGGAAAAGGGATTTGAGAGAGTGAAAATGAGAAGGAGAAGAATGAATGAGAGAGAGGAAGATTTATGGCACCTACGGGTACTATCCTCCATGATGGCGGCAGTCTGAGAATGCTGGCAACAATCTCGACATGGATGACGACGTACGGTAGATTGCACTTGGAGGCAGCTGAATCTTGAAACACACTATTGATACAAAAAATTGTACCAACAGTAAATTTATATTTGCTTTCAAGGAGAATAATTTGATATCGTGCAAAAGTGTGAGTAAAGCTAACACTGCTGTGGTGCTGAGTCAAATTCACTCTGACACTCAAGTTAGAATCGAGTTTGAATTTAATTCAACTGATAAAAACTAGTATGAATTGAAATTCATACTCCTATTTGATCGTGCCCCCGAATTATATAGCTCGTCCAATTAATAATTGAACTTAGCTTGCCCTTCCAAGTTATCACCAATAATTAATTAGTCCTTTTCCATCTAAATCATCATTGTTTAGGCCGTTACACATCTCAGCCGTTAATGAGCTTAACCCTTGGGTAGAACCATGACTCTTATTTACCAATTATCAAATAAATGTGATTATATCTTCTTAATTAATTACTTTGACAAATAATTGAGTTATACAAAACAAAAAATGGATAATTTAATAGTCTTCAAGAAATAATTACTTTGATAAATTCATTTTAATGTAACGCATGACTCTTGCATGTCTAGATCATATTAAGAATTTCTTTTACAACACTTAACATAGCATTTGCATGATCAATCCATAAAAAATTCTATTAATAAACACACACACACTATATATATATATTGCAAATTTAAAGGGTGGAGTCAACAAGTTGCCAACCCCTCTTCTTCTGTCAAAAGACATGAGGTCAGCCAAGTTTGGCAGCTCGGCTGCCTTGTAGGCGGCGTAACATACTGCCAGCCCCTCATCCCATTACTTATTTTTATTTTTAATTTCTTGTTTTTTTAACACATATATATATATATATATATATATATATATAATTTTGCTTGGCCAAGAAGCATACTTCACAACATTGCTCTTAAATGGCCAAAAACCATCCAAATTAGCATGGCTTCCTAGCTCGAGCTTGATTTGCTTTTCTTAGCTTAATCTTTCAGCTCGACTCACTCTCTTAATTCGACGTACATTCTTAGCTCAAATGGGTTAAGTTAATTAAAACATTTTCTCAACTTACCTTTGATTTAATCAGGTTAACTAGGTTTAATTTCACTCTTCACACATATTGTTGCTGGTTGTCCCACACAAAGGTGGGGTAGAAGGTTGAGGGCTTGTGTGGCATTGATAGTTTTTTTTTTTTTTTTTTTTTTTTTTTTTTTTTTAATAATAATTTTTAATTTTTAAATTTGAATTTGAACTCCCAAAGCTTATATATATATATATATATATATAGATAGATAGATAGATAGATAAATAGATAGAAAGGAAAAAAATACACTTTTGGTCCCTAAGGTTTGAAGTAAGTGTCTATTTGGTCTTAGAGGTTTCAAAATGGGTAATTTCAGTCCCTCAAGTTTGAATAATGATATTAGTGGTTCCTAGCCTCGTTAGTTGACCTAACTGATTGTGAGTGGATGGTTAAATGATGAGGTTGACTTACTTATATGTCTATTTTTACCTAAATTAAAAAATTGTTAGATTAAATTTAAATTTAGAAAAATTATTTTAAATGTCAAAACTGCTGAAAATATTTACAAGTAATAGTAGAACATCACAGTCTATCTGCGATAGATTACAATATACTACTATTTGTGCCTATCATGATGATACAGATAGACACAAATAGTAGTCTATTGCAGTCTATCGTAGATAGACAATAAAATTTTGTTATATTTTAAAATATTTATGAAAACAACCCTTTAAATTTAATTTAAAGGGTAAGAAGAGAATTCTTTTATTTTCGAGAATCTAGACCAACAAAATGTTCGTTTCCTTCCATCATGTCAATTTGAAAAATAGCTCAAAGATTTATTATTATTATCATTATTATTTTTTGTTTTTCTTCTGGTGATGGTCAAGCTTGCAGCAACAAATTTTGGTGATGGCTAGACCCACACTACAACTAAGTTTTTATCCACTTACTTTTTCTAAATGATTTGCAAAAATTTTATCTTCCATGGCTAGTTTCATATTTTTCTTTTAAACTTTTGTTGAGCAGTTTTTACTATAATATGATAATGCAATTAATAAAAAGAAAAAAAAAATTCATTTGACAATTTTTTTTAAGATATTACTACATTTTCATGAATTTGTCTGTATCAAGTTAAGCCCACATCATAAAAATTTATCACACCACCGCTAAATCTAAGGATCAGAAGAGGTTGCAAACCACGACCGACGACAATTTTTTCTTTGAAAAGTTGAGATTTTTAAGAGGGATACGAAAAAAAGAAATTGTTGGTTTGGATTCTCGAAAAAATAAAAGTTGTTTTTTCTTCTTTTTCCTTTTTTAAACTTTTAAATATTTTAAACTTAACCTAAAATTTTTCTTAAAAAAAAAGGTAAGTAAATCCACCTAATCATCACTCCATTAAATGAATTAACGGCAAAATGGGTTCAGAGATCATTTAGAATATTTATTCAAACTTTAGGGTCAAAATTGTCCATTTTGAAGCCTCATGGACCAAAAATATATTTTGCCCTTGTATGATATTGGCAGGTGAATAAACTTAGGTTTTGCTTTTTTTTTTTTGTTCCTTTTGTTTTTTAACTCACAAAATATTTTTATATCTACCCTTGACCTAAATTAAATGTTGACCCAAGTCAAACTTCTATTTTCTATCCCGAAATCTTCTACGTGTCTTTCATAAAACAATTATCTTCTCCAATAAATTCAATTTTTGTTTTAAAAATTCAAAATTAAAAGAAATGCAATAAACTCCCAAAATTATAAACTCGAAACTTACATTAAAAATCTTATCCCAAAATTTGAAAACTAAAATAATTTAAATAAATCTATTGTAGATTTAATTTATTAGATTTCAAACATCCATTTGAAAGCCAAATTAAGCCAAAATTTGATTTCATCAAACCCGTAGCTTATTCCCAAAATAAATAACAAAAGCATAATCTAGAAAAATGGGGGTGTTGCAAAAATCTCAAAACTTCACATTACAATTACACTCTATGTGTAAATGTAGATTAGTTAAATCTCATAGCTTCATATTACTATTAGATTGTATGTGTAAATGTATATTAGTTAATTACCAAAACATACCAATATTGGTGAAGAAAAATCAAGCTTCATATTACTATTACACTGAATGTGTAAATGTATATTAGTTAATTAACAGAACATATTGATATTAGTGGAGAAAATCATGAAGATGCAATATTATGTTATAACCAGGAATCACTACAAGAAAATATAATTTTAACGATAAATTTTTAGTGACGCAAGAAATTTTTGTTCGTAAAAAGTGACTTATAGCAACGCGTTAAAGATGTATCACAAAATATCATTATCAGCGACACATTTTTAAGCTACGTCACTAAAAGAATTTGCAACACGTCAATTAGCACCACTAAATATTAGATACTCTTAGCAACATATTAAAATATTGCTAAGTTTGGAACCAAATTATTTCCCTCCCACTTTCCCCCCCCCTTAATTTTACATTTCCCTTTTATTTTTTACTCACTTTTCCCTTTTCCCCCTCTTAATTTTACTTTCCCTTTTGTTTTGCCTCTAAAAAATGTTGAAGCACTCCCTCCACGCAAATGTTGAAGCCCTCCTACACAGTCCATGCGAACGTCGACACTTCTCCATGCAAACGCCAGGCACTCTACTCAAACACCAAGCACTCCAAGCAAACACCAGGCACTCCACGCAAACGCCGACCTCTTCTCCCGAACGTTAGTCATTCCACTGGTCACGCATGATTTCACTGCTCTCGAATGCCGACATCCTCAGATTGGACGCAAATGATTTCACTGCTCCCAAACGTCGATCATTGTTAGGTGATCAAGCCTTTAAAGATATGACTCTTATACAATCTCTCTATCTTTATTTTTCCCTCATTACTTCTTAATAGACATCGTTACTCTTCTGAATATGACCTAATTGTCTTAGCAATAGAGAGATTTCACCCGTGCTCTCTTTTTTTGAAACTTAGGAATAAAAATGCACTTACCTTTACTCAAACGCCTAATTGATTAGACATTAATTTACATATTGTGTGTGGAAAATTATATTTATTTATATATGTTGGATATATGTAGTGAAAGAAAGTGAAAGTTTGATGAAGATTTGAAACATAAAATGAATTTAATTGTGTAGATTAAATTCATTGGTTAGAAACTACCAAATTGAATTGAAACTTTAAAAAAAAATGATGTTTCATTTACAAATTTAATATGTATGAAAGTTTGTAGTTTTTTTTTTCAATTTGAATGAGTTATATTTTATTTTTATCAAGTAATAATTCAATTGAATTAAACTTGACAAATGTTTCAGTTTTTGTATTTATTTGATTTTATTTTGTATTTTAGAGAGTTACCAAGTTGCTAGCCTGTAAATAGCAACTTGGTACTTCATTGCATCCCATTCCAAATTAAAGAGTTCTCTCCTTTCTTTCTTTTGTTCCTGAATTGAGTTAAGAGCAAGTATCTAAGAGTTTTGCCGGATATGAGTAGTTTGAGGTTGCAATTCTATCGGAGTTAGTCGTTGCATCATGCTGAGACGATCACTATAGTCTGCTTGTAAGCCGTGCAGAGCGAATAATTGTCTTCAAAATAATACTTACCAGAAGCGTGCCTCGACTACGTTTTGAGTCTCCGAAGGTTTTGAAGTTCTTTCAAGTCTTTGATTATTTTCATATCTAAGCCTTGTTACACCATCTAGCTTTCGTTTGAGTTTAAATATTATACATTAAGTGTATTGTTTCTAGTAATTGAAGTGTAATCAGTTTGCTAGTGTATTCAGTTTGCTAGTGTATTCAGTTCTATATATATCATTTCCCCCCAACAATCTGAAGACAATTAGTATATTTGAACCGATGGTTGTAAACTTCTCCACCAATGTCGCTACTTCTACCATCATTGGATCGACCATTTTCAGACCTCATGTTGAAAAACCAGAGAAGTTCAAGGGAGACAATAAGAGATGACAACAGAAGATGATCTTCTATTTCACCACACTGAATCTTGCTTATATTTTGAAGGAAAATTGTCCAATTATCCTGTCAGAAGCTGAAACTTCTGAAACAGCAGCTGCAAAGCAAGCATGCATGCATCCAGACTTCCTGTGTCATAATTATATACTTAGTGGTCTTGAGAACACTTTGTATAATGTTTATTGCAATTATATCAAAACTACTATAGGAGGCATTAGACAAGAAGTACAAGCTAAAAGATGCTGATACTAAGAAATTCCTTAGGGGAAAATTCTTAGATTATAAGATGATCGATACCAAGTTGGTAGTGAATCAGATGGAAGAATTGCAAATTATCATTAATGATTTACAAAGTGAAGGATTGGACACCAGTAAGCCATTTCAAGTTGTTGTTGTGATTGAGAAGTTGCCTCCTTCTTGAAAGGACTTCAAATGCTATCTCAAACACAAGCGAAAGGAGTTATCCATGGAGAACCTCGACGTAAAACTCCGTTTAGAAGAGGATAACAGAAAAGAAGATAAAACTCTGCTAGAAGTTGAAGCCAAGACTCATATTGCTAAAGGTTCAAATCATCAGACCAAGAAGCAAAATTTCAAGAAGAAAAATGTGAATAATGGGTCAAGAAATAATGCTAACAAGCGCATTTGAGGCAATTATTGGGTTTGTGGTGAGAATGTCCATACTGCTACAATGTGCAAGCATAAGAAGGGACAAAGTTCCAACAATCAAGTTAATGTCATGGAATATGACAATTTGGTTACTAACATTTTTTTGAGGTAAATATGGCTTTAAACACCAAAGGTTGGTGGATTGATACTGGTACTACTAGGCACATTTAAAAGGATAAGTCATTGTTCATTACATATAAGAAGTTAGATGGCAGCGATAAGTTGTACATGAAAAATGCTTCAACTACCTCAATGGAAGGCAAGGGAAAGGTTATGTTGAGATGGAATTCTGGAAAGATACTCACCCTTAATAATATATGCCATGTGCTAGAAATTCGAAAGAATCTAGTGTCAAGAACCCTACTTAACAAAAATTGGTTCAAGCTTGTATTTGAGTCAAATAAATTTATTTTGACAGAGGGGTATGTATGTAGGAAAAGGCTATTTCAGTGATGTCATGCTCAAAAGAATAATAATAATATCAACTTTTTTTTTTTGCTTATATTGTTAAGTTGTGTGATGCATGACATTCTAGATTGGGACATGTCAATTATCATTCTTTAAATGGAATGGTGTGTTCTTGTTCGCTGAGAAGCTCAAGATTGTTTGTGACCTTTGGAGGGGAGAACATGAAGAAGGAAAAAAATCCACAAGGGTGAGTTCATTTCTTCCCTTCTTCTTTATTAGAAGCATGCTTTGGTCTTTTTATATGTTTATCCTTTAGATATTTCTATGAGTTCACTGATTTAGTTTCTTACAAAATAGTTTTCAAAATTGTAAGACGATCACACGCTTCCACGGGAATTGAATTCCCTTTAAGCGTTGCATAGGCCAAATTGCATCATTATGAATGCGAAGGTACCATAGGGGCACATGAGCATTATTTTGTTTTGATCTTCTACTATTATTGCGATTTGGTTATACCTAAATATCCATAAAGGAAATAGTAATACTCCTTTTGTGCCAATCTGTCCAGCATTTGGTCAATGAACGGTAACAAGAAGTGACCTTTCTTTGTGGATTTGTTCAGCTTTCGATAATCCGTGCAAACACACCACCCTGCTACAGTCTTTGTAGGGTTCGGTTCATTTTATTGTTGGCAACCACAGTCATGCCCCTTTTCTTGGGTATACATTTAACAAGACTTACCCGTGAACTATCGGTGGTTGGGTAGATAACTCCAACTTCTAACCACTTGATGATCTCCTCGTGCACAACCTCTTTCATATTTAGGTTAAGTCTTCTTTGGCTCTCAACGGATTTCGCACCTTCCTCCAGATTGAAAGGGTGCATACAGAATGCATGGCTAATTCCCTTGATGTCAGCTATGGTCCAACCAATTGCCTGTTTATGCCTTCCTAGAATATCTAGCAACGACTGCTCGTCTTGTTCAGTCAAATCTACTGCAATAATTATCGATAGTATGTTGTTTTGATTAAGATATGCATATTTCAAATGTGTCGATAGTGGTTTCAACTCAAGCTCCAACAGTTTAATTATTGATGGTTTTAATGGCATGGAAGCTTCGTGGTCTACTGAGGTCAATGTGACTTCAGCAATCAACTCCATTTTTTAAATTTGTTAAGGAACTATATCCGAAGCTTCTTGGGTCAACACCTCATGCCCATCAGAAAAAAAAGTATCAATATCTTTAACAAACAAACATTCGTCAATATCTCCGGGGAACTTTAACGTGTTTAACACATTGAACGTGATTTGTTGGTCATTGAATTGCATGATCAACTCTCCCTTTTGCACATCAATTAGGGTCCTTCCTATCGCTAAAAATGGTCTTCCCAATTATCGGTATTTCTTTATCTGTTTCACAGTCAAAATTTTGAAGTCTACTGGGAACACAAACTTGTCAACCTTCACCAAAATATTTTCGATTTTCCCTACCGGTTTAGTGGTGGATCTGTTGGCCAGCTGGAGGGTTACAGTGGTCGGCTTCACCTTACCAATCTCTAATTGGGCAAATACCGAGTAAGGCATTAGATTAATTCTTGCTTCTAAATCACATAACACCCTGCCCAGACTCTATCCTCCAATAAAGCACGGGATGGTGAAGCTTCTTGGATTTTTCAGCTTTGGTGGAATTTTGCTACTTACCAAGGTGCTACAACCTCTCAGTTAATATTACTGTTTCATATTTTGGTAACTTCCATTTTATGGATAGTATATCTTTTAAGAATTTTACATACTTGGGCATTTCCTCTAATGCATCAACTAATGGGATGTTGACATGAAACTGCTTTAAGATATCCAAAATTTCTTGAACTGTATATCTTGGGTTGTCTTAGGAAAGGTATCGATGGTTTGTATGTTGGAACTATATTCTTCTCTTTTCCAACCATTGACGACTCTCCTTCGTCTTTCTTTTTGTCTTTTTCAGCTATTTCTTCCTTTTCTTCAGCTACTGGTTCATCCTTTCCTTAGACTTAACCTCTATTGATTCTATCTTACGACTCTTCTTGCTCTCAAGGTATTTTTGGTCCTTCATATTCTAGCCCATTTCTTAGGATGACAACTTTGCAGTGTTCTTTCCATTTGACTTTGGAGCCTCTATGTTACTAGGTAGTGTCCCTGGAGGTCTACCCTAAATTTCTTTGGCTAGTTGTCCTACTTGTAACTCTAAGTTACGAAGAGCAACATCATTTCTTGCCATATATTCTTTTAGTAAATCTACAATCGTAGGGCTCTTCTCAGGGGGAGGTGCTGATGGCTGTGTTCATGACTGTTGCCGCGAACACTTGCAGGAATCCGGGTGGAGTTGTTCTTGTTTGCTACTAAGATGTATTGCACCGTTGTTAGATTTTGTCCATGCAAAATTTGGGTGTGACATCCATCCTGGGTTGTAGGTGTTGGAATAAGGGTCTAGTTTTCTTATACCTTTTGGTAACCTATATAGCACACTAAATGGGGGTTATCATACAATAACGAGATAAATGATTAGCATTAAAAAATTCACAAGTTTGAGGTTCAATTTGGATAACTACTACTTTTTGTGGTCCTATTATAAAATTTTGAATCATATTTCTGATGGCTGTCAACTGTTGGCTCGTGGATGCAAATGTATCCACTCTTTATATTTTAGCAATATTTTTTATTTATTTATTTTTTATTTTTATTGAAGTGTGTTCTCAGTCACTCCAATTCTAATTGTTGTTTGCAATCATGTCCATGATTTCTTGAGCTTTTTTTACAGACTTCTTAAGCAGAGATCCTCCTGGGGCTGTATTGATTGTCTTTGATTCTTTGTTCATCCCATTGTAAAACTACTTCATGCTCTAGATAAAATCGGTGTCGTTAGTTCAATCTAACCCAAGACAAATTAAATTTATAAAACTCAAACTACAACTAAAACTAACAAATAGTTATAGTGGAAGTAAGAGGTCGATCCACAAGGAACCTAGATCAATTGTCAAGATTTGACTTTTGAGTTTCAAATTGTAACGAATAGGGGGGGGGGGGGGTAAAAACTAAGTAAAAGTAGACAAGATTTGAGAGGAAATTTTGGTGATGAGAGAAAAGAGAGAGATTGTGTAATAAAATTCAATGGAAAAAGAATCTTAACGAAATTATGTAGATTGAACTAATTCTATCAGACTTAATAAAATTCATGTAATTAATTGTTTCATTTAGGATTACCCCTAATGCCCTAATTAGCGAATTAAAAAATTGGCCCTAATTTAATTTTTATTTGCTTCCTAAAGACATTCCACAATTAATCCTAAATTACATTAATCTTTTGGGTTTTCTTAACTTGACATTCTTGAAACTCAAAAGATTGAAAATTCAAGCATGATTATATGAATATTCTAATTAGTGGATTCTTTCAAGAAAATAGGAAAAGAAGTCCAAACCTTCAATTAAGATCACTAATTCTTGTAACCTAATTACAATTTTGCATAGAGCCATGCAATTTTGCATACAAAAAGTGATTTGTCCGTTCATTTTTAATTGATTTCATTAAAAATCTCAGCAAGAACATTCAATAACAACAAATTGCATAAAAGAAATTGAAGAAAAGTCTCAAGACTTTGCTAATCTACATAATCCCCAAGAAAGAAATTGCCTACTCATGAAGAGAGAAATTCTTCAAGAAATCCATCGATTCTTGCATTGAAATATCCAAAGATTGAAGAAAAATTTACAGAATCTCTCAAGAATTAAAAGAAAAGTTCTTAATTTCGTCAAAAAATTTATATCTCCCCACTGCTGAAATCTGGAAAATCTGAAGATTATATTTGTTGAGGATTGCGGCGTTGTGACCCTAGGCTGACACTTAGTTCGACACGGTGTTGCGCGAGGCGCACGTGCACTTTTTATTTTTTCCATCAGACTCTGGAGCGTTGTAACGCGAGGTATAGCATTGCGACGCTGCATTGTTTTGCAGTATTTTGCAGCTTTCTGTCCTACAACGTTGAGTTAGCGTTGGACCTAACTCAACGTTGTGTAAATTTGTTTCTTTTAAGGGGTAGAATGGTAATTTGTATTTTTCTTCTTCTAAATTGATTCTTTTGACTCCATTAAGCTTGAAACTTCTCGTAACGACTTCAAAAGTGCCAGAATTAGATTTTACCTACAAAATAAATATTTTAAGCAAATAAATGAAGTATAATTGGGGGATTTAACATAGAAATTATAGCTCTTTTCAATACCTATCAAAATACCCCAACTTAGCTCTTCGTCATCCCAAGCAAGTTAAAAAAAAACTAGAAATATGCATTCAGTCAAATAAAATGTGAATTTGTGTATTGTGACTTTTCAAACTTCATTCACTTATTCGAATTGTTCATATGCTCATTGTCTTTACACAAAAAATTGATTCTCATCTCTTTTCTCAATAATCAAGAAAGTAAGGATACAAACATCCATTTAGAAATTTAAAATTTTTTTAACAAAGAGTTGAAACTTATTTTTGAAGAGAAAAGATATTTTTCTTGTAAAGTCATAAAAGAAAAGACTACGAAGTTTTAGTTTATTTAAAAGCTAAAACTAGTGGAAAGGTAACATCTAACTCTTAATTCCTCTTCGCCCTACACTAGCCCGGTTATTGGTCTAAGATATACCTAAATTGCATTGGAGAGGGGAAATTCTAAGACAAGTGTGCCTTTTAAAACTCATGCACACAAAACTTAATTGGCATTTCTTTTACCTAGAGAGATAGCTTTCACACTCACACTGTCGGGAACCTATCACTCTTTTCTTACAGGTCCTAACAAGACACGATGGAGGTACCTCTTTTCACCTCTATCCATACACACACACATTAGTGAAGGTTATGCTATTTTGATTTTGTAAGCTTGCTTAATTAAGCCCCCCCCTTATGCTAGCAACTTTCTCTCTCTTTTTTTAGTAGGGCATATTTTATCCTCTTTGTTTAGACTTGCTACTCTAACAAGATGGTAGTTTTTAGACCAAAAGTTGTCCTATTTCGGTGACAAAAATTAAGTAGACATGACTTTTCTAAAATTTTTGAGATTCTAAATAAATCTAAATGCTAAGTATTCGATTTTTTATGAAATTAAAAGGAAAAGAATTTTTCTTTTGAAAAAGGGTTTCAAAAATTTGTTAGAAAATTTTAGAAGGTCTAAAATTTTGTTTGTATCTTTACTATAAAGAGTGCGTCATTAAAATTTCATTGATAAGAATCAAAAGATTGAGTAAGACAAATAAAGCATAAAACAATTCGAATGTGATTCTTTTATTGTGTGTATTCATGCATTTAATCATTCATGCATTTATTCACTCAAAGAAAAATGAGTAAAGAATCAAAGAATAATCTTTTGGAGTATTAAGAATTCAATGGTTATGTTCTTAGAGAATCAAAATTATGTTATCAAAGTGTATCTGAGCCTCAAATATATCAAGATATGTCACAACATAGTTACAAAATCTAATCAACTAACTAACTAGCAAACCCGAGCTCAAATGCTTAAGGGTTCCAGACATGCATTTATGTATCATAGAGCAAAAATTTTAGTAAGGCTCATTTTTCTAAACTAAAAATTTAATAAAAGAATATAAAAAATACATGCAATCTTTTCCACCCCCAACTTAAAGAATGATATGGTCCTCAATGTTTAAACTATGCAAATATGTTCAAGGACAAAAAGTAAGGGATGTAGAGAGAAACTTCCCTGGTTTTTGGAATTGATTGTTATTTTCTTAAGAGAGAATTCCTTGCTTTTTTTTTTTTGTTTTCCTCATTTTATTCTTGAGATGACCTACAAAGGAAAGGAAGAATCAAATTTTTTTAGAATAAAAAAATTTAAAAAAATGGAAAAAATGGAAAAACAAAAAGGAGAAAAAAAATGAAAGAAAGCAATAATGAAAAAGAAAAATTGTCCTCTTGTTGCAAATTTTTAGCATTGCTTGCTCGACGTTGGTGAAGAAGGGGATCAAATGTACAAGGGATTAGTCAAACGCAAGTCCAATTGGACTTGGTTTACATGCCCTTCATTGTAGATCTTAAGCCTGTGTCCGTTCACCTTGAAAGACATTTCTGTTTCAAGACTTTTGATTTCAATTGCACCATAAGATAAAATATTAGTAATTTCAAAAGGACCTAACCATTTGGATGTAAGTTTTTCAGGCATCAATTGTAATTTGAAATTGGAAAGCAATACTTTTTGTCCTATTTTGAAGTTCTTTATCAAACCTTTATCATGAACAAATTTGGTTTCCTCTTTATAAATCTTTGAGTTTTCATAAGCATTACGTCTCAATTCTTCTAATCGTTGCAATTATAGAAATCTTTCCTCTCCAGCTTGAGCTAGATTCAAATTACATTATTTTACCGCTCAATATGCTTGTGTTCAATCTCTATGGGAAGATGACACTGTAAGACCCTAAATCTAAAGTGAAAGGTTATTTGGAGAAAGAAAAAGTAATAAGATATTGGGGCAAGATGAAATGGTGAAAGCATTAGTATTATGAAAATAAAAAGGATCAAAAGATGGCCAACGTATATGGAGGGCCAAGCACATTGAACGCAAGGCCTAAGAGTACGTAGGAGGCTGGCTTCATGTTATACAAAACTTTGGAAGCAAGAAGGCTTGGGCAATGGCCGTGGGCTTGCATGCAACTAATGCAAGGGCATGCACAAGGCATGCGGACGTGGGCAAGGCATGCGTTGGAGGCATACGTCGAGCGGGTATGTTAAGCGCCCTTGCTTATGCGTCGAGCCCAAGCGCACAACCCATGCGTCAAGCAGGCCAAATGCTGCCAAATTGCCCAATCGTGCGTCGATGGAAGTGCCCAACCTATGCGTAAAATGTTGTCGAGCAACCATGCGTCGATGCCTGCGTCGAGCGCACAGCCCATGCATCGAGCAGCCAGCCTATGCTGTGAGCACATTGTCGAATTGCCAAGCCTATCCGTCGAAGAGCCCTAATGATCATCAATGCGTCGAAGCACGCCCATGCGGCCGAGTAAGCCTTGCAAGCGATGACCAACGCCTATGCAGCATACCCATGCATCGATGGTCAGCACCTAGGCCAAGCGCCATGCGTCCATGCCAAGAAAGCCGTGCGGTCATACCTACTGAGCCATGTGTCGAGGATGAGCGGCCACCCTATGCGTTGGTGATGGCTAACTCATGCGATGGTAGTGAGTTGGCTTGCTATGGGTTATGGACAAAAGGAAGGCTAATTGATGGGGAAAAGAACCCCAAGGGGAGATGGCAATATTTATGGAATGCGTCCATAAGCCTAACAAATTATATAAATGAACATGTTTAAGTATTTAAGTGAATGAGGTGGTGAAAAGAGGTTCACACAAAGAAATCCATCACTCTAAGCAGGAGGTGGACAAAGGAGATTACATGCAAAAGTGGTCTTATCACTCTAAGGAGGAGGTGGATAAAGAAGGCTGCATGCAAAATGGGAATTTTGGCTGGCAAATTAAGATGAGAACAACTCAAGGCTGTGCTGGAATGGGCTAAGTGTTGGCAACTTTAAAAAGGGACAAATGTGAGTTGAGTTGTCAGAAGGGGGTGAGCTTGAGATGACTATAAATAGAGGGGTGGGCGAGAACAATTCATTCATGCCATCACCAAAATCTCAGTTTTGAGAGGTTTTTTAGAGTGTTAAGTTTGAGTAATTAGGCTTCCAAATTCATTGGGGTCCGAAGGAGCTAAGGTTGCGTTGGTGAAACTTTGGAGTCAGTCGGGACGCATATGCTCAGCCAGCCAACGCGTCCATCACACAACACGCACCTTGCACCTTGCAGCGCTGCATCCGTCCATCGCAAGCAGCACGCTTTGCACCAACGCATCACGCACGCCAGCCCAACGCAGCAGGCCACCGTATGACAAGCACGCACACCCTGCACACGGTCGAACATCTAACTGCCTGCCAGACACCATTGCGCCCATACAAGTTAAAATAACCTCTAAAGGGGCTGATTTTGGGATTTTGGCTAAGTTTGGAGTGGGGTAAGCTGGAAGATATTTTCAAAGTGGTTTTAGTAGGAAATCTTGCTTACAGTGAGTGGTTATTTAGTTTTATGCATTTTTATGTGAATAAATGCATGGGTAAGTGCAAGATGCATGATTATGATGTTTTGCTTGCCATGATATTGTCTGTGAAATTTCTATGGAAACTAAAATTATACCCGAAATACATAAGTTAGCATGCTTAAAAATGGTACTTGGTGTGAAAATATAGTCGACTTCGGTCGGTGGGAAATGATAGTTGGTGACGACCGGTGGGAACTATAGTCAAGATACCTAAGCATGACTAGCGGGAAATAGTTGTCGATGTGCACATTGGCGGGAAAAGCGGGTTATAGGAAAGTTTTCATAAAAGTTGTTATGATTGTTAATATATGCTTGATATGAAAATGCCAAGTATAGCATGTGACTGGAGGATAATTATTGAATGAGATTACACGTGATCGTGCATAGATTATAATGAAATTGTGATTATGTGATTGACTTCCCAAAAATATGTTGTGTTAAAGCTATTGTTATCTCAAAAGGCACCACTTACTGGGCTTATTAGCTCACACTCTTCCAAATGTTTTCTTCTATTCCCCCCCCCCCCCCCTCCCAGGTTGCAAAGCGGAGCGTTCAGAAAGGAGTCTACAACCACCAAAATACCAGGACTTGATAATTTCTCAGGGCACGACTCGGATCATGTAATAGAAGAGTATAGGAAAATTGAGCTACATGTATGAAATTTAGATAGGTTATTGTAATCATGTTAAGAATTTTAATAGATAAAGGGGGAAATGTTAAATTTAAATATTGTCTTGGAATGGTACTAGTATGTCTTCATGCTCTCTTCCAAGTCTTGGGCTAAGGCGAGGGAAGGGGTGTGACAGACACGCTTCGCCATATACAATTCTATACGGGGTTTTTCCTTTAGGTGTTTTAAAAGCGGTTCTATAAGTTTAAAGTGCATCGTTAAGACGGGAACTCCAATCTTTTCTTTTCAAGTTGACCGTCTTTTTTAGAATGCTTTTCACTTCTCTATTGAAAATTTTCACTTGGCCATTTTTTTTAGGATGATACAAGGTTGCTACACGATGGTGCACTCCGTATTTCCTCAATAATGGCTCTATGGTTCTCTTGCAAAAATATGTTCCGTGGTCGCTTATAATGGCTCTAGGAATTTCAAATCTACAAAAGATGTGATTTTTGAGAAATTTTGAAACAACAGAAGAATCATTTGTTCTAGTGAGGATTGCCTCAACCTACTTGGAAATGTAATTATCGCAAGTAAAATGTACAGATAGTCAAACGAAGAAGGGAATGGACCCATAAAATCTAAGCCCTAAATGTAAAAAATTTCACATACAAGAATGGAATTAAGTGGCATTTCGTTTCTTTTTGACAAAGATTCAAATTTTGTACACTTTCCACAAGACTTACAATATGCATAAGAGTCGGCAAAAAGAGAGTTCCAAAATAGTTCTAAGTTTAAACTTTTTCTAGCAGTTCGTTTTGGACTAAAATGACATCCACATGGTGTTTGTGTCAAAACAACAAAATAGACTCAAACTCTTCGCCGGGAACACATCTCCTAATTACTTGATTCCCCGAAAACGACGCCAATTTGTTCGAGATAAAATTGGTGTCGTTAGTTCAATCTAACCCACGACAGTGAAATTTATGAAGCTCAAACTACAACTAAAACTAACAAATAGTTATAGTATAAGTAAGAGGTCGATCCACAAGGAACCTATATTAATTGGCAAGATTTGACTTTTGAATTCCAAATTATAACGAATGGGGGAAATTATGAAATAAAATTCAATGGAAAAACAATCTTGGAGAATTTATGTAGATTGAACTAATTCTACCATAGACTTAATAAAATTCATGCAATTAATTGTTCCATATTTATTTCGAGATTACCTCTAATGCCCTAATTAGCCAATTAAACAATTAGCCCTAATTTAGTTCTTAATTTCTTCCTAAAGACATTCCACAATTAATACCTAAATTACATTAATCTCTTAGGTTTTCTTAACCATGAAATTCTTGAAACTCAAAAGACTGAGAATTCAAGCATGATTATATGAATGTTCTAAATAAGTGGATTCTTTCAAGAAAATAGGAAAAGAAGTCCAAATCTTTAATCAAGATTACTAATTCTTGCAACCTAATTACAATTTTGCTATAGAGCCATGTAATTTTGTATATAAAAATCAATTAAATCTTATTTGTCAGTTCGTTTTTAATTGAGTTCATTAAAAATCTCAACAAGAACATTCAAGAACAACAAATTGCATAAAAGAAATTAAAGAAAAGTCTAAAAAATTTTCTAATCTACATAATCCTCAAGAAAGAAATTACCTACTCATGGTGAGAGAAATTCTTCAAGAAATCCATTGAGTTTTTCATTGAAATATACAAAGATTGAAGAAGATTTTACAAAATCTCTCAAGAATTACAAAGAAAAACTCTCAAGTTTGTAAAAAAAAATTTGATATCTCTTCATTGCTGAAATCTGAAAAATTTAAAGATTATATCTATTGAGGGTCGCAACATTGCGACCCTAGGCTGACACTTAGTTCGACATTGTGTTGCCGAGGCGCGTGCGCATTTTATTTTTTCCATCAAACTTCGAAGCATTGCAATGTGGGGTATAACATTGCGATACTACCTTATTTTGCAATATTTTGAAGCTTTTTGTTTTACAGTATTGAGCTAGCGTTGGACCTAGTTATGGAGAGAGTGTTGCAACACTCCGAGTGGTACTGAAGTGTGTAAATTTGTTTCTTTTGAGGGGTAGAATGGTAATTTGCATTTATGCTTCTTCTAAGTTGATTCTTTTGACTCCATTAAGTTCGAAACTTCTCGTAACGATTCCAAAAGTCTCAGGATTGGATTTTACCTATAAAATAGACATTTTAAGCAAATAAATAGAGTAGAATTGAGGGATTTAACATAGACATTATAGCTTTTTTCAGGACTTATCATTCCATCACGATGCAAGCTGGAAGTCCGTGGTATTGACATTTCCTCACCAACTTCTGGAATCTAATCCATACTCCATCAACATATTCAGATGGAGATTGCCTGAATGCAACGATGTCTTCTCTATATTTTGTGTTCTTGTTAGGCAAAAATTATTTTCCTAGAAACTTATCCAGAAGGTTGTCCCATGAGGTAATAAAGTTGGGAGGCAATGAATCGAGCCATACTTCTACATATCCCTGCAAAGAATTGAGAAATAGCTTTTAGTCGCCATGCATCTTCAGAAACATCATTAACTTTGAAAGAATGATAGATTCTCATTAAGTGTTTCAGATGTTTATGAGGATCTTCATTAAGTAGCCTGACAAATTGTCCAAATAAGTTTAGTATATGGAACACAAAGGCTTTATCTCGAATGTAGGCACATCTATTGGCGGATCTAAAATGCAAGTGTCTAAAGTATGGAATACAAGAGCTGCATAATCCCTGATGGCTTTGTATCTATCTTCCATAATAAAGATAGGATTCTGGGGGTCAGGTTGTTGTGTTGGCTGCTGGTTGCCATTCTTTTGTACCCCATTTATGAGAGGGTTTGGAGGATCGACTCTAGGAGGTGGGTACATTTAAATTTTTTGCATGAATGTAGCTTTAGCAAGACTCTCTTGTGCGATCAACTTCTTCTACTCTTGATGCTTTCGCCTTAGTTCTTGTCTCCGGTGGCGAAAGGTCCTTTCTATTTGTTCAAGGTTTAGAATTAACAGAAACGTTGTCGAACATGCTCACTGACTCAAACGAAGAAATAAAATCACCGATCCTACACTTATACCTACAAACGGAGTAAATGTTGGGATGATAGCAACATGTAGCAGAAGCGACGAGGATCGATAAACACTTTAATTCATTAATTTTGGTAGAAAAGAAAACATGCTCATAACAGAATTTAATGGGTTTCAAGACATACCTTTGAAGAACCGTTGAAATCTCAATTTCCAGCTGCTAAATTCTCCAAATCTTTATGCAGACTACCACAAAATTTTCTCCATTATTCTCTTGGTGCTCTAGATTAAGTTGTGGGACTCAAAATAAGCTAGAATTAAAGTGAATTTGGAGAATGCTCACTGCAGCATCCCAAATGAAGAACACTTTCTTCTACCCGAATTTTTAAGAAAAATTCAATCGATTGCCTCATTTCAACTTCACTCTAATCTCTTCAATATAGTGCATACTATCGTGCAAAGAGATTTGCTTCATGGGATGCAGCTCATGTTTGGAGTAATTGAAGGTTGAAGATAACAGGTTCTTTGTGAGCTAGTTTGAAGATGAAGATGGAAAAATCAAAATTTTCCTTTTCGTGTTTTTTTATTTCCAAAATCCAAAAATGATTTTAAAATCATACTTAATTTCTAAAATCAAAATTTATTAATTTTACAAATTAATTTCATAAATTAATTTTCTAATAAAATTAATAAATAATTATTTAAATAATTTAAATAATACTAATTAATTTAATATCCAATATTAAATTAATTTTACACAAATCCATCTTCAAATATTTAAATCATATTTAAATATATATTTTCCAATTCTGTTTGATTCTAATTTGAACGTTTCAAATTAACTTATCATACTACTCTAGAGCTAATCCATTTCCGAACTAGTAGAGGGATCTCGTGTACCTACAGATCACGAGCTCCAACGATTCGAGATTAATCGGCTAAACTCATTAGACCGATCTAACCCCCATTCATTAACTAATGGGTCACTCTACTAAAGCCCATAGTTGAACTCCCCTCACTGTAGATATATCTTGTCCACTCGATATAACCATGATTAGTAAGTCAACCCTTCACAGGTTGTTCGTAATAACAGCTGGGTCGAACCTCTGTTTTACCCCCAAAATTACCTCTTGTTTCTTAAGTCCCCACTGATCCCCTAATGAACAATTGTTTTGTGATCCAATCAAGAAAACCGAGTCCCTCTAGGGCCAATGAGAGGGCGGGGGCCCTTGTTCAAGACCAAGAATTAGCACTTAAGGGAATAATCTCTCTATTATCCCTAAAAGTGGGTAGGAGTGAATTCTGTCTTGCACTCTATGTCCCCAGCTATCTATTTAGTCTTACCCCTAAAATGGGAGGTTTATTGAGCCGGCGTTGTTGAGTCAACCCTCACATATGCAAATCTAAGGATAATTCAAAATAAACAGGAATTCATAGTTAGCTCAGGATTAAGGTCAAGTTACCTAGGTCATCGTTTTGAACTAGTCAGTCTTAAATAGTAAACAACGTTATAAAATAAGAGTGACTGATTTCGTGGTTCGACCTTGTACAAACCCTTTTACACAAGGACACCCCCACTCCTCATGTTCCAACATGAATGAATTAGGATCACTTCGTTTGTAGCACTTTACAACTCCTTGTAACAACTACAGAGCAGGCCACATCCAATAGTGTTACCAGAATAAGGTACCCAACCTTATTCATATACTATAGATCATTTTGACTATTTACTTGAACCTGATCCACCTTTATGTCTCCACATAAAGTTCAAGTACTCATCCAATAGTCAAGGGACTATTAGGTTTATTGTATTTCTATTAAGCAAATCGTCTATTCAATAATACCTTATTGAATTTTCAGATAAAGTTCCATTGTTTACATACCACGAGTTTTAGGATATAAAACCCAACAGTAAAGTAGTAAGAACGAGGTCGAATCCACAAGGAAAGTGATGACTAGCCAGGTTAATTAGAGAATTCCATGTACGGGGGTTTGATTGGATTTGTGGAAATAGTGACTAAAAATTAACATACAACGTAAAGAAACAAAACTGAGCACGCAAAAGGGGTTAGATTAAATCAAAGAAAAAGCCTTGGGATTACAATATATGTTTAATATTTCTATCATTAGGCACCAATTAATTGTCTAAATTTGTGAACCCATCAACCTATTGAAAATCTAACAACCTAATTAGCCAAATTCGATATTAAATCAAATTAGCCATAATTCAATTTACAACTTTTCGTTCTTAGCGAAATACAAGTTAAAACCGAATTTCATTACGAAAGGGTTCAATTGTCGAGACATATTACAAGTCAAATAACCATATATTATAGCATGATTAATTAAGAATGATTAAATTAGGGCATACATGAGTTTGGTCAGAAAAAGTCAAGACTTTACACATGCGATCCTATTTTGCGCAACTAAATCAATCAATTTTTTTTGCAAGCTATGACGATTTGCAAAAATGAATTTCAATAAATTTGTCAGATCAATTCAGAAAAATTCTATTAAAATTAAATCAAATCATCCTAAATAATTCACAACAATTCAGTAAATTAACTAGAAGTCCTTCAAGAATTTAAACATATAACTAATCCCAAGAAAAATTTACCTAGCCTAGCATAAACATATTGAAAAACCAATCAAAGATGTAGAAAGACAGTTGAATATGATGAAACTTGGCTAGCAATTCAACTTAACCGTCTCCCAAAAATATCCTCAAGCTATGTTTTTCTTTATACCCTTCGGCTGAATCCAAAAACATTAATTTATAGATTTGGCGCAGTGGCACAACGCTAGGAAAAGTGTTGCAACGTTGCGACGACTTAGGTTAAGCATTGAAAAAGCATTACAACAGGGCTTTGACGCTCGATTGCGCGTGCAAAGGAGGATCGTTCATTGAAGTCGTAGCGTATGTGCTAAGACCATTAGCCTTAAGTTCCCTCCATAACATAAAGATGTTTATCTGTCGTAACTCAATCTAAACGTCAACAAATTTCTCCAGAAGAAAATGCCAAACTTTGGCACCTTTGATTAGGACAAATCAACCTAATAGGATTGAGAGGTTGGTGAAGAATGACCTTCTAAGTGAGTTTGAAGAAAATTCTTTACCAGTATGCGAATCTTGCCTTGAGGGTAAGATGACTAAAAGACCTTTTACTGGAAAAGGATATCAAGCCAAAGAGCCTCTTGAGTTAGTATATTCTGACCTCTACGGTCCTATGAATGTGCGAGTCCCAGGAGACTATGAGTATTTTATCAGTTTTACTGATGATTACCCTAGGTATGGGTATGTTTATCTGATGCAACGAAAGTCTGAATCCTTTGAAAAGTTCAAAGAGTTCAAGGCCGAAGTTGAAAATGCATTTGATAGACAGATTATAACACTTAGATCAAGGTGGAGAGTTTTTGGATTCAGAATTCCAGGACTATTTGATAGACCATGGAATCGTTTTCCAAATCTCAGCACCGGGTACACCTCAAAAGAATGGTGCAGCGAAGAGGAGAAATAGAATCTTGTTGGACATGGTTCGTTCTATGATGAGTTACACTTCCTTATCGGACTCGTTTTGGGGGTTCTTAGTGGAGACTGCAGTATACATATTCAACTGTGTTCCTTCCAAGAGTGTTGCGAGAACACCTCTGGAGTTGTGGAACGAGTGTAACGCTAGTTTACGTCACTTTCGTATATGGGGTTGCCCAACATATGTGCTTAAGGCCAATCCAAAGAATTTGGAACCACGGTCGAGGTTATGCCTCTTTGTAGGCTACCCCAAAGGTACACGATGTGGTTATTTTTATGATCTGTCGAAAAATAGGGTGTTTGTTTCCATGAACTCTACTTTCCTGAAGGAGGATCATATTAGGGAGCACAGTCCACGTAGTAAAGTCGTGTTATGTGAGCTTTCCAACAGAACTACTGAAACTTCAACGAAAGTTGTTGAAGGACCTGCTTCGTCAGCAAGAGTTGTTGATGATAGTTCATCTGGTAGGTTGATTCCACCTCAAGAGTTGAGGGAAACTTGACGTAGTGGGAGGGTTGCGAACCCACTTGTTCACTATCTGGGTTTCACGGAAATCCTGGCTATGGTAGTCAATGGTGACGTTGAGGATCCGTTGTCTTATCAGAAGGCAATGGAGCATGTTGACTGGGATGAATGGGTCAAAGCCATGGATCACGAGATGGAGTCGAAGTACTTTAACTCAGTATGGGATCTTGTAGATCAGCTTGATGGGGTAAGACCTATAGGTTATAAATGGATCTACAAGAGAAAATGGGGTGCTGATAGGAAGGTGCAAATCTTCACGGCTCGACTTGTGGCAAAGGGTTATACCTAGGTAGAATGAGTTGACTATGAGGAGACTTTCTCGCCTGTTGCCATGTTAAAGTCGATTCGCATCCTCCTATCCATTGTTGCTTATTATGATTATGAGATTTGGAAAATGGACGTCAAGACGGCCTTTCTGAATGGAAATCTTAAGGAGACCATTTACATGGTGTAACCCGAGGGATTCATTACCCAAGGTCAAGAGTAAAAAGTTTGCAAACTAAATTGGTCCCTTTATGGGCTGAAACAGGCGTCTCGATCTTGGAACATTCGGTTTGATACTGCAATCAAATTGTATGACTTTGACCAAAATGCTGATGAATTTTGTGTCTACAAGAAGATCGTCAACAATTCAGTAGTTTTCTTAGTGTTGTATGTAGACGATATCCTACTCATTGGGAATGGTGTAGGTGTACTGACTGCAGTTAAGAACTAGCTAGCGACCCAATTCCAAATGAAAGATTTGGGAGAGGGTCAGTTTGTTCTGGATATACAGATCTTTCAGGATTGTAAGAACAAAGTGCTAGCGCTGTCTCAAGCATCGTACATTGATAAGATGTTGCTCAAGTACTCGATGTAGGACTCCAAAAGGGGCCTACTGTCATTCAGGCATGAAGTCACTTTGTCTAAGGACATGTATTCTAAGACGCCTCAAGAGGTTGAGAAGATGAGATATATCCCATATGCATCTACCATTGGCAGTTTGATGTACGTAATGCTCTGTACTAGGTCAGACATCTGCTACGTTATGGGAATATTCAGTAGGTATCAGTCTAACCTAGGTCAGGGTCACTGGACCTCAGTTAAGAACATCCTCAAGTGTCTTTGGAGAACGAGACTACATGCTCGTGTCTGGATCTAGAGATTTGATCCTTACTAAATACATGGATTCTGACTTTTAGGCTGATAGGGACTCTTGGAAGTTCACTTTCGGGTCAATTTTTACTCTTAATAGATGAGCTGTAGTGTGGTGAAGCACTAAGCAAGAGTGCATCACTGACTCCACTATGGAGGCCAAATACGTGACGGCTTGTGAAGCTGCTAAAGAAGCCGTTTTGCTCAGGAAGTTCCTAACAGAGCTGGAAGTGGTTCCAGATACGTCTAGGACCATCACCCTCTATTATGACCATAGTAGTGTTGTGGCGAACTCCAAGGAGCCCAGGAGTGACAGGCGCGACAAACACATAGAGCGGAAGTATCACTTAATTCACGAGATAGTGCATCAAGGGGACATGATCGTCACAAAGATCGCTTCGGAGCACAACGTTACTGACCTGTTTATGAAGGCTCTCATAGCTATAGTGTTTGAGGGTCATCTTCAAAGTATGGGTCTACGGGACTGCCCACGGCTTGACTAAGGCAAGTGGGAAATTTTATTGTACTGGGCCTTAGTGCGCCAGTTTATTGTTTTGTACTAGTTTTTGTACACCGCACTCGCTTTAGGACAAGTGGGAGATTGTTGGGGTTGATGCCCTAAAGTCTCGTGTCCTGTAGTTTGTAAACACACTTTTGTACGAATGCTTGTGTTGTATAATATATACGATATTTTCTTGACTACTTGACTTTGAACATTGGAGCTTTTATTTGCTTTACCACAAACCAATAAACTAAAATCCCTAGTTGTCATTATGTAACTTAAGCATGTATGTGACGACATACAAGTGGATCATGTCTTAAGTGATAACTAAAATGGTCTGTAGTATATGGATATAGAAGGGAAACCTTATCTTGGTAACGCTATAGATATGGCCCGCTTTGTAGAATAGTTACAAGTGTTGTGACTTGCTACATATGGTCTGATTCTGATCATTCATGTGAGGACATACGAGTAGGGGTGTTCTATACAAAGAGTTTATATAAGACTTGACCACGAAGTGTTAACGTCTCGTTATATAACGCCATTCATGACAGAGGCTCCATTTCACTAGGATGACCATAGGTAACATGACCTCAATCCTTAGTGAGTTGGGAACTTCTTTCTTTGAGGGCGGTCCTTTGATTTGCATGGGTGCGAGTGACCAGGTCGCTGACTAATACCTACCACTTTGGGGATTCGTCTAATTTAGGAGCTGAGAACTCGGTTACATGATGAGATGCAGAAATGCATGTCATCTCAGGCCTTTTATTTAGAATTATAAGGGCTGTTAAGTAGATTATACAGTAATTATGTTAGAAATTCATGAGAAAATGAGTTTGTGGTGTTCAGCATTGAGAATCTCGGCTAACCCATTATTATGCGTTATTATGCGCTCAATTATCTATTTTTGTAGTTAACGCAGTCGGGCTACTGCATAAACTACCGCATGCGGAGAAACTCTCAATCGCAAAGGTGAACGCATACAATCAACGCATGGGTGTTACGGTGATAAACCGCATGCGTCCATCGCATAGGAGTTGCGATTGTCAAGCGATTGCGGTCATCGTGTAGAAGTTGTGGTATTAAGCGAATGCGGTTACTGCACGATTGCGGCTACACGATAACCATAATAATGGGATGAGCGCAAGGTTAGTGGAATGAACGCATCAACGCATATCCCAGAAAATCTAAAAGATGATGTTGACATTTCACCTACTACGCCATTAGCTGAAGAGTCTCAGAAAAGAACCAACGCGCCGTTAATGTCAAAATCAGAGCAGGTGCATAAGCTATCGGCGATCCAAGCTCTATAAATAGAAGCCACTGAGCAGAATTTCAATTCATCTAGGGTTTTCGCCCAAGGTTTGAATCCAAGGTTTTTTGCCTGAGGTTTTCCTTAGGGCTGATCCTTGTGATCCAAACAAACGCATTAGAAGAAAGCTTGAGAGTTATTGATCTCCTTCATCCATTCCGAGTGACGACCGGAACCTTCGTTGGAGTTAGATCTCGAGAGAGTCAGCTCCATCGTCCATCCATGGCACCGCCGGCAACCTTGACACACATCTGCTGGAAGCAAGACAATACTTCCAGCTGGTCTTTTCATTTTCTCTAATTTTCTTATATTGTATAGGATTACATTTTGGATTAAGGAATTAATACATTATGTGTTCAATGCATTTCTATGTTTTCTTCGATTCCACCCCCATCTTTCTCTGCTTAGCATCCTTAACTTTCATTGCATCACTTAATGAGATTGCTAGAGTATCGCATACTTAGTCATGTGGATTAGAGATATATAACATGTAGCAAACCACAGGGAGGTGTGTGTTGCGTGAGTGTGTGAGAAAACCTTATTTGCTTAGTGTGAAGCTATCGCAACGCCTGTCTATTGGCGAACACAACACTTGTCTATGAGTAAAGTCAGCAACAACTAACTACCTGGGAGGGTAAGTGGTTGGTCGCATTAAGCAGTGTAAGCAGTATTCACTAGAGATAGGAATAATCTTACGTCAGCCAAGTTCATGCGGTTACCTTGTCTTATGAGTGCATCATTCATCATTTAGGCATACTTAAAAGAGTAGTCTAAAATCCAAATCTAAGACTCGAGAGAGCAGATTGGAACGCATAAGCAAGAATGGGGAACTTAGGAATAAGCTCCGTTTCCTATCACACAGCGTATGCACCCTACGGAGAGGATATTGCATGCATCCAAGAAGTAGGATATGGTGGTTGTTTGCGGTCATCCCGACCTTTTTGCATAAACATCGCATACGTCCTAGAAATAGGCTCAAATGTGTGTAGCATGATTGCATAGCTTGCATTGGCTGAGGTTGTCCTTGCGGTCACTCTTAAGGGTTGCGATGAAGACATCTTGACATTTTATCTATTTTCCATCCATTTACTACGCATCAAATGTTTTCGTGTCTCTACCTCTCATTCATACTTCTCATTGCGTTGTCTGTTACTTAGAAGTAGGAGTAGTGTTAGCTTAAAACCCCTCATCATTCTTTTATTCATCCGTCGTATACACATTACCGCATACATCTAGTTACAAGTCCCTGAGTTTGACCTCGGATCACTGAGAAACTTGCGTTCGCGTTATACTTGATGTGAGCACAAGAAAACTTGTAACAGGAACGCATGGTCATCGCATACATTCACCTAATTTTAGTTATCAAGTCTTTGATGACTTGGTAATTATTTTTTCGTCACCACTACACAAGATGGAATTCACTCCTTCCCCGAAGTAGGGGTAAATAAATAGATTGCTCCCTTAAGGGCTGATCCCAAGGGTTAAACGATGAGGCGCTACACACCTTCTCATGGCCCGAGAGGTGTCCACACATAGTAAGACTATGTTGTATTGTTCATTAGAGGGATAAAATGGTACTTAAGGAGTTAGATGTAACTACAGGGGCAAAACGATAAATTGGCCCAACTGTACTTACAAGCATATGTGAAGGGTTATCGTACTGTTGATTGATTATATCCGATGGACACAAAAATATATCTGTAGTAAGGAGAGTTCGGCTATCGGTATTTAGTGGAATGCCTGATAGTTAACGGATGGTGGATCTCGTAATTAAAAAGTTTAGTCAGCTATTCACGTACCGTTGGAGCTTTGAGCCATAGGTTCATAAGGTCCCCTTGGTAGCTCAATGAATACAAGTTGAGAATCAGTTTTTGGATCAGTTTCAAATGTTCAAATTGACAAGAGGGAGTTTGATTATATATGATATGATTGAACTGGTGAATTATATGTGGTATGATTGACTTTATTTATGAGATACATTAATTGGAGAAAAATGGATATAAATATGATTTATATCTATTGGAGGAGAAAACACTATGGTTGATATATGATATTAAACTATAGGTTATTGAATATAATATGATTATATTTATTATTTTTAAATTGTACAATTATAGGATAATTGGTCGCCGTTTTCTCCGTAAATGTGTGTTAGTGGGAAGTTCCAATTGGTTTTCGTAACTGAAGAATAAAATGAAAATTGTTTTCATTTTGCAAAGAACACACGGTTAATTGCTCACAAAAGTGTTTGCTGCCTATCCCTTAGTAAATTGAGAGACTATATGATAGCTCACATTTACTACACGATCGCTTACAGCGCGCGCCATCTTTTAAACAATCATCTCCTTGTACTAAATGAACATCTAGCGAGCTTTTACTAAACGATTGTATAGACGATCACTGTCCTTTTCCTACAGGATTGTGTACTTCGCCTAAACGATCAAGCACTTTGTCTATACGATAGACACGCGTTTCTCCCACTTGCTTCACTGTTGTATACGATCTCTTGTCCTCCTCCGCTCTACAAAATCCGAACATAGCCCACTCTTTGGATTCTCAAACAGATAATACTAAGGGTTCCAAGTGGTGGCGTTGTCCCTATCTTTCTACTGTTCGTGTGGAGGCCGTTCGCGGTAGACGACCAGACTTTTGGTGAACGATAGTTTGTCGTTCCAGCGAGAGTGAGAGCACCCTTTCCTTGGAGAGAATGAGATTTCTATTGAAGAGAGTCTTCAAATAGTAAGTTTCCTTGTTCTCTTGGTTATTTATTCTTAAGGGATGCCGATAATTTTGCACTATGATGCATATCTGTTTGTTTGAATGTAAATGTGGTAATTCTGTCACACTGTCTTTGGAAAGATCTACTTCCGCTCATAGGTACTCTTGCATAAGAGTTCCTTGAGTTGTGAGATCCGTTTACACTCTAGCCTTCTAAGTATTAAAGCTCCACTGGATTGTTAAATTAAGTGGTTAGTTCAATTTACCCATTCTAACATTGATTTCAATAAAGAGAATGCACAATTCAAGTTGATGCGAGTGCAACATTGCTTTAAGCCATAATAACCCTAGGGATCCATATTGTTGAACCCCTAGGAGAACTTAGCTCATGGTAGATGACAGAATAAACATCTTTATTGAATCATAAACCATAACTACAAATTAACATTTGAGTGAGAAAACTAAATAATACAATGAATGAATGAAATAGAAATGCTAAAAATAAAGTGCAATCTCGAGGGGGCACTTTGGGCAAACCCTCAACATTTAGTCTTTCTCTAGGAAAATTCCCCCTTTTCAAGGTGGAATCGTGCTTGACCACAAGTTTTCATGAGGTGAAGGACCTAGAGCTGCTATGCTTTAAAGGAACCTTCGTTCGTAAGGCTATTGACTTGAAAGGTTGAAAACCTGTTCAAAAGACTACTGAAAAATGATGTGAACAACGAGAGAAAACGTGGTTATTGGGGTTGGTGCCTTAAATCTCGTAGAGTCCTATAGTTTGTAATTGTATTGTACAAATATCTTATTTATTTAATAAAATATGTGATGTTTTATTCGACATTTAGTTTCATTACTATACAAACCAATAAACTAACATCCAAGGTTATCTTGTAGCTTAAACATGCATGTAGAGACATACGAGTGGATCATGTAAAAGTGATAACCTAAATAGTCTGTAGTAGATAGATATGGTTGAATACCTTATCTTGGTGACATTATGAGTACAACCCACTTTATAGATGTTACAATTGTTGTAAAGTGCTACAAATGATCTGATCCTGATCATTCATGGGGAGACATGTGAGTAGGGGTATTCTATACAGAGGGATTTGTATAAGAACGGATCATAAAATATTTAGTCTCATTACATAACGCCGTTCATAATAGAGACATATTTTACCAGGATGACCATAGGTAACATGACATGAATCTTGAGTGAGTTGTGAACTCCTGCCTATGAGATTGGGGATTTGAGAATACAGCTACATAAGATGGAATTCACTCCTTCCCCAACGTCGAGGTGAGTAGATAAATTCCTCCCTTAAAGGGTGATTTCGGGGCTTGAATAATGTGGTGTCACACCCTCTCCGGGCCCGAGAGGGGTCTGATCATAGTGGATTATGATTTATTACTCATTAGAGGGATCAATGGTACTTAAGGAATTAGATGTAACTTTAGAGACAAAATGTTAATTTTGGCCTAACTATACAAACAATGTAAAGGGTCATCGTACTATTAGTTGATTATATTTAATGGATATAGAAATGTATTTGTAGTGCAAAGAGTGCAGCTATCGGTTTTTAGTAGAGTGCCCGACAACTAGTGGATGTTGAGTAAATTAATTAAAGAGTTTAATTAATTATTCAAGTACCGTTGGAGCTTCAAGCTACAGGTCCAAGAGGTCCCCTCTGTAGCTCAACGAGGTATTTATGAGAATCAATTTTGAATTAATTTGAATTGTTCAAATTTATTAAGGAAACTAATTATATGTGATATAATTATTTTAATTTAATTATATATGATATAATTACTATAATGTATTTGATACATTATAATATAAAGTTTATTTAAAAGGAAATAAATATTTGAATATGATTCAAATTTTAATATATGTGAGTTGGATTCATATAACTAAATTTAATATAAATGAGATTTATATTAAATATTTTTGTTGATAGAATTAAACTATAGGTTAAATTGTATTGGATACAATATTAAACTATAGGTTATATGTTATATTTGATATAACATATAGTTTAATATATATTATATAATAAAGTAGTCATCATATAAATATATATCAAAGTTTTTATTAAAATTATTTTTATTTATTTTAAAAATAATTTTAGGGAGGGAGTTATAACTCCCTCCCTCTTTTTCTCTTTACAATGTGATGGAGGGGTTGAGAGGTTCAATTTTCTTCTTTTTCTTCCTTTTTGAGTTTGGTTTACAGAACTGATCTGTAACATTTTTCAAGCTTTCCCAATCACTCAATTCTCTTCCTCTCTCAATAATTTTCTCTCACACCAAAAAGCCAGAGCCCACACACTCTTAAATTATGATCCCAGAGAATATAAAGAAAATCATTTTTGTAGTGACCATTTGGAAAAATTAATGTTTACAGTTCGTGATTTTGTGGAGAAGAGGATACATGAAGAAAACGTTCTTCAAGGGTAAGTCTCATCTTCATTATTCTCTTCTTAATTTCTTTGAGCATGTTGTATTTTTCATTTTAAATGCATAAGTTTTATGTTTTCTTCTTCTGTAAAATTGGGATTTGGGTCTGGTCCCCGTTTTCGCTCACGAACCTTCAATGGTTCCTTCAATTAGTATAAGAGCAGGGTTTTTGGCCCAAATGTTTTTCCAAAATTTCAGAATGTTTTTATAGTTTCATGGTGAGATTTAGCATTCTATATATTCATGTGATGATTGTGATGAATGTTGTTTTGCAATTGTGGATGATTTTCAGGGATTGGGCATTTAGTTTATCACTTTCCTTTTACAAAATTATTTTGTAAGGGCCCATGTTTTGGTGCATAAAATTGCTATCGAATCTGTATTTACCGTTCTTGAGTTGCTCGTGCTGTTCTTGGTTGATTATTTGGAGAAAACGAAGCGAAAATCGGATGCGTTTTGAAGGAGTTCAAAGCTGTACAGTGAGCGACTGTATAGTAGCGTTGCAACGTTGTGCTCTAGCATCACAATGCTACGATGTTGCAGATGAAAATCTTCTCCGTAGTGTCGTGACACTAGGGTACGACATCGTGACGCTCTGAGAAGGAGAAGACACGAGGTTGAACTTTGGTTTGCACGCAGTTTGTGATCTACTGGTCTGATTCAGCTCGTGGGATCTCCGGTTTTAATTTTTGGGTTCTTCTAGACTGGTTCGTGGCTTGTTCGAGCAGTTTGTGGTCTGGTTAGAGCGGTTCAAGACCCGATTCACCTGTTTCGAACCAGATGACTATTAATTTATAATAGTTAAATTTAGTCTTTGTTTTGGTCGTCCAATCCCAGTTCATTAATTGCCTTTACATTATGCATATGATGTATGATTTAAATATTATTATTATATGTCATAATGTATGTCATATAGTATAAAATTCCACCATAAGTTATGAATTTAATTTCATGCATCATTTATATTATAAATGTTATAATATATGTTTAGTTGCATGATTTATTTTTTATAGCATGCTCATACTCATATAATATAAATCTATATGCATTCCTTAATAACATATAAATGCATCATTTATATTATAAGAGTGATAATATATAGTATGAATGTATGTTTGAAGTATGTTATTAACTATTTCATTACCTTATTATATAAGTGTTATATATGTTAGTAATGAAATGAAATTTCATGAAGCATGACATTACCTTAGGTAATTTATAATTGTTATAATTGACTAAGTATGATAATAGATGCAATGTATGGTTTTAATTTGTTTCATTTGCTTATAATTGTTATAACAAAATGAAATTAGAAATTAAAATCGATAAATCAAAATTGCATGCAAGCCTTAGGTTAAAATAATTTTTTTGAAAAATAGTTTTAAAATATGATTCATATAGATCTAAGATCACTTTTCTAATGATTATGGAAATTTAAGTTTAATCTTTTAATCGGTTTAATAGGATTAAATTGATTCTTAATTAAAGGATTAAATTTGTAACAAATGTATCTATAAGAGACCTTTTATTTAAGGTTAGTTCTGTCTAGGCTAGGGTATTTAAGTTGACGGAAACGTAACACTCCTACCTAGGAACTTACATGGATAGGTGAATTAGATTTGTTACAAGCAAGCATTGTTTGATTAAAGTTTATTAAAATGTTTAATAAACATTAATCAAAGTTGTTTAACTATCCAAAGTAAGTGTACTTTTGGGCAACTTAAACAAACACTTAGTTAAAACCAGTAGTCGAATTTTTCTAAGTTAATTAACCCTAGGTAAAACACTCAGTGAGAGGAAAATGAGGTATATGATACAAACACCATCCGTATAGATCAATATCAAGGTGAATGGAAAGAGTGTTTATAGTAAGTGGGGGCGGGAAGTGTGACAACACATCCTTCAGTCTCTCTCATTAGTTTGAAGTAAAGTCTCATGCACAACCTCGTGGCACCTTGAGTGTCCTCCTACGGATGACATTTTTGCATGACGCTTTATTTAAACTCCAGAAATGGATAAGGGTTACATTAGTTTTTGTCCCAATCGGTTTACCCTACGGTTGGCTCATTGTAGCGGAACTGTAGAATCTAAAACAAGAGGTTACACTTACAAAAAATGTTAAACGAGTTTAACTATTTCTAGACCGAACAATGGTGACTTATAGTTACAGTAACAATGAATTGGTTTGTTTATTGGTTGAGATAGTCTCATTTCAGTGAAGACGTACCTGATCACCCTACGGGGGCTTTTTTCCTGTCTCACCGAAGCATCATTGCAAAATAGATGTCACTTAGGGTGCATTAGATAATTTTGCTAAAATTAATTGATTTTTTCTAAATTTACTCGTCGTCGACAAACTAACGGACGATAATTACACGACTTAGTAAAATACAAATCAGTACTATCTTGATCATCACTGACCTCTGGTTTGTCCTAATGAAGGCTGTTCTCCCATTTTAGCTCCAAATGTTACTCGAAATGTTCAATAAATATATGAGCAATTGATACAGGCAAACGAAAAGGCCCAAAAGTACATCTTGGCAAGCCTTTTTGAAATATTGGCCAAGAAGCATGAGCCCATGCTCACGGCTCGTGAGATCATAGAGTCCCTGAGGGCAATGTTGGGACAACCATCCGCACAACTCAAGCACGACACTCTCAAATACATCTTCAATGCCCTGTATACAAGAAGAGGCATTTGTAGAGAACATGATGGTCCACTTCAATGTGGCAGAGATGCTATTATGCCATCATCAATGAAGCCAGTCAGGTTAGCTTCATCCTGAAAACTTTATCTGAAAGTTTCCTACAGTTCCGTAGAAATGCTATTATGAACAGGATTGACTATAACTTGACCACCTTGCTCAACGAGCTATAGACCTTTCAATCTTTAATGAAATCCAAGGAATAGAAGGGTGTGACAAATATTTCTTCATCCTCTAAGAAGTTTTTTAGTGGTTCGACCTCTAGGACGAAGTCTGTACGTTCTTCTTTCGGCACCAAAATGTGGAAGAAGAAGAAAGGTGGAAAGAGGAAAGCTAACCCACCAGATGCTGCCCAAAAGGGAAAGAAGGCCAAGGTTGCAAAGGGAATATGTTTCCATTGCAACTAGAAGGGACATTGGAAGAGGAACTATACCAAATACTTGGGAGAAAAGAAGAATGCCAAGCAAGGTAAATATGATTTGCTTGTTTTGGAAACTTGTTTAATGAATAATGATGATTCGACATGGATAATTGATTCAGACGCCACTAACCATGCTCATTGTTCATTTCAGGGAATTAGTTTCTGGCGGTAACTGAAAGCTAGGGAGATGACGATGCATGTTGGAACTTGGCACATCGTCTCAGCTACAGCAGTGGGAAAACTTCGACTTTGTTTACAAAAATCTTATGTTATACTATATAATGTATTTTTGGTTCCAAGTTTGAAAAGAAACCTTATTTATCTAAAATGTCTGTTAGAATAAAATTATTCTATCTCTTTTAATGTAAATAAAGTGTTTATTTACAAAAATGGTGTATATATTTGTTTTGCAAATCTTGAAGATAATCTTTGTGTGTTAAGACCATTAGCAACAAAATCCCTTCTTAACACTGAAATATTTAAAACTGCGGTAACTCAAAATAAAAGACTTAGAATTTCTCCTAAAGAAAATGCCCAACTTTGACACCTAAGATTAGGGCACATCAATCTCCATAGAATTGAGAGATTGATAAAGAATGGACTTCTAAGCGAGTTAGAAGAAAATTCTTTTCCTGTGTGTGAGTCATGCCTTGAAGGAAAAATGACTAAAAGATCTTTTACTGGAAAAGGTCATAAGGCCAAAGAACCCTTAGAGCTAGTATATTCAGACCTCTGTGGTTCGCTGAATGTAAAAGAAAGAGTAGGGTTTGAATATTGCATCACCTTTACTGATGATTATTCAAGGTATGGGTATGTTTATTTAATGCAACATAAGTTTGAATCCTTTGAAAATTTCAAATAATTTGAGGTCGAAGTTGAAAATGTATTAAATAGAACAATTAAGACATTTCGATCAGATCAATGTGGAAAGGTTTTGAATCTTACATTTCGAAACTATTTGATAGAATATGGAATTGTATCCCAACTCTCAGCATCTGGTACACCTCAGTAGAATGGTGTATCAGAAAGGAGAAGTCAAACCCTATTGGACATGGTTAGGTCGATGATGAGTTATGCTTCCTCACTTGATTCATTTTGGGGTTTTTTAATACATACTGCAGCATATATTTTGATCTGTGTTCCATCCAAAATTATTACAAGAACACCTTTGGAGTTATGGAATGGTCATAAAGCTAGTTTACATCATTTCAGAATCTGAGGTTGCCCAACACATGTGCTTAAGGCAAATACTAAGAAACTGGAACCTCGTTCAATACTGTACCTATTTGTAGGCTACCTCAAAGGAACGAGAGGTGTTTACTTCTTCGACTCTAAGAAAAATAGAGTGTTTGTGTTGACAAACACTACTTTTCTAGAATAAGACCATATAAGGAAGCACAAGCTTCACCGTAAAATAGTGTTGAATTAACTTTCTAGAATAAGACAAACAATACTCATCGCATTCATTTGATTTTATAGGGATGCGATGACCCTATTGCTTGCATCACCTTCTTTAATTCTAAGTCGTTGATTGCTTTCCCTCCAATCTTTGTGATTCTTCAAAATACGATCAAGAATATTTTTAGCCTCATCATACGTTTTGTCAAGCAGACCTCCAGCTACTGCCGCATTGGCAGCCATCTGTGATGCAGGGTTCAAACCGTGGTAAAATATTTCCATTTGGAGACAATTGGGTAAGCCATTGTGCGAACAATCTCACACAATTCTCTTAAACCTTGCCCAAGCATTGCTGAGCGATTCGTCAATATCTTGTTCAAAATTTTTAATCAACTTCCTCCTTTTTGCATTCTCTGTCGGGGGGAAGTATTTCTTCATGAACTTCTCTACTACTTGTTTCCAAGACGTTATCTCCTCTGGTTCGAGAGAATAAGCCCATTTCCTTGCTTGGTCGCATAGTGAATATGGGAACAACGTTAGTCGAACTTCCTCAGCTGAGATGTTCGGTAACACAAAAGTATTGCAGATTTCAATAAAACTCCAGAGATGGGCGTGCGGATCCTTGCCACGCCTTCCACCAAACTATCCGACCGTCTGAATCATCAGCAATATAACCAGTTTCATTTCAAACTTCGATCTGTCTAGGGCTGACCTCATGATTCCTGGAGAGAAATCATAGAGGTTTGGCGAAGCATAGTCTCGAATGGGTCTATTGTGGTCGTTCGCCAGGAAAATGAGGTTTGCCATGATATTATTTGTGCTTGCTGCTCTATCTTTTGGTTGTTCAGCCATGTTGGGATTTCTCTCTTGTTGTTGTCGTGGTTGTCTCGTTGTCTTCTAAACGTTCTTTCAACCTTTGGGTCATAATTGGGCTCAGGAACTTGTTCTTCGCTCATATGACACCCGCTTCTTCCCTTACCAAAGGAGAGGCAGTGCATAGAGGTTGAAAGCTGTGAAGAAAATAAAAAGTTACTATTAGCGCAATATGTACTGCCGTAGTCCCTGAAAACGGCGCCAAAAACTTGATGCATTGTGAATGTGATGAAATAATGGTATGAAATTGCGGTGGTGGTTTATGCATTGTACATGCAAGTTTTCCTAGTAAAACCCAAGTATAAATCTTACTAGGTTTCCTGGTAAGTCCAGGGTCGAACACAAGGACTACTGAGATACTATGCATTGGTAAATTTTGATTCCTTTGTGGTGACAAAAACAAATAAGTGTTGTGTTGTTTTAAGTATAGATCCTATGCGGCAGAATTGAGTAAAGAGTTGATGATAGTAAAATTACAATGAGTATGCAGGGAACGGGTTGAGAAGAGATTTAGCTAACACTTCCTAAGATTGCGTTCAAGTCATGCGATCATGCTACATACACACAACATCATGTCATCTCTCAATGCAAATGCCATAGTTCCTAATTCTAGGACGCATGCGATGTATACAATAATGGCGATAGGAATTATGTCTAAGCCTCTATTCTTGTCTATGCGATGATGAATGACACACACATATACAAGGTGACCGCATATATCATATCCTATTTCTAGGGTGCATGCGATGCATAATAGCAAACAAAACTTATCTCTAAGTTTCTATCTCTTACTTATGCGGTTCTAATCTGACTCTTTCAAGCCTGGATTCTAACCTAACTCTCTCAAGTCTAGGTTCTTTCTTTAGACTACTTTCTCAAGTATCTTTAAAGGGTGAAGGGCGCATACATAAGATAAGATGATCGCATAAAGTGAAGATTTTAGGTCATGCTAGTTAAGTACTCCTCAACCCATTCGAAAATTTAGCTACTCATGCAAAATGTAAAGGGATTGAACAGATGTTGAGATGCAAATTCCATTTTATAAATAAAGTCAGAATACAAAACAACAATGGAAAGTAGGGATAAAAAGCCCAGTAGCAATGTCTTGCTTCCAAGGCTTTTACACGATTTTTTACTCTACTCTGTCCAGAAGAATATCCTTGCTTTCGTAAGTGTCAGCCCCCTCTCATTTTTCAATACTTCCCAGCAGTCTCTCGAGCTAACCAAAAATGATCTCTCGGCATCTTCTTCTCTTTGCTCGCCTCCCCCTCTAAGTATATGAACAACTACAGACTAACGATTAACTAATTGTATATTTTATTTTTTTTATCTATATGGCGAATTGTGTAGAATTCGAACTCGTTTAACGATGGTGGCCTTCGGTATTTATAGAGCTTCAGGGTGAAGAGCTTTTCCCTCCAATGATTGCCATGATGGGAGGTCATTAAATCTTCTGTCTGATGCGCCGATTAATGGTCACCGAAAAGTTGAATGTACTTGCTATAGTGTATCGTTAGCAGCTTGTTAACTAAATTCAGATTCGACCGTCATCAACTTTCCATCCCATCATGATTTATTATGCTTTCACCTTGATGCACCGTCTTTATGCAGCCACCTTCTTAAGTGAATTTTCGCCAGCGCATACGATCGCATGGCTTTACAGTCACAATCTTCTACTGCACGCGGTTGCCGAATTCCTTGGATCGCAATTTGCTTTGCACCAACGCATTTTTCCAACACAAAATAAGTAAATTAGCTACTTTTATTCGATGGGCACATGCGATTGCAATATTCTTAGTTTAACGCTTTTGGATATTATTTTTTATATTTTTATCGTCGTATACTCACATTGTTTTACATCTTTTTACTGTAATAACGTACATTCCTTCTCGTTATCAATAAGGTGTAGAAATTTAGGACACACTCGGGCAACATGCAGCCAACCATTATCAACTAATCTAAGTAGTGACTAGCGGAGATAGAGGCAATGTACATACTCTATTTGATTTGGATTATGCTTTTTTTCATTCTAATTAATAAATTTGAATTTTGAGCTTTTTCTTTTAATTATCGGATTAAAGAAATATATTATTTGTCAGGCTGAGAGATTCACTATTGTTGCAATGTCACAGGTAATGTCATTCGAGTTTTTGATTTTATTCATTGGTTGCAGGTTTGAAATTGGGTTAGGCTTCGGAAAGGAAATTGGGTTGATGAGTTCATCCCCAATCTAATATACAATTTCTTTGTTGATTTATTATGATAGAATTGGTTTGGGCTTTGAAAAAGACGTTGGGTTGGAGATAACATCCCGAGTGCAAGTTCAATTAAAAGGCTGAAAGTGTACTCTGACGTAAGCAACAGGTTAAAATTCATAAAATCGTGGGGATGGGTCGTCATAAAATATAAAGACGCCCGGTAATAGGACATCCATACAAAAAAAGCTCTTAATTTATATCTAATGAATTAGTAAAATTTAAGAAATTAACTTTGTATTAGAAAATTTTTAGCTATAATATTAAAAGTTTAATGACTTCTTTGACAATATTGGTAAAATTATAAAAATAGGCTATATATATATATACATTTATATAGCTCTTGAATTTTGATTTTTGTTACCAAAGTACCCTTACTCTTTCAAAAGTTACAATATTACCCTTACTTCAAAACTACCATTGAAACAATGTGACAATCCAAACTTGATTTATTCTTAGTCATCACCACATTGTTTCAAGTTCAAATCTTCATCTAAAATTCTAAAGGATTTCTATTCCAAAAGTAATTTTGTAACACTTATGAAAGGTTCATGGTGGTATTTCAACTTTTGAAAAAATAGAGGCATTTGATAAACAAAGAGTAAAGTTAATGAACATTTTTATATATAATTTGCCCTATTTTTAAAATCTACATAGTTATTAAATTTACAATTGAAAGTTCAAGAACCTACCAGATGATTTGTTTAATATTTGGAAAATAATTGAACACGAAAACACATATACAAACGCATATAGGCTAATCTCTGTTACTCAACTTAGTATAGTTCATAACAAACCCTAACTTTCTTTTGTTTTATTAAAGGTCACACATTAGGGGGAAAAAAAAGAAGAGATACATGAGTTCTATTTTTAGTAGTACAAGCTCGTACTCAATAATTATACCTCCTTATCCTGTTCAATTAGAAAAATTTGAATCCCACATAATTGATCGAAAAAATGATCCTTTCAATGAATTCTGCTAATATGTCGAAATGTTTGGATACAACCAGATAAGCTACAACAAGGGCCTCATATTTTCAAAACTTAATAGATATAAGATTATCAATCCCCTCATTCAAAACAAACAAATATCCTATGCACTATGTGACTCAATAATAATTATTGCAAGATGGTGACACCTATGAGGAAAAACTTTTAAATCAAAATCTTGATGTTCCTCATACCAATATTAGAAAATTTTCAACTCTATAATTTGAACCAAGCTCCATAAACCATGCATAATGATCCATCACATCTCGATTATTCCTGTCAGAAAATAAAGAAAAATATGTATTGATGATTGTCCAAGGTAAGACCCAAAGTCCACGGGCAATCCTAAACCTAAGAGATACCAAGAAAGGGTATAGGGGAAGAGAAATATTAGTGCTTCGGGGTTTGAGTCAACCAGTTGAGCTGGTAAATATATACAAATCGAAAAATGAACAAGTCAACATCGGACTGGCACCCTACAACCTTGATCACCATAAACGTCATAGACACCATTACACAAAATGGTAGATGTATATCAAAGGATTGACTTAAAAATAGTCCTATTCAACCACTTAAAAGGAGAAGGTAAGTAATCACCTTACGTTATATTCCTCATGTTCCTACTGATCCTCTAATGAACAACTGGTTTGTAATCCAATCACTAAACCAAACTCTCTTAGTCTTTCTCCAATCCAATCACCCAGTAAGAGGGTGGGGCCCATTTTTCAAGACCTGGATTCAGTACTTGAGAAAATAACCTTTCTCCTATCCCTAAATCGAGTAGGCATGAAATCTATCTTAAACCTTATGTCCCCAGCTATCTATCCGGTTTTACCCTTGAAATGGGAGTCTTATTAAGCCGGCGTTGTTGAGTCAACCCTTAACTATGAAAATCTAAGGGTAATCCCAAATAAACAGGAGTTCATAGTTAGCTCAGGATTAAGATCGAGTTGCCTAGGTCATCTATGTAAAATAGTCTGTCTTAAATAGTAAACAACGTTATAAAGTAAGAGTGACTTATTTCTTGTTCCTGATCTTATGCAAAATCATTGCATAGGATGCCCTCACTCCTCATGTCGTAACATGTACGAATTAGGATCACATCGTATGTAACACTTTACAACTCTTTGTAACAACTACAAAGTAGGCCGCATCCAATGGTGTTACCAGAATAAGGTACCCAATCTCATTCATGTACATAGATCATTTTGACTATTTACTCGATCCCAATCCACTCTTATGTCTCCACATAAAGTTCAAGTATTCATACAATAGTCGTGGGTCTTAGTCTATTGGATTTAAACTTTCGTACAATTTATGAAATCAACAACAAGTATATTGATCATAGAAGATGTTTATTATTTTACAAATGCGAGTTTCTAGGGCATAATACCCAACAATACTCCCACTTGGACTAAAACTCTAGTGGATCAGTATATATAAATATATACAATGTTGAGTTTACATGGAAAGAATAAAATGTACAAATACAATAAACTAGGACATTACAATACCCATAAATTCTCCCACTTCACCTAGTGATACAAAACTCGTAGACCTAGTTCTACTAGGTGAGCTTCGAATACTTTAGCCGAGAGGGCCTTCGTAAATGGATCAGCTAAGTTGTCTTGGGAAGTAATCTGAGTGACAATGATGTCTTCTCTATGTACAATCTCCCTGATGAGATGGTACTTCCGTTCGATATGCTTCCCTTTTGATGGCTTCGTGGTTCCTTTGAATTTGCAACTGCTCTACTGTTGTCATAATAAAGAGTGACAAGTAAGTGCATATTAGGAACTACTTCCAGATCTGTTAAGAACTTTCTGAGCCATACTGTTTCTTTTACTGCTTCACTTGCAGCTACATACTCAGCTTCCATTGTGGAGTCTGCAATATAACTCTGCTTGATGCTTCTCCACACAACTGCTCCTCCGTTAAGTGTGAATACTGACCCCGAAGTTGCTTTCCTTGAATCAATATCGGTCTGAAAGTTAGAATCAGTGTATCCAGTAAGGATCAGATCCTTAGAACCATACACGAGCATATAACATCTCGTTATCCGAAGATACTTGAGAATATTTTTAATAGCAGTCCAATGGTCATGACCAGGATTGGACTGAAATTTGCTAACATTTCCTACGACATAGCATATATCAGGACGAATACACAACATTGCATACATCAAACTCCCAACTGCAAATGCATATGGAATTTGATTCATCTTCTTAACTTCTTGAGGTGTCTTAGGACTTTGTTCCTTAGACAAGTGAATTCCATGCCTGAAAGGTAAAGATCCTTTCTTGGAATTTTTCATTTTATACCTAGACAACATCTTGTCTATATAAGATGCTTGAGATAAAGCTAATGTTCTGTTCTTGCGATTTCGAACTATTTAGATTCCAAGAACATATTATGCTTTTTCCAAATCTTTCATTTGGAATTGTGAAGCCAACCATCTCTTAACGTCAGCTAGATATTCTACCTCATTTCCAATGAGTAGAATATCATCAACACACAACACCAGAAAAGCGACAATTTTGTTGACGATTTTCTTATAGACACAGGGTTCATCAATATTTTGTTCAAAGCCATAAGATTTAATCGCAGCGTCAAATCTCATATTCCAAGATCTAGAAGTTTGTTTTAATCCATAAATGGATCGATTAAGTTTGCAAACCTTTTGCTCTTGACCCTGCTGTATAAACCCTTCTGGTTGAGACATATAGATACTCTCTTCAAGATAGCCATTCAGAAAAGCTGTCTTGACATCCATTTGCCATATTTCATAATCATAAAAAGTGGCCATGGATAAGCGTATTCTAACAGACTTTATCATGGCAACTAGAGAGAAGGTTTCTTCAAAATCTAACCCTTTCTTTGTGTAAACCCTTTTGCCACTAGTCAAGCTTTGTATGTCTGTACCTTACCAGTTTCGTCTCATTTTCTCTTGTAGTTCCATTTGCAATGAATGGGTTTTAACCCTTCAGGTTGATCTACAAAATCCCAGACAGAATTGAAATACACAGATTCCATTTCAAGCTCTATGGCTTTAATGCATTAGCCTTTGTCCACATCGTTCATTGCTTGATTAAAAGACAATGGATCCTCTAAACTCATCTGGTATGATGACTTGAGTTTCAGTTAAACCCAAGTACCGGTTAGGCTGTTGCACAACCCTCCTACTACGACGAGGCATTCTCAACTCTTGAGAAGGATGTGAAGTATCAGTTTCATCAACAACTCTTTTTGACGGACCTGCTCGACCAACAACTCTTGTTGAAGGACCTGCTTGATCAACAACTCTTGTTGATGCATTTGTTGTTTCTCTGGACATATCTTCTATTACTAGCTTACTACGAGGTTGATGGTTCTTATATAATCTTCCTCTAGGAAGGTTGCATTTGTCGATACAAATATTTATCTTCCTGAGGATCATAAAAGAGACCACCTTTAATTTCTTTTGGGTAGCCTACAAATAGGCATACTTTTGAACAG